>NC_079873.1:50204638-50507669 GCF_023065955.2 Ursus arctos
ATGGCACATCTTTACACGTTCCTTCACCCTATAGCCCATGCGTTCATCTGCATGAGAGAAAATGTGAGTTTCAGATGCTTTTCGATGGAGATCTTTCCTAAGGTTAAGCGCACCATAAATTCCTTATGCTGAGACATGCTCTTCTAAGAATGCTTCCAACTATATGGAAGAAGACGTGTCTTGAAGGATGGATTCGGTACACTACTTTCTTGAAGCTACGTCTCTGCCCCTTTCCTTGTGCTTTCAGCGCAACCTTGCACATGTTTCCATCTTCATGACAGAAGTTGTGGGTTGTAACATGCTATCTATGCAGTGTTCTCACCTACTATTAAGTGGAGGGCACTTTCCCTAAGGTTCAGCGCACAAGGAAGAAAACCCAGGTTGATTCATTCTTCAGGAGGTGGGTTCGGTATTGTAGGCTCTCTGCACAGATTCGGTTGTCAGAATTTAGGAGACGGCACTTTCGTTTCAGGCTCCCCAGCACTCTTCCCATAGCTTCCATCTTCACGACAGAAGTTGTGAGTTGAGACATGGTGTCGCAACAGTGTTCTCCTATACAGTTATGCAAAGCGCTTTCTGTTGATGTGTTCACACAGACTTTTGCACATGCTTCCGTTTTCAGGACAGAATCCTGTGAGATGCAAGATGCTTTCACTCTGGTGTTGTTTCTTTGAGTTCAGTCTATGGCACTTTCCTTATGTTTTCTTATGCCTCTGGCAAACGCTTTCATCTTCACGACCAAAGACGTGACCTGAAAGGCAGCTTCTCTACAATGTTCTGTCTTAAAGATTGGTTCATGGCCCTTTCCTTATGCTTCCATTCACAATGTGAAACAGGCTTTCATCATCAAGACAGACGATGCGATTTGGAAGACACGTTGCATACCCTGTTCTTACTGAGAGTTACGTCTATTTCAGTTTCCTTAAGGTTAAATGCACTTGTTTGGAACCGCGTGTATATTCATGGGTCACGATGTTAGAATGATGTTGCTCTTCTTTCAAAAGTCTTGGTTCTCTCCATTACTTAGATTCAACCTCTTCTTATGTTTTCTCTCACACTTCTGCAATTACTTCCATCTTCTGTCCCGAAGCTGTGAGTTGGAAGACCTTTCAAAAGGGTGTTCTTCTTTAAGCATACAGCACGTTCCTTAGGTTTGCATACACACTACTGGGAATTACACCATCTTCTTGAAGGTAGATGTGATTTGGAAGATTGTCTCTAGATGGTGCTCTTTCTTCCTCTTAAGCGTAAGGCACTTCTCTTTCCCTTCAACACTGATATTTGAAAAAGCTTCTCTCTTCATGCATCAGGATGTTTGAAGTGGCATTCTCTCTACAGAGGCTTGGTGCTCAAAATTTAGTAAACGGCACATCTTTACACGTTCCTTCACCCTGTAGCCCATGCCTCCATCTGCATGAGAGAAGATGTGAGTTTCAGATGCTTTTCGACGGAGGTCTTTCCTAAGGTTAAGTGCACCATAAATTCCTTATGCTGAGACACGCTCTTCTAAGAATGCTTCCAACTTCATGAAAGAAGACGTGTCTTGAAGGATGGATTCGGTACACTACTTTCTTGAAGCTACGTCTCTGCCACTTTCCTTATGCCTTCAGCACAACGTTGCAAACGTTTCTGTCTTCATGACAGAAGTTCTGGGTTGTAAGATGCTATCTATCCAATGTTCTCACCTACTATTACGTCGAAGGCACTTTCCTTAAAGTTCAGCGCACAAGGAAGAAAACCCAGGTTGATTCATTCCTTAGGAGGTGGGTTCGGTATTGTATGCTCTCTGCACAGATTCGGTTGTCAGAATTTAGGAGACGGCACTTTCTTTTCAGGCTCCCCGGCACTCTTCCCATAGCTTCCATCTTCACGACAGAAGTTGTGAGTTGAGACATGGTGTCTCAATAGTGTTCTTCTATAGAGTTAAGCAAACCGCATTCTGTTGATGTGTTCACACAGACGTTTGCACATGCTTTCATTTTCAGGACAAAATCCTGTGAGATGCAAGATGCTTTCTCTCTGGTGTTCTTTCTTCGACTTCAGTCTATGGCACTTTCCTTATGTTTTCTTATACCTCTGGCAAACGGTTTCATGTCCACGACCAAAGACGTGACCTGAAAGACGGCTTCGCTACAATGTTCTGTCTTAAAGTTTGGTTCATGGCCCTTTCCTTATGCTTCCATTCACAATGTGAAACAGGCTTTCATCATCAAGACAGACGCGATTTGGAAGACACTTTGCATACCCTGTTATTACTGAGAGTTACATCTATTTCAGTTTCCTTAAGGTTCAATGCACTTGTTTGGAACCGCGTGTATATTCATGGGTCACGATGTTAGAATGATGTTGCTCTTCTATCAAAAGTCTTGGTTCTCTCCATTACTTAGAATTAACCTCTCCTTATGTTTTCTCTCACACTTCTGCAATTACTTCCATCTTCCGTCTCGAAGCTGTGAGTTGGAAGACCTTTCAAAAGGGTGTTCTTTAAGCATACAGCACGTTCCTCAGGTTTGCATACACACTACTGGGAATTACACCATCTTCTTGAAGGTAGATGTGATTTGGAAGGTTGTCTCTAGATGGTGCTCTTTCTTCCTCTTAAGCGTAAGGCACTTCTCTTTCCGTTCAACACTGATATTTGAACAAGCTTCTCTCTTCATGCATCAGGATGTCTGAAGTGGCATTCTCTCTACAGAGGCTTGGTGCTCATAGTTTAGTAAACGGCACATCTTTACACGTTCCTTCACCCTGTAGCCCATGCTTCCATCTGCATCAGAGAAGATGTGAGTTTCAGATGCTTTTCGATGGAGATCTTTCCTAAGGTTAGGTGCACCATAAAAGCCTTATGCTGAGACACGCTCTTCTAAGAATGCTTCCAACTTCATGAAAGAAGACGTGTCTTGAAGGATGGAATCGGTACACTACTTTCTTGAAGCTATGTCTCTGCCACTTTCCTTATGCCTTCAGCACAACGTTGCAAACGTTTCCGTCTTCATGACAGAAGTTGTGGATTGTAAGATGCTATCTATCCAATGTTCTCACCTAGTATTAAGTGAATGGCATGATCGTTAAGGTTCAGCGCTCAAGGAAGAAAACCCAGGTTGATTCATTCCTTCGGAGGTGGGTTTCGTATTGTATGCTCTCTGCACAGATTCCGTTGTCAGAATTTAGGAGACGGCACTTTCGTTTCAGGCTCCCCCGCACTCTTCCCATAGCTTCCATCTTCACGACAGAAGTTGTGAGTTGAGACATGGTGTCTCAACAGTGTTCTTCTATAGAGTTAAGCAAAGCGCTTTCGGTTGATGTATTCACACAGACGTTTGCACATGCTTTCATTTTCAGGACAGAATCCTGTGAGATGCAAGACGCTTTCTCTCTGGTGTTCTTTCTTCGACTTCAGTCTAGGGCACTTTCCTTATGTTTTCTTATACCTCTGGCAAACGCTTTCATCTTCACGACCAAAGACGTGACCTGAAAGACGGCTTCGCTACAATATTCTGTCTTAAAGATTGGTTCATGGCCCTTTCCTTATACTTCCATTCACAATGTGAAACAGGCTTTCATCATCAAGACAGACGATGCGATTTGGAAGACACGTTGCATACCCTGTTCTTACTGAGAGTTACGTCTATTTCAGTTTCCTTAAGGTTCAATGCACTTGTTTGGAACCGCGTGTATATTCATGGGTCACGAGGTTAGAATGATGTTGCTCTTCTTTCAAAAGTCTTGGTTCTCTCCATTACTTAGATTCAACCTCTCCTTATGTTTTCTCTCACACTTCTGCAATTACTTCCATCTTCTGTCCCGAAGCTGTGAGTTGGAAGACCTTTCAAAAGGGTGTTCTTCTTTAAGCATACAGCACGTTCCTCAGGTTTGCATACACACTACTGGGAATTACACCATCTTCTTGAAGGTAGATGTGATTTGGAAGATTGTCTCTAGATGGTGCTCTTTCTTCCTCTTAAGGTTAAGGCACTTCTCTTTCCGTTCAACACTGATATTTGAAAAAGCTTCTCTCTTCATGCATCAGGATGTTTGAAGTGGCATTCTCTCTACAGAGGCTTGGTGCTCATAATTTAGTAAACGGCACATCTTTACACGTTCCTTCACCCTGTAGCCCATGCCTCCATCTGCATGATAGAAGATGTGAGTTTCAGATGCTTTTCGATGGAGGTCTTTCCTGAGGTTAAGTGCACCATAAATTCCTTATGCTGAGACACGCTCTTCTAAGAATGCTTCCAACTTCATGAAAGAAGACGTGTCTTGAAGGATGGAATCGGTACACTACTTTCTTGAAGCTACGTCTCTGCCACTTTCCTTATGCCTTCAGCACAACGTTGCAAACGTTTCCGTCTTCATGACAGAAGTTGTGGGTTGTAAGATGCTATCTGTCTAATGTTCTCACCTAGTATTAAGTGAATGGCATGATCCTTAATGTTCAGCGCTCAAGGAAGAAAACCCAGGTTGATTCATTCCTTAGGAGGTGGGTTTCCTATTGTATGCTCTCTGCACAGATTCCGTTGTCAGAATTTAGGAGACGGCACTTTCGTTTCAGGCTCCCCCGCACTCTTCCCATAGCTTCCATCTTCACGACAGAAGTTGTGAGTTGAGACATGGTGTCGCAACAGTGTTCTTCTATAGAGTTAAGCAAAGCGCTTTCGGTTGATGTATTCACACAGACGTTTGCACATGCTTTCATTTTCAGGACAGAATCCTGTGAGATGCAAGACGCTTTCTCTCTGGTGTTCTTTCTTCGACTTCAGTCTAGGGCACTTTCCTTATGTTTTCTTATACCTCTGGCAAACGCTTTCATCTTCACGACCAAAGACGTGACCTGAAAGACGGCTTCGCTATAATGTTCTGTCTTAAAGATTGGTTCATGGCCCTTTCCTTATGCTTCCATTCACAATGTGAAACAGGCTTTCATCATCAAGACAGACGATGCGATTTGGACGACACTTTGCATACCCTGTTCCTACTGAGAGTTACGTCTATTTCAGTTTCCTCAAGGTTCAATGCACTTGTTTGGAACCGCGTGTATATTCATGGGTCACGATGTGAGAATGATGTTGCTCTTCTATCAACAGTCTTGGTTCTCTCCATTACTTAGAATTAACCTCTCCTTATGTTTTCTCTCACACTTCTGCAATTACTTCCATCTTCCGTACCGAAGCTGTGAGTTGGAAGACCTTTCAAAAGGGTGTTCTTCTTTAAGCATACAGCACGTTCCTTAGGTTTACATACACACTACTGAGAATTATACCATCTTTTTGAAGGTAGACGTGATTTGGAACTTTGTCTCTAGATGGTGCTCTTTCTTCCTCTTAAGGTTAAGGCACTTCTCTTTCCGTTCAACACTGATATTTGAAAAAGCTTCTCCCTTCATGGATCAGGATGTTTTAAGTGGCCTTCTCTCTACAGAGCCTTGGTGCTCATAGTTTAGTAAATGGCACATCTTTACACGTTCCTTCACCCTATAGCCCATGCGTTCATCTGCATGAGAGAAAATGTGAGTTTCAGATGCTTTTCGATGGAGATCTTTCCTAAGGTTAAGCGCACCATAAATTCCTTATGCTGAGACATGCTCTTCTAAGAATGCTTCCAACTATATGGAAGAAGACGTGTCTTGAAGGATGGATTCGGTACACTACTTTCTTGAAGCTACGTCTCTGCCCCTTTCCTTGTGCTTTCAGCACAACCTTGCACATGTTTCCATCTTCATGACAGAAGTTGTGGGTTGTAACATACTATCTATGCAGTGTTCTCACCTACTATTAAGTGGAGGGCACTTTCCCTAAGGTTCAGCGCACAAGGAAGAAAACCCAGGTTGATTCATTCTTCAGGAGGTGGGTTCGGTATTGTAGGCTCTCTGTACAGATTCGGTTGTCAGAATTTAGGAGACGGCACTTTCGTTTCAGGCTCCCCAGCACTCTTCCCATAGCTTCCATCTTCACGACAGAAGTTGTGAGTTGAGACATGGTGTCGCAACAGTGTTCTCCTATAGAGTTATGCAAAGCGCTTTCTGTTGATGTGTTCACACAGACTTTTGCACATGCTTCCGTTTTCAGGACAGAATCCTGTGAGATGCAAGATGCTTTCACTCTGGTGTTGTTTCTTTGAGTTCAGTCTATGGCACTTTCCTTATGTTTTCTTATGCCTCTGGCAAACGCTTTCATCTTCACGACCAAAGACGTGACCTGAAAGGCAGCTTCTCTACAATGTTCTGTCTTAAAGATTGGTTCATGGCCCTTTCCTTATGCTTCCATTCACAATGTGAAACAGGCTTTCATCATCAAGACAGACGATGCGATTTGGAAGACACGTTGCATACCCTGTTCTTACTGAGAGTTACGTCTATTTCCGTTTCCTTAAGGTTAAATGCACTTGTTTGGAACCGCGTGTATATTCATGGGTCACGATGTTAGAATGATGTTGCTCTTCTTTCAAAAGTCTTGGTTCTCTCCATTACTTAGATTCAACCTCTTCTTATGTTTTCTCTCACACTTCTGCAATTACTTCCATCTTCTGTCCCGAAGCTGTGAGTTGGAAGACCTTTCAAAAGGGTGTTCTTCTTTAAGCATACAGCACGTTCCTTAGGTTTGCATACACACTACTGGGAATTACACCATCTTCTTGAAGGTAGATGTGATTTGGAAGATTGTCTCTAGATGGTGCTCTTTCTTCCTCTTAAGCGTAAGGCACTTCTCTTTCCCTTCAACACTGATATTTGAAAAAGCTTCTCTCTTCATGCATCAGGATGTTTGAAGTGGCATTCTCTCTACAGAGGCTTGGTGCTCATAATTTAGTAAACGGCACATCTTTACACGTTCCTTCACCCTGTAGCCCATGCCTCCATCTGCATGAGAGAAGATGTGAGTTTCAGATGCTTTTCGACGGAGGTCTTTCCTAAGGTTAAGTGCACCATAAATTCCTTATGCTGAGACACGCTCTTCTAAGAATGCTTCCAACTTCATGAAAGAAGACGTGTCTTGAAGGATGGATTCGGTACACTACTTTCTTGAAGCTACGTCTCCGCCACTTTCCTTATGCCTTCAGCACAACGTTGCAAACGTTTCCGTCTTCATGACAGAAGTTGTGGATTGTAAGATGCTATCTGTCTAATGTTCTCACCTAGTAATCAGTGAATGGCATGATCCTTAAGGTTCAGCGCTCAAGGAAGAAAACCCAGGTTGATTCATTTCTTAGGAGGTGGGTTTCGTATTGTATGCTCTCTGTACAGATTCCGTTTTCAGAATTTAGGAGACGGCAATTTCGTTTCAGGCTCCCCCGCACTCTTCCCATAGCTTCCATCTTCACGACAGAAGTTGTGAGTTGAGACATGGGGTCTCAACAGTGTTCTTCTATAGAGTTAAGCAAAGCGCTTTCGGCTGATGTATTCACACAGACGTTTGCACATGCTTTCATTTTCAGGACAGAATCCTGTGAGATGCAAGATGCTTTCTCTCTGGTGTTCTTTCTTCGACTTCAGTCTAGGGCACTTTCCTTATGTTTTCTTATACCTCTGGCAAACGCTTTCATCTTCCCGACCAAAGACGTGACCTGAAAGACGGCTTCGCTACCATGTTCAGTCTTAAAGATTGGTTCATGGCCCTTTCCTTATGCTTCCATTCACAATGTGAAACAGGCTTTCATCATCAAGACAGACGATGCGATTTGGACGACACTTTGCATACCCTGTTCCTACTGAGAGTTACGTCTATTTCAGTTTCCTCAAGGTTCAATGCACTTGTTTGGAACCGCGTGTATATTCATGGGTCACGATGTGAGAATGATGTTGCTCTTCTATCAACAGTCTTGGTTCTCTCCATTACTTAGAATTAACCTCTCCTTATGTTTTCTCTCACACTTCTGCAATTACTTCCATCTTCCGTACCGAAGCTGTGAGTTGGAAGACCTTTCAAAAGGGTGTTCTTCTTTAAGCATACAGCACGTTCCTTAGGTTTACATACACACTACTGAGAATTATACCATCTTTTTGAAGGTAGACGTGATTTGGAACTTTGTCTCTAGATGGTGCTCTTTCTTCCTCTTAAGGTTAAGGCACTTCTCTTTCCGTTCAACACTGATATTTGAAAAAGCTTCTCCCTTCATGGATCAGGATGTTTTAAGTGGCCTTCTCTCTACAGAGCCTTGGTGCTCATAGTTTAGTAAATGGCACATCTTTACACGTTCCTTCACCCTATAGCCCATGCGTTCATCTGCATGAGAGAAAATGTGAGTTTCAGATGCTTTTCGATGGAGATCTTTCCTAAGGTTAAGCGCACCATAAATTCCTTATGCTGAGACATGCTCTTCTAAGAATGCTTCCAACTATATGGAAGAAGACGTGTCTTGAAGGATGGATTCGGTACACTACTTTCTTGAAGCTACGTCTCTGCCCCTTTCCTTGTGCTTTCAGCACAACCTTGCACATGTTTCCATCTTCATGACAGAAGTTGTGGGTTGTAACATACTATCTATGCAGTGTTCTCACCTACTATTAAGTGGAGGGCACTTTCCCTAAGGTTCAGCGCACAAGGAAGAAAACCCAGGTTGATTCATTCTTCAGGAGGTGGGTTCGGTATTGTAGGCTCTCTGTACAGATTCGGTTGTCAGAATTTAGGAGACGGCACTTTCGTTTCAGGCTCCCCAGCACTCTTCCCATAGCTTCCATCTTCACGACAGAAGTTGTGAGTTGAGACATGGTGTCGCAACAGTGTTCTCCTATAGAGTTATGCAAAGCGCTTTCTGTTGATGTGTTCACACAGACTTTTGCACATGCTTCCGTTTTCAGGACAGAATCCTGTGAGATGCAAGATGCTTTCACTCTGGTGTTGTTTCTTTGAGTTCAGTCTATGGCACTTTCCTTATGTTTTCTTATGCCTCTGGCAAACGCTTTCATCTTCACGACCAAAGACGTGACCTGAAAGGCAGCTTCTCTACCATGTTCTGTCTTAAAGATTGGTTCATGGCCCTTTCCTTATGCTTCCATTCACAATGTGAAACAGGCTTTCATCATCAAGACAGACGATGCGATTTGGACACTTTGCATACCCTGTTCTTACTGAGAGTTACGTCTATTTCAGTTTCCTTAAGGTTCAATGCACTTGTTTGGAACCGCGTGTATATTCATGGGTCACGATGTTAGAATGATGTTGCTCTTCTTTCAAAAGTCTTGGTCCTCTCCATTACTTAGATTCAACCTCTCCTTATGTTTTCTCTCACACTTCTGCAATTACTTCCATCTTCTGTCCCGAAGCTGTGAGTTGGAAGACCTTTCAAAAGGGTGTTCTTCTTTAAGCATACAGCACGTTCCTTAGGTTTGCATACACACTACTGGGAATTACACCATCTTCTTGAAGGTAGATGTGATTTGGAAGATTGTCTCTGGATGGTGCTCTTTCTTCCTCTTAAGCGTAAGGCACTTCTCTTTCCCTTCAACACTGATATTTGAAAAAGCTTCTCTCTTCATGCATCAGGATGTTTGAAGTGGCATTCTCTCTACAGAGGCTTGGTGCTCATAATTTAGTAAACGGCACATCTTTACACGTTCCCTCACCCTGTAGCCCATGCCTCCATCTGCATGAGAGAAGATGTGAGTTTCAGATGCTTTTCGACGGAGGTCTTTCCTAAGGTTAAGTGCACCATAAAAGCCTTATGCTGAGACACGCTCTTCTAAGAATGCTTCCAACTTCATGAAAGAAGACATGTCTTGAAGGATGGATTCGGTACACTACTTTCTTGAAGCTACGTCTCTGCCCCTTTCCTTGTGCTTTCAGCACAACGTTGCACATGTTTCCATCTTCATGACAGAAGTTGTGGGTTGTAACATGCTATCTATGCAGTATTCTCACCTACTATTAAGTGGAGGGCACTTTCCCTAAGGTTCAGCGCACAAGGAAGAAAACCCAGGTTGATTCATTCTTCAGGAGGTGGGTTCTGTATTGTAGGCTCTCTGTACAGATTCGGTTGTCAGAATTTAGGAGACGGCACTTTCGTTTCAGGCTCCCCAGCACTCTTCCCATAGCTTCCATCTTCACGACAGAAGTTGTGAGTTGAGACATGGTGTCGCAACAGTGTTCTCCTATAGAGTTATGCAAAGCGCTTTCTGTTGTGTTCACACAGACTTTTGCACATGCTTCCGTTTTCAGGACAGAATCCTGTGAGATGCAAGATGCTTTCACTCTGGTGTTGTTTCTTTGAGTTCAGTCTATGGCACTTTCCTTATGTTTTCTTATGCCTCTGGCAAACGCTTTCATCTTCACGACCAAAGACGTGACCTGAAAGGCAGCTTCTCTACAATGTTCTGTCTTAAAGATTGGTTCATGGCCCTTTCCTTATGCTTCCATTCACAATGTGAAACAGGCTTTCATCATCAAGACAGACGATGCGATTTGGACGACACTTTGCATACCCTGTTCTTACTGAGAGTTACGTCTATTTCAGTTTCCTTAAGGTTCAATGCACTTGTTTGGAACCGCGTGTATATTCATGGGTCACGATGTTAGAATGATGTTGCTCTTCTTTCAAAAGTCTTGGTCCTCTCCATTACTTAGATTCAACCTCTCCTTATGTTTTCTCTCACACTTCTGCAATTACTTCCATCTTCTGTCCCGAAGCTGTGAGTTGGAAGACCTTTCAAAAGGGTGTTCTTCTTTAAGCATACAGCACGTTCCTTAGGTTTGCATACACACTACTGGGAATTACACCATCTTCTTGAAGGTAGATGTGATTTGGAAGATTGTCTCTGGATGGTGCTCTTTCTTCCTCTTAAGCGTAAGGCACTTCTCTTTCCCTTCAACACTGATATTTGAAAAAGCTTCTCTCTTCATGCATCAGGATGTTTGAAGTGGCATTCTCTCTACAGAGGCTTGGTGCTCATAATTTAGTAAACGGCACATCTTTACACGTTCCCTCACCCTGTAGCCCATGCCTCCATCTGCATGAGAGAAGATGTGAGTTTCAGATGCTTTTCGACGGAGGTCTTTCCTAAGGTTAAGTGCACCATAAAAGCCTTATGCTGAGACACGCTCTTCTAAGAATGCTTCCAACTTCATGAAAGAAGACATGTCTTGAAGGATGGATTCGGTACACTACTTTCTTGAAGCTACGTCTCTGCCCCTTTCCTTGTGCTTTCAGCACAACGTTGCACATGTTTCCATCTTCATGACAGAAGTTGTGGGTTGTAACATGCTATCTATGCAGTATTCTCACCTACTATTAAGTGGAGGGCACTTTCCCTAAGGTTCAGCGCACAAGGAAGAAAACCCAGGTTGATTCATTCTTCAGGAGGTGGGTTCTGTATTGTAGGCTCTCTGTACAGATTCGGTTGTCAGAATTTAGGAGACGGCACTTTCGTTTCAGGCTCCCCAGCACTCTTCCCATAGCTTCCATCTTCACGACAGAAGTTGTGAGTTGAGACATGGTGTCGCAACAGTGTTCTCCTATAGAGTTATGCAAAGCGCTTTCTGTTGTGTTCACACAGACTTTTGCACATGCTTCCGTTTTCAGGACAGAATCCTGTGAGATGCAAGATGCTTTCACTCTGGTGTTGTTTCTTTGAGTTCAGTCTATGGCACTTTCCTTATGTTTTCTTATGCCTCTGGCAAACGCTTTCATCTTCACGACCAAAGACGTGACCTGAAAGGCAGCTTCTCTACAATGTTCTGTCTTAAAGATTGGTTCATGGCCCTTTCCTTATGCTTCCATTCACAATGTGAAACAGGCTTTCATCATCAAGACAGACGATGCGATTTGGACGACACTTTGCATACCCTGTTCTTACTGAGAGTTACGTCTATTTCAGTTTCCTGAAGGTTCAATGCACTTGTTTGGAACCACGTGTATATTCATGGGTCACGATGTTAGAATGATGTTGCTCTTCTCTCAAAAGGCTTGGTTCTCTCCATTACTTAGATTCAACCTCTCCTTATGTTTTCTCTCACACTTCTGCAATTACTTCCATCTTCTGTCCCGAAGCTGTGAGTTGGAAGACCTTTCAAAAGGGTGTTCTTCTTTAAGCATACAGCACCTTCCTTAGGTTTGCATACACACTACTGGGAATTACACCATCTTCTTAAAGGTAGATGTGATTTGGAAGGTTGTCTCTAGATGGTGCTCTTTCTTCCTCTTAAGCGTAAGGCAGTTCTCTTTCCGTTCAACACTGATATTTGAAAAAGCTTCTCTCTTCATGCATCAGCATGTTTGAAGTGGCATTCTCTCTACAGAGGCTTGGTGCTCATACTTTAGTAAATGGCACATCTTTACACGTTCCTTCACCCTGTAACCCATGCCTCCGTCTGCATGAGAGAAGATGTGAGTTTCAGATGCTTTTCGATGAAGGACATTCCTACGGTTAAGTGCACCATAAATTCCTATTGCTCAGACACGAAATTCTAAGAATGCTTCAAACTTCATGAAAGAAGGCGTGTCTTGAAGGATGGATTCGGTACACTACTTTCTTGAAGGTCTCCGCCACTTTCCTTATGCCTTCAGCACAACGTTGCAAACGTTTCCGTCTTCATGACAGAAGTTGTGGATTGTAAGATGCTATCTGTCTAATGTTCTCACCTAGTATTCAGTGAATGGCATGATCCTTAAGGTTCAGCGCTCAAGGAAGAAAACCCAGGTTGATTCATTTCTTAGGAGGTGGGTTACGTATTGTATGCTCTCTGTACAGATTCCGTTTTCAGAATTTAGGAGACGGCACTTTCGTTTCAGGCTCCCCCGCACTCTTCCCATAGCTTCCATCTTCACGACAGAAGTTGTGAGTTGAGACATGGGGTCTCAACAGTGTTCTTCTATAGAGTTAAGCAAAGCGCTTTCGGCTGATGTATTCACACAGACGTTTGCACATGCTTTCATTTTCAGGACAGAATCCTGTGAGATGCAAGATGCTTTCTCTCTGGTGTTCTTTCTTCGACTTCAGTCTAGGGCACTTTCCTTATGTTTTCTTATACCTCTGGCAAACGCTTTCATCTTCCCGACCAAAGACGTGACCTGAAAGACGGCTTCGCTACCATGTTCAGTCTTAAAGATTGGTTCATGGCCCTTTCCTTATGCTTCCATTCACAATGTGAAACAGGCTTTCATCATCAAGACAGACGATGCGATTTGGACGACACTTTGCATACCCTGTTCCTACTGAGAGTTACGTCTATTTCAGTTTCCTCAAGGTTCAATGCACTTGTTTGGAACCGCTTGTATATTCATGGGTCACGATTTGAGAATGATGTTGCTCTTCTATCAAAATCTTGGTTCTCTCCATTACTTAGAATTAACCTCTCCTTATGTTTTCTCTCACACTTTTGCAATTACTTCCATCTTCCGTCCCGAAGCTGTGATTTGGAAGACCTTTCAAAAGGGTGTTCTTCTTTAAGCATACAGCACGTTCCTTAGGTTTACATACACACTACTGAGAATTATACCATCTTTTTGAAGGTAGATGTGATTTGGAACTTTGTCTCTAGATGGTGCTCTTTCTTCCTCTTAAGGTTAAGGCACTTCTCTTTCCGTTCAACACTGATATTTGAAAAAGCTTCTCCCTTCATGGATCAGGATGTTTTAAGTGGCCTTCTCTCTACAGAGCCTTGGTGCTCATAGTTTAGTAAATGGCACATCTTTACACGTTCCTTCACCCTATAGCCCATGCGTTCATCTGCATGAGAGAAAATGTGAGTTTCAGATGCTTTTCGATGGAGATCTTTCCTAAGGTTAAGCGCACCATAAATTCCTTATGCTGAGACATGCTCTTCTAAGAATGCTTCCAACTATATGGAAGAAGACGTGTCTTGAAGGATGGATTCGGTACACTACTTTCTTGAAGCTACGTCTCTGCCCCTTTCCTTGTGCTTTCAGCACAACTTGCACATGTTTCCATCTTCATGACAGAAGTTGTGGGTTGTAACATGCTATCTATGCAGTGTTCTCACCTACTATTAAGTGGAGGGCACTTTCCCTAAGGTTCAGCGCACAAGGAAGAAAACCCAGGTTGATTTATTCTTCAGGAGGTGGGTTCTGTATTGTAGGCTCTCTGTACAGATTCGGTTGTCAGAATTTAGGAGATGGCACTTTCGTTTCAGGCTCCCCAGCACTCTTCCCATAGCTTCCATCTTCACGACAGAAGTTGTGAGTTGAGACATGGTGTCGCAACAGTGTTCTTCTATAGAGTTATGCAAAGCGCTTTCTGTTGATGTGTTCACACAGACTTTTGCACATGCTTCCGTTTTCAGGACAGAATCCTGTGAGATGCAAGATGCTTTCACTCTGGTGTTGTTTCTTTGAGTTCAGTCTATGGCACTTTCCTTATGTTTTCTTATGCCTCTGGCAAACGCTTTCATCTTCACGACCAAAGACGTGACCTGAAAGGCAGCTTCTCTACAATGTTCTGTCTTAGAGATTGGTTCATGGCCCTTTCCTTATGCTTCCATTCACAATGTGAAACAGGCTTTCATCATCAAGACAGACGATGCGATTTGGAAGACACTTAGCATACCCTGTTCTTACTGAGAGTTATGTCTATTTCAGTTTCCTTAAGGTTCAACGCACTTGTTTGGAACCGCGTGTATATTCATGGGTCACGAGGTTAGAATGATGTTGCTCTTCCTTCAAAAGTCTTGGTTCTCTCCATTACTTAGAATTAACCTCTCCTTATGTTTTCTCTCACACTTCTGCAATTACTTCCATCTTCTGTCCCGAAGCTGTGAGTTGGAAGACCTTTCAAAAGGGTGTTCTTCTTTAAGCATACAGCACGTTCCTCAGGTTTGCATACACACTACTGGGAATTACACCATCTTCTTGAAGGTAGATGTGATTGAGAAGGTTGTCTCTAGATGGTGCTCTTTCTTCCTCTTAAGCGTAAGACACTTCTCTTTCCGTTCAACACTGATATTTGAAAAAGCTTCTCTCTTCATGCATCAGGATGTTTGAAGTGGCATTCTCTCTACAGAGCCTTGGTGGTTATAGTTTAGTAAATGGCACATCTTTACACGTTCCTTCACACTGTAGCCCATGCCTCCATCTGCATGATAGAAGATGTGAGTTTCAGATGCTTTTTGACTGAGGTCTTTCCTAAGGTTAAGTGCACCATAAATTCCTTATGCTGAGACACGCTCTTCTAAGAATGCTTCCAACTTCATGAAAGAAGACGTGTCTTGAAGGATGGAATCGGTACACTACTTTCTTGAAGCTACGTCTCTGCCACTTTCCTTATGCCTTCAGCACAACGTTGCAAACGTTTCCGTCTTCATGACAGAAGTTGTGGATTGTAAGATGCTATCTATCCAATGTTCTCACCTAGTATTAAGTGAATGGCATGATCGTTAAGGTTCAGCGCTCAAGGAAGAAAACCCAGGTTGATTCATTTCTTAGGAGGTGGGTTTCGTATTGTATGCTCTCTGTACAGATTCCGTTTTCAGAATTTAGGAGACGGCACTTTCGTTTCAGGCTCCCCCGCACTCTTCCCATAGCTTCCATCTTCACGACAGAAGTTGTGAGTTGAGACATGGTGTCTCAACAGTGTTCTTCTATAGAGTTAAGCAAAGCGCTTTCGGTTGATGTATTCACACAGACGTTTGCACATGCTTTCATTTTCAGGACAGAATCCTGTGAGATGCAAGACGCTTTCTCTCTGGTGTTCTTTCTTCGACTTCAGTCTAGGGCACTTTCCTTATGTTTTCTTATACCTCTGGCAAACGCTTTCATCTTCACGACCAAAGACGTGACCTGAAAGACGGCTTCGCTACAATATTCTGTCTTAAAGTTTGGTTCATGGCCCTTTCCTTATGCTTCCATTCACAATGTGAAACAGGCTTTCATCATCAAGACAGACGATGCGATTTGGACGACACTTTGCATACCCTGTTCCTACTGAGAGTTACGTCTATTTCAGTTTGCTCAAGGTTCAATGCACTTGTTTGGAACCGCGTGTATATTCATGGGTCACGATGTGAGAATGATGTTGCTCTTCTATCAAAAGTCTTGGTTCTCTCCATTACTTAGAATTAACCTCTCCTTATGTTTTCTCTCACTCTTCTGCAATTACTTCCATCTTCCGTCCCGAAGCTGTGAGTTGGAAGACCTTTCAAAAGGGTGTTCTTCTTTAAGCATACAGCACGTTCCTTAGGTTTACATACACACTACTGAGAATTATACCATCTTTTTGAAGGTAGACGTGATTTGGAACTTTGTCTCTAGATGGTGCTCTTTCTTCCTCTTAAGGTTAAGGCACTTCTCTTTCCGTTCAACACTGATATTTGAAAAAGCTTCTCCCTTCATGGATCAGGATGTTTTAAGTGGCCTTCTCTCTACAGAGCCTTGGTGCTCATAGTTTAGTAAATGGCACATCTTTACACGTTCCTTCACCCTATAGCCCATGCGTTCATCTGCATGAGAGAAAATGTGAGTTTCAGATGCTTTTCGATGGAGATCTTTCCTAAGGTTAAGCGCACCATAAATTCCTTATGCTGAGACATGCTCTTCTAAGAATGCTTCCAACTATATGGAAGAAGACGTGTCTTGAAGGATGGATTCGGTACACTACTTTCTTGAAGCTACGTCTCTGCCCCTTTCCTTGTGCTTTCAGCGCAACCTTGCACATGTTTCCATCTTCATGACAGAAGTTGTGGGTTGTAACATGCTATCTATGCAGTGTTCTCACCTACTATTAAGTGGAGGGCACTTTCCCTAAGATTCAGCGCACAAGGAAGAAAACCCAGGTTGATTCATTCTTCAGGAGGTGGGTTCGGTATTGTAGGCTCTCTGCACAGATTCGGTTGTCAGAATTTAGGAGACGGCACTTTCGTTTCAGGCTCCCCAGCACTCTTCCCATAGCTTCCATCTTCACGACAGAAGTTGTGAGTTGAGACATGGTGTCGCAACAGTGTTCTCCTATACAGTTATGCAAAGCGCTTTCTGTTGATGTGTTCACACAGACTTTTGCACATGCTTCCGTTTTCAGGACAGAATCCTGTGAGATGCAAGATGCTTTCACTCTGGTGTTGTTTCTTTGAGTTCAGTCTATGGCACTTTCCTTATGTTTTCTTATGCCTCTGGCAAACGCTTTCATCTTCACGACCAAAGACGTGACCTGAAAGGCAGCTTCTCTACAATGTTCTGTCTTAAAGATTGGTTCATGGCCCTTTCCTTATGCTTCCATTCACAATGTGAAACAGGCTTTCATCATCAAGACAGACGATGCGATTTGGAAGACACGTTGCATACCCTGTTCTTACTGAGAGTTACGTCTATTTCAGTTTCCTTAAGGTTAAATGCACTTGTTTGGAACCGCGTGTATATTCATGGGTCACGATGTTAGAATGATGTTGCTCTTCTTTCAAAAGTCTTGGTTCTCTCCATTACTTAGATTCAACCTCTTCTTATGTTTTCTCTCACACTTCTGCAATTACTTCCATCTTCTGTCCCGAAGCTGTGAGTTGGAAGACCTTTCAAAAGGGTGTTCTTCTTTAAGCATACAGCACGTTCCTTAGGTTTGCATACACACTACTGGGAATTACACCATCTTCTTGAAGGTAGATGTGATTTGGAAGATTGTCTCTAGATGGTGCTCTTTCTTCCTCTTAAGCGTAAGGCACTTCTCTTTCCCTTCAACACTGATATTTGAAAAAGCTTCTCTCTTCATGCATCAGGATGTTTGAAGTGGCATTCTCTCTACAGAGGCTTGGTGCTCAAAATTTAGTAAACGGCACATCTTTACACGTTCCTTCACCCTGTAGCCCATGCCTCCATCTGCATGAGAGAAGATGTGAGTTTCAGATGCTTTTCGACGGAGGTCTTTCCTAAGGTTAAGTGCACCATAAATTCCTTATGCTGAGACACGCTCTTCTAAGAATGCTTCCAACTTCATGAAAGAAGACGTGTCTTGAAGGATGGATTCGGTACACTACTTTCTTGAAGCTACGTCTCTGCCACTTTCCTTATGCCTTCAGCACAACGTTGCAAACGTTTCTGTCTTCATGACAGAAGTTCTGGGTTGTAAGATGCTATCTATCCAATGTTCTCACCTACTATTACGTCGAAGGCACTTTCCTTAAAGTTCAGCGCACAAGGAAGAAAACCCAGGTTGATTCATTCCTTAGGAGGTGGGTTCGGTATTGTATGCTCTCTGCACAGATTCGGTTGTCAGAATTTAGGAGACGGCACTTTCTTTTCAGGCTCCCCGGCACTCTTCCCATAGCTTCCATCTTCACGACAGAAGTTGTGAGTTGAGACATGGTGTCTCAATAGTGTTCTTCTATAGAGTTAAGCAAACCGCATTCTGTTGATGTGTTCACACAGACGTTTGCACATGCTTTCATTTTCAGGACAAAATCCTGTGAGATGCAAGATGCTTTCTCTCTGGTGTTCTTTCTTCGACTTCAGTCTATGGCACTTTCCTTATGTTTTCTTATACCTCTGGCAAACGGTTTCATGTCCACGACCAAAGACGTGACCTGAAAGACGGCTTCGCTACAATGTTCTGTCTTAAAGTTTGGTTCATGGCCCTTTCCTTATGCTTCCATTCACAATGTGAAACAGGCTTTCATCATCAAGACAGACGCGATTTGGAAGACACTTTGCATACCCTGTTATTACTGAGAGTTACATCTATTTCAGTTTCCTTAAGGTTCAATGCACTTGTTTGGAACCGCGTGTATATTCATGGGTCACGATGTTAGAATGATGTTGCTCTTCTATCAAAAGTCTTGGTTCTCTCCATTACTTAGAATTAACCTCTCCTTATGTTTTCTCTCACACTTCTGCAATTACTTCCATCTTCCGTCTCGAAGCTGTGAGTTGGAAGACCTTTCAAAAGGGTGTTCTTTAAGCATACAGCACGTTCCTCAGGTTTGCATACACACTACTGGGAATTACACCATCTTCTTGAAGGTAGATGTGATTTGGAAGGTTGTCTCTAGATGGTGCTCTTTCTTCCTCTTAAGCGTAAGGCACTTCTCTTTCCGTTCAACACTGATATTTGAACAAGCTTCTCTCTTCATGCATCAGGATGTCTGAAGTGGCATTCTCTCTACAGAGGCTTGGTGCTCATAGTTTAGTAAACGGCACATCTTTACACGTTCCTTCACCCTGTAGCCCATGCTTCCATCTGCATCAGAGAAGATGTGAGTTTCAGATGCTTTTCGATGGAGATCTTTCCTAAGGTTAGGTGCACCATAAAAGCCTTATGCTGAGACACGCTCTTCTAAGAATGCTTCCAACTTCATGAAAGAAGACGTGTCTTGAAGGATGGAATCGGTACACTACTTTCTTGAAGCTATGTCTCTGCCACTTTCCTTATGCCTTCAGCACAACGTTGCAAACGTTTCCGTCTTCATGACAGAAGTTGTGGATTGTAAGATGCTATCTATCCAATGTTCTCACCTAGTATTAAGTGAATGGCATGATCGTTAAGGTTCAGCGCTCAAGGAAGAAAACCCAGGTTGATTCATTCCTTCGGAGGTGGGTTTCGTATTGTATGCTCTCTGCACAGATTCCGTTGTCAGAATTTAGGAGACGGCACTTTCGTTTCAGGCTCCCCCGCACTCTTCCCATAGCTTCCATCTTCACGACAGAAGTTGTGAGTTGAGACATGGTGTCTCAACAGTGTTCTTCTATAGAGTTAAGCAAAGCGCTTTCGGTTGATGTATTCACACAGACGTTTGCACATGCTTTCATTTTCAGGACAGAATCCTGTGAGATGCAAGACGCTTTCTCTCTGGTGTTCTTTCTTCGACTTCAGTCTAGGGCACTTTCCTTATGTTTTCTTATACCTCTGGCAAACGCTTTCATCTTCACGACCAAAGACGTGACCTGAAAGACGGCTTCGCTACAATATTCTGTCTTAAAGATTGGTTCATGGCCCTTTCCTTATACTTCCATTCACAATGTGAAACAGGCTTTCATCATCAAGACAGACGATGCGATTTGGACGACACTTTGCATACCCTGTTCCTACTGAGAGTTACGTCTATTTCAGTTTGCTCAAGGTTCAATGCACTTGTTTGGAACCGCGTGTATATTCATGGGTCACGATGTGAGAATGATGTTGCTCTTCTATCAAAAGTCTTGGTTCTCTCCATTACTTAGAATTAACCTCTCCTTATGTTTTCTCTCACACTTCTGCAATTACTTCCATCTTCCGTCCCGAAGCTGTGAGTTGGAAGACCTTTCAAAAGGGTGTTCTTCTTTAAGCATACAGCACGTTCCTTAGGTTTACATACACACTACTGAGAATTATACCATCTTTTTGAAGGTAGACGTGATTTGGAACTTTGTCTCTAGATGGTGCTCTTTCTTCCTCTTAAGGTTAAGGCACTTCTCTTTCCGTTCAACACTGATATTTGAAAAAGCTTCTCCCTTCATGGATCAGGATGTTTTAAGTGGCCTTCTCTCTACAGAGCCTTGGTGCTCATAGTTTAGTAAATGGCACATCTTTACACGTTCCTTCACCCTATAGCCCATGCGTTCATCTGCATGAGAGAAAATGTGAGTTTCAGATGCTTTTCGATGGAGATCTTTCCTAAGGTTAAGCGCACCATAAATTCCTTATGCTGAGACATGCTCTTCTAAGAATGCTTCCAACTATATGGAAGAAGACGTGTCTTGAAGGATGGATTCGGTACACTACTTTCTTGAAGCTACGTCTCTGCCCCTTTCCTTGTGCTTTCAGCGCAACCTTGCACATGTTTCCATCTTCATGACAGAAGTTGTGGGTTGTAACATGCTATCTATGCAGTGTTCTCACCTACTATTAAGTGGAGGGCACTTTCCCTAAGGTTCAGCGCACAAGGAAGAAAACCCAGGTTGATTCATTCTTCAGGAGGTGGGTTCGGTATTGTAGGCTCTCTGCACAGATTCGGTTGTCAGAATTTAGGAGACGGCACTTTCGTTTCAGGCTCCCCAGCACTCTTCCCATAGCTTCCATCTTCACGACAGAAGTTGTGAGTTGAGACATGGTGTCGCAACAGTGTTCTCCTATACAGTTATGCAAAGCGCTTTCTGTTGATGTGTTCACACAGACTTTTGCACATGCTTCCGTTTTCAGGACAGAATCCTGTGAGATGCAAGATGCTTTCACTCTGGTGTTGTTTCTTTGAGTTCAGTCTATGGCACTTTCCTTATGTTTTCTTATGCCTCTGGCAAACGCTTTCATCTTCACGACCAAAGACGTGACCTGAAAGGCAGCTTCTCTACAATGTTCTGTCTTAAAGATTGGTTCATGGCCCTTTCCTTATGCTTCCATTCACAATGTGAAACAGGCTTTCATCATCAAGACAGACGATGCGATTTGGAAGACACGTTGCATACCCTGTTCTTACTGAGAGTTACGTCTATTTCAGTTTCCTTAAGGTTAAATGCACTTGTTTGGAACCGCGTGTATATTCATGGGTCACGATGTTAGAATGATGTTGCTCTTCTTTCAAAAGTCTTGGTTCTCTCCATTACTTAGATTCAACCTCTTCTTATGTTTTCTCTCACACTTCTGCAATTACTTCCATCTTCTGTCCCGAAGCTGTGAGTTGGAAGACCTTTCAAAAGGGTGTTCTTCTTTAAGCATACAGCACGTTCCTTAGGTTTGCATACACACTACTGGGAATTACACCATCTTCTTGAAGGTAGATGTGATTTGGAAGATTGTCTCTAGATGGTGCTCTTTCTTCCTCTTAAGCGTAAGGCACTTCTCTTTCCCTTCAACACTGATATTTGAAAAAGCTTCTCTCTTCATGCATCAGGATGTTTGAAGTGGCATTCTCTCTACAGAGGCTTGGTGCTCAAAATTTAGTAAACGGCACATCTTTACACGTTCCTTCACCCTGTAGCCCATGCCTCCATCTGCATGAGAGAAGATGTGAGTTTCAGATGCTTTTCGACGGAGGTCTTTCCTAAGGTTAAGTGCACCATAAATTCCTTATGCTGAGACACGCTCTTCTAAGAATGCTTCCAACTTCATGAAAGAAGACGTGTCTTGAAGGATGGATTCGGTACACTACTTTCTTGAAGCTACGTCTCTGCCACTTTCCTTATGCCTTCAGCACAACGTTGCAAACGTTTCTGTCTTCATGACAGAAGTTCTGGGTTGTAAGATGCTATCTATCCAATGTTCTCACCTACTATTACGTCGAAGGCACTTTCCTTAAAGTTCAGCGCACAAGGAAGAAAACCCAGGTTGATTCATTCCTTAGGAGGTGGGTTCGGTATTGTATGCTCTCTGCACAGATTCGGTTGTCAGAATTTAGGAGACGGCACTTTCTTTTCAGGCTCCCCGGCACTCTTCCCATAGCTTCCATCTTCACGACAGAAGTTGTGAGTTGAGACATGGTGTCTCAATAGTGTTCTTCTATAGAGTTAAGCAAACCGCATTCTGTTGATGTGTTCACACAGACGTTTGCACATGCTTTCATTTTCAGGACAAAATCCTGTGAGATGCAAGATGCTTTCTCTCTGGTGTTCTTTCTTCGACTTCAGTCTATGGCACTTTCCTTATGTTTTCTTATACCTCTGGCAAATGGTTTCATGTCCACGACCAAAGACGTGACCTGAAAGACGGCTTCGCTACAATGTTCTGTCTTAAAGTTTGGTTCATGGCCCTTTCCTTATGCTTCCATTCACAATGTGAAACAGGCTTTCATCATCAAGACAGACGCGATTTGGAAGACACTTTGCATACCCTGTTATTACTGAGAGTTACATCTATTTCAGTTTCCTTAAGGTTCAATGCACTTGTTTGGAACCGCGTGTATATTCATGGGTCACGATGTTAGAATGATGTTGCTCTTCTATCAAAAGTCTTGGTTCTCTCCATTACTTAGAATTAACCTCTCCTTATGTTTTCTCTCACACTTCTGCAATTACTTCCATCTTCCGTCTCGAAGCTGTGAGTTGGAAGACCTTTCAAAAGGGTGTTCTTTAAGCATACAGCACGTTCCTCAGGTTTGCATACACACTACTGGGAATTACACCATCTTCTTGAAGGTAGATGTGATTTGGAAGGTTGTCTCTAGATGGTGCTCTTTCTTCCTCTTAAGCGTAAGGCACTTCTCTTTCCGTTCAACACTGATATTTGAACAAGCTTCTCTCTTCATGCATCAGGATGTCTGAAGTGGCATTCTCTCTACAGAGGCTTGGTGCTCATAGTTTAGTAAACGGCACATCTTTACACGTTCCTTCACCCTGTAGCCCATGCTTCCATCTGCATCAGAGAAGATGTGAGTTTCAGATGCTTTTCGATGGAGATCTTTCCTAAGGTTAGGTGCACCATAAAAGCCTTATGCTGAGACACGCTCTTCTAAGAATGCTTCCAACTTCATGAAAGAAGACGTGTCTTGAAGGATGGAATCGGTACACTACTTTCTTGAAGCTATGTCTCTGCCACTTTCCTTATGCCTTCAGCACAACGTTGCAAACGTTTCCGTCTTCATGACAGAAGTTGTGGATTGTAAGATGCTATCTATCCAATGTTCTCACCTAGTATTAAGTGAATGGCATGATCGTTAAGGTTCAGCGCTCAAGGAAGAAAACCCAGGTTGATTCATTCCTTCGGAGGTGGGTTTCGTATTGTATGCTCTCTGCACAGATTCCGTTGTCAGAATTTAGGAGACGGCACTTTCGTTTCAGGCTCCCCCGCACTCTTCCCATAGCTTCCATCTTCACGACAGAAGTTGTGAGTTGAGACATGGTGTCTCAACAGTGTTCTTCTATAGAGTTAAGCAAAGCGCTTTCGGTTGATGTATTCACACAGATGTTTGCACATGCTTTCATTTTCAGGACAGAATCCTGTGAGATGCAAGACGCTTTCTCTCTGGTGTTCTTTCTTCGACTTCAGTCTAGGGCACTTTCCTTATGTTTTCTTATACCTCTGGCAAACGCTTTCATCTTCACGACCAAAGACGTGACCTGAAAGACGGCTTCGCTACAATATTCTGTCTTAAAGATTGGTTCATGGCCCTTTCCTTATACTTCCATTCACAATGTGAAACAGGCTTTCATCATCAAGACAGACGATGCGATTTGGACGACACTTTGCATACCCTGTTCCTACTGAGAGTTACGTCTATTTCAGTTTCCTCAAGGTTCAATGCACTTGTTTGGAACCGCGTGTATATTCATGGGTCACGATGTGAGAATGATGTTGCTCTTCTATCAAAAGTCTTGGTTCTCTCCATTACTTAGAATTAACCTCTCCTTATGTTTTCTCTCACACTTCTGCAATTACTTCCATCTTCCGTCCCGAAGCTGTGAGTTGGAAGACCTTTCAAAAGGGTGTTCTTCTTTAAGCATACAGCACGTTCCTTAGGTTTACATACACACTACTGAGAATTATACCATCTTTTTGAAGGTAGACGTGATTTGGAACTTTGTCTCTAGATGGTGCTCTTTCTTCCTCTTAAGGTTAAGGCACTTCTCTTTCCGTTCAACACTGATATTTGAAAAAGCTTCTCCCTTCATGGATCAGGATGTTTTAAGTGGCCTTCTCTCTACAGAGCCTTGGTGCTCATAGTTTAGTAAATGGCACATCTTTACACGTTCCTTCACCCTATAGCCCATGCGTTCATCTGCATGAGAGAAAATGTGAGTTTCAGATGCTTTTCGATGGAGATCTTTCCTAAGGTTAAGCGCACCATAAATTCCTTATGCTGAGACATGCTCTTCTAAGAATGCTTCCAACTATATGGAAGAAGACGTGTCTTGAAGGATGGATTCGGTACACTACTTTCTTGAAGCTACGTCTCTGCCCCTTTCCTTGTGCTTTCAGCGCAACCTTGCACATGTTTCCATCTTCATGACAGAAGTTGTGGGTTGTAACATGCTATCTATGCAGTGTTCTCACCTACTATTAAGTGGAGGGCACTTTCCCTAAGGTTCAGCGCACAAGGAAGAAAACCCAGGTTGATTCATTCTTCAGGAGGTGGGTTCGGTATTGTAGGCTCTCTGCACAGATTCGGTTGTCAGAATTTAGGAGACGGCACTTTCGTTTCAGGCTCCCCAGCACTCTTCCCATAGCTTCCATCTTCACGACAGAAGTTGTGAGTTGAGACATGGTGTCGCAACAGTGTTCTCCTATACAGTTATGCAAAGCGCTTTCTGTTGATGTGTTCACACAGACTTTTGCACATGCTTCCGTTTTCAGGACAGAATCCTGTGAGATGCAAGATGCTTTCACTCTGGTGTTGTTTCTTTGAGTTCAGTCTATGGCACTTTCCTTATGTTTTCTTATGCCTCTGGCAAACGCTTTCATCTTCACGACCAAAGACGTGACCTGAAAGGCAGCTTCTCTACAATGTTCTGTCTTAAAGATTGGTTCATGGCCCTTTCCTTATGCTTCCATTCACAATGTGAAACAGGCTTTCATCATCAAGACAGACGATGCGATTTGGAAGACACGTTGCATACCCTGTTCTTACTGAGAGTTACGTCTATTTCAGTTTCCTTAAGGTTAAATGCACTTGTTTGGAACCGCGTGTATATTCATGGGTCACGATGTTAGAATGATGTTGCTCTTCTTTCAAAAGTCTTGGTTCTCTCCATTACTTAGATTCAACCTCTTCTTATGTTTTCTCTCACACTTCTGCAATTACTTCCATCTTCTGTCCCGAAGCTGTGAGTTGGAAGACCTTTCAAAAGGGTGTTCTTCTTTAAGCATACAGCACGTTCCTTAGGTTTGCATACACACTACTGGGAATTACACCATCTTCTTGAAGGTAGATGTGATTTGGAAGATTGTCTCTAGATGGTGCTCTTTCTTCCTCTTAAGCGTAAGGCACTTCTCTTTCCCTTCAACACTGATATTTGAAAAAGCTTCTCTCTTCATGCATCAGGATGTTTGAAGTGGCATTCTCTCTACAGAGGCTTGGTGCTCAAAATTTAGTAAACGGCACATCTTTACACGTTCCTTCACCCTGTAGCCCATGCCTCCATCTGCATGAGAGAAGATGTGAGTTTCAGATGCTTTTCGACGGAGGTCTTTCCTAAGGTTAAGTGCACCATAAATTCCTTATGCTGAGACACGCTCTTCTAAGAATGCTTCCAACTTCATGAAAGAAGACGTGTCTTGAAGGATGGATTCGGTACACTACTTTCTTGAAGCTACGTCTCTGCCACTTTCCTTATGCCTTCAGCACAACGTTGCAAACGTTTCTGTCTTCATGACAGAAGTTCTGGGTTGTAAGATGCTATCTATCCAATGTTCTCACCTACTATTACGTCGAAGGCACTTTCCTTAAAGTTCAGCGCACAAGGAAGAAAACCCAGGTTGATTCATTCCTTAGGAGGTGGGTTCGGTATTGTATGCTCTCTGCACAGATTCGGTTGTCAGAATTTAGGAGACGGCACTTTCTTTTCAGGCTCCCCGGCACTCTTCCCATAGCTTCCATCTTCACGACAGAAGTTGTGAGTTGAGACATGGTGTCTCAATAGTGTTCTTCTATAGAGTTAAGCAAACCGCATTCTGTTGATGTGTTCACACAGACGTTTGCACATGCTTTCATTTTCAGGACAAAATCCTGTGAGATGCAAGATGCTTTCTCTCTGGTGTTCTTTCTTCGACTTCAGTCTATGGCACTTTCCTTATGTTTTCTTATACCTCTGGCAAACGGTTTCATGTCCACGACCAAAGACGTGACCTGAAAGACGGCTTCGCTACAATGTTCTGTCTTAAAGTTTGGTTCATGGCCCTTTCCTTATGCTTCCATTCACAATGTGAAACAGGCTTTCATCATCAAGACAGACGCGATTTGGAAGACACTTTGCATACCCTGTTATTACTGAGAGTTACATCTATTTCAGTTTCCTTAAGGTTCAATGCACTTGTTTGGAACCGCGTGTATATTCATGGGTCACGATGTTAGAATGATGTTGCTCTTCTATCAAAAGTCTTGGTTCTCTCCATTACTTAGAATTAACCTCTCCTTATGTTTTCTCTCACACTTCTGCAATTACTTCCATCTTCCGTCTCGAAGCTGTGAGTTGGAAGACCTTTCAAAAGGGTGTTCTTTAAGCATACAGCACGTTCCTCAGGTTTGCATACACACTACTGGGAATTACACCATCTTCTTGAAGGTAGATGTGATTTGGAAGGTTGTCTCTAGATGGTGCTCTTTCTTCCTCTTAAGCGTAAGGCACTTCTCTTTCCGTTCAACACTGATATTTGAACAAGCTTCTCTCTTCATGCATCAGGATGTCTGAAGTGGCATTCTCTCTACAGAGGCTTGGTGCTCATAGTTTAGTAAACGGCACATCTTTACACGTTCCTTCACCCTGTAGCCCATGCTTCCATCTGCATCAGAGAAGATGTGAGTTTCAGATGCTTTTCGATGGAGATCTTTCCTAAGGTTAGGTGCACCATAAAAGCCTTATGCTGAGACACGCTCTTCTAAGAATGCTTCCAACTTCATGAAAGAAGACGTGTCTTGAAGGATGGAATCGGTACACTACTTTCTTGAAGCTATGTCTCTGCCACTTTCCTTATGCCTTCAGCACAACGTTGCAAACGTTTCCGTCTTCATGACAGAAGTTGTGGATTGTAAGATGCTATCTATCCAATGTTCTCACCTAGTATTAAGTGAATGGCATGATCGTTAAGGTTCAGCGCTCAAGGAAGAAAACCCAGGTTGATTCATTCCTTCGGAGGTGGGTTTCGTATTGTATGCTCTCTGCACAGATTCCGTTGTCAGAATTTAGGAGACGGCACTTTCGTTTCAGGCTCCCCCGCACTCTTCCCATAGCTTCCATCTTCACGACAGAAGTTGTGAGTTGAGACATGGTGTCTCAACAGTGTTCTTCTATAGAGTTAAGCAAAGCGCTTTCGGTTGATGTATTCACACAGACGTTTGCACATGCTTTCATTTTCAGGACAGAATCCTGTGAGATGCAAGACGCTTTCTCTCTGGTGTTCTTTCTTCGACTTCAGTCTAGGGCACTTTCCTTATGTTTTCTTATACCTCTGGCAAACGCTTTCATCTTCACGACCAAAGACGTGACCTGAAAGACGGCTTCGCTACAATGTTCTGTCTTAAAGATTGGTTCATGGCCCTTTCCTTATACTTCCATTCACAATGTGAAACAGGCTTTCATCATCAAGACAGACGATGCGATTTGGACGACACTTTGCATACCCTGTTCCTACTGAGAGTTACGTCTATTTCAGTTTGCTCAAGGTTCAATGCACTTGTTTGGAACCGCGTGTATATTCATGGGTCACGATGTGAGAATGATGTTGCTCTTCTATCAAAAGTCTTGGTTCTCTCCATTACTTAGAATTAACCTCTCCTTATGTTTTCTCTCACACTTCTGCAATTACTTCCATCTTCCGTCCCGAAGCTGTGAGTTGGAAGACCTTTCAAAAGGGTGTTCTTCTTTAAGCATACAGCACGTTCCTTAGGTTTACATACACACTACTGAGAATTATACCATCTTTTTGAAGGTAGACGTGATTTGGAACTTTGTCTCTAGATGGTGCTCTTTCTTCCTCTTAAGGTTAAGGCACTTCTCTTTCCGTTCAACACTGATATTTGAAAAAGCTTCTCCCTTCATGGATCAGGATGTTTTAAGTGGCCTTCTCTCTACAGAGCCTTGGTGCTCATAGTTTAGTAAATGGCACATCTTTACACGTTCCTTCACCCTATAGCCCATGCGTTCATCTGCATGAGAGAAAATGTGAGTTTCAGATGCTTTTCGATGGAGATCTTTCCTAAGGTTAAGCGCACCATAAATTCCTTATGCTGAGACATGCTCTTCTAAGAATGCTTCCAACTATATGGAAGAAGACGTGTCTTGAAGGATGGATTCGGTACACTACTTTCTTGAAGCTACGTCTCTGCCCCTTTCCTTGTGCTTTCAGCGCAACCTTGCACATGTTTCCATCTTCATGACAGAAGTTGTGGGTTGTAACATGCTATCTATGCAGTGTTCTCACCTACTATTAAGTGGAGGGCACTTTCCCTAAGGTTCAGCGCACAAGGAAGAAAACCCAGGTTGATTCATTCTTCAGGAGGTGGGTTCGGTATTGTAGGCTCTCTGCACAGATTCGGTTGTCAGAATTTAGGAGACGGCACTTTCGTTTCAGGCTCCCCAGCACTCTTCCCATAGCTTCCATCTTCACGACAGAAGTTGTGAGTTGAGACATGGTGTCGCAACAGTGTTCTCCTATACAGTTATGCAAAGCGCTTTCTGTTGATGTGTTCACACAGACTTTTGCACATGCTTCCGTTTTCAGGACAGAATCCTGTGAGATGCAAGATGCTTTCACTCTGGTGTTGTTTCTTTGAGTTCAGTCTATGGCACTTTCCTTATGTTTTCTTATGCCTCTGGCAAACGCTTTCATCTTCACGACCAAAGACGTGACCTGAAAGGCAGCTTCTCTACAATGTTCTGTCTTAAAGATTGGTTCATGGCCCTTTCCTTATGCTTCCATTCACAATGTGAAACAGGCTTTCATCATCAAGACAGACGATGCGATTTGGAAGACACGTTGCATACCCTGTTCTTACTGAGAGTTACGTCTATTTCAGTTTCCTTAAGGTTAAATGCACTTGTTTGGAACCGCGTGTATATTCATGGGTCACGATGTTAGAATGATGTTGCTCTTCTTTCAAAAGTCTTGGTTCTCTCCATTACTTAGATTCAACCTCTTCTTATGTTTTCTCTCACACTTCTGCAATTACTTCCATCTTCTGTCCCGAAGCTGTGAGTTGGAAGACCTTTCAAAAGGGTGTTCTTCTTTAAGCATACAGCACGTTCCTTAGGTTTGCATACACACTACTGGGAATTACACCATCTTCTTGAAGGTAGATGTGATTTGGAAGATTGTCTCTAGATGGTGCTCTTTCTTCCTCTTAAGCGTAAGGCACTTCTCTTTCCCTTCAACACTGATATTTGAAAAAGCTTCTCTCTTCATGCATCAGGATGTTTGAAGTGGCATTCTCTCTACAGAGGCTTGGTGCTCAAAATTTAGTAAACGGCACATCTTTACACGTTCCTTCACCCTGTAGCCCATGCCTCCATCTGCATGAGAGAAGATGTGAGTTTCAGATGCTTTTCGACGGAGGTCTTTCCTAAGGTTAAGTGCACCATAAATTCCTTATGCTGAGACACGCTCTTCTAAGAATGCTTCTAACTTCATGAAAGAAGACGTGTCTTGAAGGATGGATTCGGTACACTACTTTCTTGAAGCTACGTCTCTGCCACTTTCCTTATGCCTTCAGCACAACGTTGCAAACGTTTCTGTCTTCATGACAGAAGTTCTGGGTTGTAAGATGCTATCTATCCAATGTTCTCACCTACTATTACGTCGAAGGCACTTTCCTTAAAGTTCAGCGCACAAGGAAGAAAACCCAGGTTGATTCATTCCTTAGGAGGTGGGTTCGGTATTGTATGCTCTCTGCACAGATTCGGTTGTCAGAATTTAGGAGACGGCACTTTCTTTTCAGGCTCCCCGGCACTCTTCCCATAGCTTCCATCTTCACGACAGAAGTTGTGAGTTGAGACATGGTGTCTCAATAGTGTTCTTCTATAGAGTTAAGCAAACCGCATTCTGTTGATGTGTTCACACAGACGTTTGCACATGCTTTCATTTTCAGGACAAAATCCTGTGAGATGCAAGATGCTTTCTCTCTGGTGTTCTTTCTTCGACTTCAGTCTATGGCACTTTCCTTATGTTTTCTTATACCTCTGGCAAACGGTTTCATGTCCACGACCAAAGACGTGACCTGAAAGACGGCTTCGCTACAATGTTCTGTCTTAAAGTTTGGTTCATGGCCCTTTCCTTATGCTTCCATTCACAATGTGAAACAGGCTTTCATCATCAAGACAGACGCGATTTGGAAGACACTTTGCATACCCTGTTATTACTGAGAGTTACATCTATTTCAGTTTCCTTAAGGTTCAATGCACTTGTTTGGAACCGCGTGTATATTCATGGGTCACGATGTTAGAATGATGTTGCTCTTCTATCAAAAGTCTTGGTTCTCTCCATTACTTAGAATTAACCTCTCCTTATGTTTTCTCTCACACTTCTGCAATTACTTCCATCTTCCGTCTCGAAGCTGTGAGTTGGAAGACCTTTCAAAAGGGTGTTCTTTAAGCATACAGCACGTTCCTCAGGTTTGCATACACACTACTGGGAATTACACCATCTTCTTGAAGGTAGATGTGATTTGGAAGGTTGTCTCTAGATGGTGCTCTTTCTTCCTCTTAAGCGTAAGGCACTTCTCTTTCCGTTCAACACTGATATTTGAACAAGCTTCTCTCTTCATGCATCAGGATGTCTGAAGTGGCATTCTCTCTACAGAGGCTTGGTGCTCATAGTTTAGTAAACGGCACATCTTTACACGTTCCTTCACCCTGTAGCCCATGCTTCCATCTGCATCAGAGAAGATGTGAGTTTCAGATGCTTTTCGATGGAGATCTTTCCTAAGGTTAGGTGCACCATAAAAGCCTTATGCTGAGACACGCTCTTCTAAGAATGCTTCCAACTTCATGAAAGAAGACGTGTCTTGAAGGATGGAATCGGTACACTACTTTCTTGAAGCTATGTCTCTGCCACTTTCCTTATGCCTTCAGCACAACGTTGCAAACGTTTCCGTCTTCATGACAGAAGTTGTGGATTGTAAGATGCTATCTATCCAATGTTCTCACCTAGTATTAAGTGAATGGCATGATCGTTAAGGTTCAGCGCTCAAGGAAGAAAACCCAGGTTGATTCATTCCTTCGGAGGTGGGTTTCGTATTGTATGCTCTCTGCACAGATTCCGTTGTCAGAATTTAGGAGACGGCACTTTCGTTTCAGGCTCCCCCGCACTCTTCCCATAGCTTCCATCTTCACGACAGAAGTTGTGAGTTGAGACATGGTGTCTCAACAGTGTTCTTCTATAGAGTTAAGCAAAGCGCTTTCGGTTGATGTATTCACACAGACGTTTGCACATGCTTTCATTTTCAGGACAGAATCCTGTGAGATGCAAGACGCTTTCTCTCTGGTGTTCTTTCTTCGACTTCAGTCTAGGGCACTTTCCTTATGTTTTCTTATACCTCTGGCAAACGCTTTCATCTTCACGACCAAAGACGTGACCTGAAAGACGGCTTCGCTACAATATTCTGTCTTAAAGATTGGTTCATGGCCCTTTCCTTATACTTCCATTCACAATGTGAAACAGGCTTTCATCATCAAGACAGACGATGCGATTTGGACGACACTTTGCATACCCTGTTCCTACTGAGAGTTACGTCTATTTCAGTTTGCTCAAGGTTCAATGCACTTGTTTGGAACCGCGTGTATATTCATGGGTCACGATGTGAGAATGATGTTGCTCTTCTATCAAAAGTCTTGGTTCTCTCCATTACTTAGAATTAACCTCTCCTTATGTTTTCTCTCACACTTCTGCAATTACTTCCATCTTCCGTCCCGAAGCTGTGAGTTGGAAGACCTTTCAAAAGGGTGTTCTTCTTTAAGCATACAGCACGTTCCTTAGGTTTACATACACACTACTGAGAATTATACCATCTTTTTGAAGGTAGACGTGATTTGGAACTTTGTCTCTAGATGGTGCTCTTTCTTCCTCTTAAGGTTAAGGCACTTCTCTTTCCGTTCAACACTGATATTTGAAAAAGCTTCTCCCTTCATGGATCAGGATGTTTTAAGTGGCCTTCTCTCTACAGAGCCTTGGTGCTCATAGTTTAGTAAATGGCACATCTTTACACGTTCCTTCACCCTATAGCCCATGCGTTCATCTGCATGAGAGAAAATGTGAGTTTCAGATGCTTTTCGATGGAGATCTTTCCTAAGGTTAAGCGCACCATAAATTCCTTATGCTGAGACATGCTCTTCTAAGAATGCTTCCAACTATATGGAAGAAGACGTGTCTTGAAGGATGGATTCGGTACACTACTTTCTTGAAGCTACGTCTCTGCCCCTTTCCTTGTGCTTTCAGCGCAACCTTGCACATGTTTCCATCTTCATGACAGAAGTTGTGGGTTGTAACATGCTATCTATGCAGTGTTCTCACCTACTATTAAGTGGAGGGCACTTTCCCTAAGGTTCAGCGCACAAGGAAGAAAACCCAGGTTGATTCATTCTTCAGGAGGTGGGTTCGGTATTGTAGGCTCTCTGCACAGATTCGGTTGTCAGAATTTAGGAGACGGCACTTTCGTTTCAGGCTCCCCAGCACTCTTCCCATAGCTTCCATCTTCACGACAGAAGTTGTGAGTTGAGACATGGTGTCGCAACAGTGTTCTCCTATACAGTTATGCAAAGCGCTTTCTGTTGATGTGTTCACACAGACTTTTGCACATGCTTCCGTTTTCAGGACAGAATCCTGTGAGATGCAAGATGCTTTCACTCTGGTGTTGTTTCTTTGAGTTCAGTCTATGGCACTTTCCTTATGTTTTCTTATGCCTCTGGCAAACGCTTTCATCTTCACGACCAAAGACGTGACCTGAAAGGCAGCTTCTCTACAATGTTCTGTCTTAAAGATTGGTTCATGGCCCTTTCCTTATGCTTCCATTCACAATGTGAAACAGGCTTTCATCATCAAGACAGACGATGCGATTTGGAAGACACGTTGCATACCCTGTTCTTACTGAGAGTTACGTCTATTTCAGTTTCCTTAAGGTTAAATGCACTTGTTTGGAACCGCGTGTATATTCATGGGTCACGATGTTAGAATGATGTTGCTCTTCTTTCAAAAGTCTTGGTTCTCTCCATTACTTAGATTCAACCTCTTCTTATGTTTTCTCTCACACTTCTGCAATTACTTCCATCTTCTGTCCCGAAGCTGTGAGTTGGAAGACCTTTCAAAAGGGTGTTCTTCTTTAAGCATACAGCACGTTCCTTAGGTTTGCATACACACTACTGGGAATTACACCATCTTCTTGAAGGTAGATGTGATTTGGAAGATTGTCTCTAGATGGTGCTCTTTCTTCCTCTTAAGCGTAAGGCACTTCTCTTTCCCTTCAACACTGATATTTGAAAAAGCTTCTCTCTTCATGCATCAGGATGTTTGAAGTGGCATTCTCTCTACAGAGGCTTGGTGCTCAAAATTTAGTAAACGGCACATCTTTACACGTTCCTTCACCCTGTAGCCCATGCCTCCATCTGCATGAGAGAAGATGTGAGTTTCAGATGCTTTTCGACGGAGGTCTTTCCTAAGGTTAAGTGCACCATAAATTCCTTATGCTGAGACACGCTCTTCTAAGAATGCTTCCAACTTCATGAAAGAAGACGTGTCTTGAAGGATGGATTCGGTACACTACTTTCTTGAAGCTACGTCTCTGCCACTTTCCTTATGCCTTCAGCACAACGTTGCAAACGTTTCTGTCTTCATGACAGAAGTTCTGGGTTGTAAGATGCTATCTATCCAATGTTCTCACCTACTATTACGTCGAAGGCACTTTCCTTAAAGTTCAGCGCACAAGGAAGAAAACCCAGGTTGATTCATTCCTTAGGAGGTGGGTTCGGTATTGTATGCTCTCTGCACAGATTCGGTTGTCAGAATTTAGGAGACGGCACTTTCTTTTCAGGCTCCCCGGCACTCTTCCCATAGCTTCCATCTTCACGACAGAAGTTGTGAGTTGAGACATGGTGTCTCAATAGTGTTCTTCTATAGAGTTAAGCAAACCGCATTCTGTTGATGTGTTCACACAGACGTTTGCACATGCTTTCATTTTCAGGACAAAATCCTGTGAGATGCAAGATGCTTTCTCTCTGGTGTTCTTTCTTCGACTTCAGTCTATGGCACTTTCCTTATGTTTTCTTATACCTCTGGCAAATGGTTTCATGTCCACGACCAAAGACGTGACCTGAAAGACGGCTTCGCTACAATGTTCTGTCTTAAAGTTTGGTTCATGGCCCTTTCCTTATGCTTCCATTCACAATGTGAAACAGGCTTTCATCATCAAGACAGACGCGATTTGGAAGACACTTTGCATACCCTGTTATTACTGAGAGTTACATCTATTTCAGTTTCCTTAAGGTTCAATGCACTTGTTTGGAACCGCGTGTATATTCATGGGTCACGATGTTAGAATGATGTTGCTCTTCTATCAAAAGTCTTGGTTCTCTCCATTACTTAGAATTAACCTCTCCTTATGTTTTCTCTCACACTTCTGCAATTACTTCCATCTTCCGTCTCGAAGCTGTGAGTTGGAAGACCTTTCAAAAGGGTGTTCTTTAAGCATACAGCACGTTCCTCAGGTTTGCATACACACTACTGGGAATTACACCATCTTCTTGAAGGTAGATGTGATTTGGAAGGTTGTCTCTAGATGGTGCTCTTTCTTCCTCTTAAGCGTAAGGCACTTCTCTTTCCGTTCAACACTGATATTTGAACAAGCTTCTCTCTTCATGCATCAGGATGTCTGAAGTGGCATTCTCTCTACAGAGGCTTGGTGCTCATAGTTTAGTAAACGGCACATCTTTACACGTTCCTTCACCCTGTAGCCCATGCTTCCATCTGCATCAGAGAAGATGTGAGTTTCAGATGCTTTTCGATGGAGATCTTTCCTAAGGTTAGGTGCACCATAAAAGCCTTATGCTGAGACACGCTCTTCTAAGAATGCTTCCAACTTCATGAAAGAAGACGTGTCTTGAAGGATGGAATCGGTACACTACTTTCTTGAAGCTATGTCTCTGCCACTTTCCTTATGCCTTCAGCACAACGTTGCAAACGTTTCCGTCTTCATGACAGAAGTTGTGGATTGTAAGATGCTATCTATCCAATGTTCTCACCTAGTATTAAGTGAATGGCATGATCGTTAAGGTTCAGCGCTCAAGGAAGAAAACCCAGGTTGATTCATTCCTTCGGAGGTGGGTTTCGTATTGTATGCTCTCTGCACAGATTCCGTTGTCAGAATTTAGGAGACGGCACTTTCGTTTCAGGCTCCCCCGCACTCTTCCCATAGCTTCCATCTTCACGACAGAAGTTGTGAGTTGAGACATGGTGTCTCAACAGTGTTCTTCTATAGAGTTAAGCAAAGCGCTTTCGGTTGATGTATTCACACAGATGTTTGCACATGCTTTCATTTTCAGGACAGAATCCTGTGAGATGCAAGACGCTTTCTCTCTGGTGTTCTTTCTTCGACTTCAGTCTAGGGCACTTTCCTTATGTTTTCTTATACCTCTGGCAAACGCTTTCATCTTCACGACCAAAGACGTGACCTGAAAGACGGCTTCGCTACAATATTCTGTCTTAAAGATTGGTTCATGGCCCTTTCCTTATACTTCCATTCACAATGTGAAACAGGCTTTCATCATCAAGACAGACGATGCGATTTGGACGACACTTTGCATACCCTGTTCCTACTGAGAGTTACGTCTATTTCAGTTTGCTCAAGGTTCAATGCACTTGTTTGGAACCGCGTGTATATTCATGGGTCACGATGTGAGAATGATGTTGCTCTTCTATCAAAAGTCTTGGTTCTCTCCATTACTTAGAATTAACCTCTCCTTATGTTTTCTCTCACACTTCTGCAATTACTTCCATCTTCCGTCCCGAAGCTGTGAGTTGGAAGACCTTTCAAAAGGGTGTTCTTCTTTAAGCATACAGCACGTTCCTTAGGTTTACATACACACTACTGAGAATTATACCATCTTTTTGAAGGTAGACGTGATTTGGAACTTTGTCTCTAGATGGTGCTCTTTCTTCCTCTTAAGGTTAAGGCACTTCTCTTTCCGTTCAACACTGATATTTGAAAAAGCTTCTCCCTTCATGGATCAGGATGTTTTAAGTGGCCTTCTCTCTACAGAGCCTTGGTGCTCATAGTTTAGTAAATGGCACATCTTTACACGTTCCTTCACCCTATAGCCCATGCGTTCATCTGCATGAGAGAAAATGTGAGTTTCAGATGCTTTTCGATGGAGATCTTTCCTAAGGTTAAGCGCACCATAAATTCCTTATGCTGAGACATGCTCTTCTAAGAATGCTTCCAACTATATGGAAGAAGACGTGTCTTGAAGGATGGATTCGGTACACTACTTTCTTGAAGCTACGTCTCTGCCCCTTTCCTTGTGCTTTCAGCGCAACCTTGCACATGTTTCCATCTTCATGACAGAAGTTGTGGGTTGTAACATGCTATCTATGCAGTGTTCTCACCTACTATTAAGTGGAGGGCACTTTCCCTAAGGTTCAGCGCACAAGGAAGAAAACCCAGGTTGATTCATTCTTCAGGAGGTGGGTTCGGTATTGTAGGCTCTCTGCACAGATTCGGTTGTCAGAATTTAGGAGACGGCACTTTCGTTTCAGGCTCCCCAGCACTCTTCCCATAGCTTCCATCTTCACGACAGAAGTTGTGAGTTGAGACATGGTGTCGCAACAGTGTTCTCCTATACAGTTATGCAAAGCGCTTTCTGTTGATGTGTTCACACAGACTTTTGCACATGCTTCCGTTTTCAGGACAGAATCCTGTGAGATGCAAGATGCTTTCACTCTGGTGTTGTTTCTTTGAGTTCAGTCTATGGCACTTTCCTTATGTTTTCTTATGCCTCTGGCAAACGCTTTCATCTTCACGACCAAAGACGTGACCTGAAAGTCAGCTTCTCTACAATGTTCTGTCTTAAAGATTGGTTCATGGCCCTTTCCTTATGCTTCCATTCACAATGTGAAACAGGCTTTCATCATCAAGACAGACGATGCGATTTGGAAGACACGTTGCATACCCTGTTCTTACTGAGAGTTACGTCTATTTCAGTTTCCTTAAGGTTAAATGCACTTGTTTGGAACCGCGTGTATATTCATGGGTCACGATGTTAGAATGATGTTGCTCTTCTTTCAAAAGTCTTGGTTCTCTCCATTACTTAGATTCAACCTCTTCTTATGTTTTCTCTCACACTTCTGCAATTACTTCCATCTTCTGTCCCGAAGCTGTGAGTTGGAAGACCTTTCAAAAGGGTGTTCTTCTTTAAGCATACAGCACGTTCCTTAGGTTTGCATACACACTACTGGGAATTACACCATCTTCTTGAAGGTAGATGTGATTTGGAAGATTGTCTCTAGATGGTGCTCTTTCTTCCTCTTAAGCGTAAGGCACTTCTCTTTCCCTTCAACACTGATATTTGAAAAAGCTTCTCTCTTCATGCATCAGGATGTTTGAAGTGGCATTCTCTCTACAGAGGCTTGGTGCTCAAAATTTAGTAAACGGCACATCTTTACACGTTCCTTCACCCTGTAGCCCATGCCTCCATCTGCATGAGAGAAGATGTGAGTTTCAGATGCTTTTCGACGGAGGTCTTTCCTAAGGTTAAGTGCACCATAAATTCCTTATGCTGAGACACGCTCTTCTAAGAATGCTTCCAACTTCATGAAAGAAGACGTGTCTTGAAGGATGGATTCGGTACACTACTTTCTTGAAGCTACGTCTCTGCCACTTTCCTTATGCCTTCAGCACAACGTTGCAAACGTTTCTGTCTTCATGACAGAAGTTCTGGGTTGTAAGATGCTATCTATCCAATGTTCTCACCTACTATTACGTCGAAGGCACTTTCCTTAAAGTTCAGCGCACAAGGAAGAAAACCCAGGTTGATTCATTCCTTAGGAGGTGGGTTCGGTATTGTATGCTCTCTGCACAGATTCGGTTGTCAGAATTTAGGAGACGGCACTTTCTTTTCAGGCTCCCCGGCACTCTTCCCATAGCTTCCATCTTCACGACAGAAGTTGTGAGTTGAGACATGGTGTCTCAATAGTGTTCTTCTATAGAGTTAAGCAAACCGCATTCTGTTGATGTGTTCACACAGACGTTTGCACATGCTTTCATTTTCAGGACAAAATCCTGTGAGATGCAAGATGCTTTCTCTCTGGTGTTCTTTCTTCGACTTCAGTCTATGGCACTTTCCTTATGTTTTCTTATACCTCTGGCAAACGGTTTCATGTCCACGACCAAAGACGTGACCTGAAAGACGGCTTCGCTACAATGTTCTGTCTTAAAGTTTGGTTCATGGCCCTTTCCTTATGCTTCCATTCACAATGTGAAACAGGCTTTCATCATCAAGACAGACGCGATTTGGAAGACACTTTGCATACCCTGTTATTACTGAGAGTTACATCTATTTCAGTTTCCTTAAGGTTCAATGCACTTGTTTGGAACCGCGTGTATATTCATGGGTCACGATGTTAGAATGATGTTGCTCTTCTATCAAAAGTCTTGGTTCTCTCCATTACTTAGAATTAACCTCTCCTTATGTTTTCTCTCACACTTCTGCAATTACTTCCATCTTCCGTCTCGAAGCTGTGAGTTGGAAGACCTTTCAAAAGGGTGTTCTTTAAGCATACAGCACGTTCCTCAGGTTTGCATACACACTACTGGGAATTACACCATCTTCTTGAAGGTAGATGTGATTTGGAAGGTTGTCTCTAGATGGTGCTCTTTCTTCCTCTTAAGCGTAAGGCACTTCTCTTTCCGTTCAACACTGATATTTGAACAAGCTTCTCTCTTCATGCATCAGGATGTCTGAAGTGGCATTCTCTCTACAGAGGCTTGGTGCTCATAGTTTAGTAAACGGCACATCTTTACACGTTCCTTCACCCTGTAGCCCATGCTTCCATCTGCATCAGAGAAGATGTGAGTTTCAGATGCTTTTCGATGGAGATCTTTCCTAAGGTTAGGTGCACCATAAAAGCCTTATGCTGAGACACGCTCTTCTAAGAATGCTTCCAACTTCATGAAAGAAGACGTGTCTTGAAGGATGGAATCGGTACACTACTTTCTTGAAGCTATGTCTCTGCCACTTTCCTTATGCCTTCAGCACAACGTTGCAAACGTTTCCGTCTTCATGACAGAAGTTGTGGATTGTAAGATGCTATCTATCCAATGTTCTCACCTAGTATTAAGTGAATGGCATGATCGTTAAGGTTCAGCGCTCAAGGAAGAAAACCCAGGTTGATTCATTCCTTCGGAGGTGGGTTTCGTATTGTATGCTCTCTGCACAGATTCCGTTGTCAGAATTTAGGAGACGGCACTTTCGTTTCAGGCTCCCCCGCACTCTTCCCATAGCTTCCATCTTCACGACAGAAGTTGTGAGTTGAGACATGGTGTCTCAACAGTGTTCTTCTATAGAGTTAAGCAAAGCGCTTTCGGTTGATGTATTCACACAGACGTTTGCACATGCTTTCATTTTCAGGACAGAATCCTGTGAGATGCAAGACGCTTTCTCTCTGGTGTTCTTTCTTCGACTTCAGTCTAGGGCACTTTCCTTATGTTTTCTTATACCTCTGGCAAACGCTTTCATCTTCACGACCAAAGACGTGACCTGAAAGACGGCTTCGCTACAATATTCTGTCTTAAAGATTGGTTCATGGCCCTTTCCTTATACTTCCATTCACAATGTGAAACAGGCTTTCATCATCAAGACAGACGATGCGATTTGGACGACACTTTGCATACCCTGTTCCTACTGAGAGTTACGTCTATTTCAGTTTGCTCAAGGTTCAATGCACTTGTTTGGAACCGCGTGTATATTCATGGGTCACGATGTGAGAATGATGTTGCTCTTCTATCAAAAGTCTTGGTTCTCTCCATTACTTAGAATTAACCTCTCCTTATGTTTTCTCTCACACTTCTGCAATTACTTCCATCTTCCGTCCCGAAGCTGTGAGTTGGAAGACCTTTCAAAAGGGTGTTCTTCTTTAAGCATACAGCACGTTCCTTAGGTTTACATACACACTACTGAGAATTATACCATCTTTTTGAAGGTAGACGTGATTTGGAACTTTGTCTCTAGATGGTGCTCTTTCTTCCTCTTAAGGTTAAGGCACTTCTCTTTCCGTTCAACACTGATATTTGAAAAAGCTTCTCCCTTCATGGATCAGGATGTTTTAAGTGGCCTTCTCTCTACAGAGCCTTGGTGCTCATAGTTTAGTAAATGGCACATCTTTACACGTTCCTTCACCCTATAGCCCATGCGTTCATCTGCATGAGAGAAAATGTGAGTTTCAGATGCTTTTCGATGGAGATCTTTCCTAAGGTTAAGCGCACCATAAATTCCTTATGCTGAGACATGCTCTTCTAAGAATGCTTCCAACTATATGGAAGAAGACGTGTCTTGAAGGATGGATTCGGTACACTACTTTCTTGAAGCTACGTCTCTGCCCCTTTCCTTGTGCTTTCAGCGCAACCTTGCACATGTTTCCATCTTCATGACAGAAGTTGTGGGTTGTAACATGCTATCTATGCAGTGTTCTCACCTACTATTAAGTGGAGGGCACTTTCCCTAAGGTTCAGCGCACAAGGAAGAAAACCCAGGTTGATTCATTCTTCAGGAGGTGGGTTCGGTATTGTAGGCTCTCTGCACAGATTCGGTTGTCAGAATTTAGGAGACGGCACTTTCGTTTCAGGCTCCCCAGCACTCTTCCCATAGCTTCCATCTTCACGACAGAAGTTGTGAGTTGAGACATGGTGTCGCAACAGTGTTCTCCTATACAGTTATGCAAAGCGCTTTCTGTTGATGTGTTCACACAGACTTTTGCACATGCTTCCGTTTTCAGGACAGAATCCTGTGAGATGCAAGATGCTTTCACTCTGGTGTTGTTTCTTTGAGTTCAGTCTATGGCACTTTCCTTATGTTTTCTTATGCCTCTGGCAAACGCTTTCATCTTCACGACCAAAGACGTGACCTGAAAGGCAGCTTCTCTACAATGTTCTGTCTTAAAGATTGGTTCATGGCCCTTTCCTTATGCTTCCATTCACAATGTGAAACAGGCTTTCATCATCAAGACAGACGATGCGATTTGGAAGACACGTTGCATACCCTGTTCTTACTGAGAGTTACGTCTATTTCAGTTTCCTTAAGGTTAAATGCACTTGTTTGGAACCGCGTGTATATTCATGGGTCACGATGTTAGAATGATGTTGCTCTTCTTTCAAAAGTCTTGGTTCTCTCCATTACTTAGATTCAACCTCTTCTTATGTTTTCTCTCACACTTCTGCAATTACTTCCATCTTCTGTCCCGAAGCTGTGAGTTGGAAGACCTTTCAAAAGGGTGTTCTTCTTTAAGCATACAGCACGTTCCTTAGGTTTGCATACACACTACTGGGAATTACACCATCTTCTTGAAGGTAGATGTGATTTGGAAGATTGTCTCTAGATGGTGCTCTTTCTTCCTCTTAAGCGTAAGGCACTTCTCTTTCCCTTCAACACTGATATTTGAAAAAGCTTCTCTCTTCATGCATCAGGATGTTTGAAGTGGCATTCTCTCTACAGAGGCTTGGTGCTCAAAATTTAGTAAACGGCACATCTTTACACGTTCCTTCACCCTGTAGCCCATGCCTCCATCTGCATGAGAGAAGATGTGAGTTTCAGATGCTTTTCGACGGAGGTCTTTCCTAAGGTTAAGTGCACCATAAATTCCTTATGCTGAGACACGCTCTTCTAAGAATGCTTCCAACTTCATGAAAGAAGACGTGTCTTGAAGGATGGATTCGGTACACTACTTTCTTGAAGCTACGTCTCTGCCACTTTCCTTATGCCTTCAGCACAACGTTGCAAACGTTTCTGTCTTCATGACAGAAGTTCTGGGTTGTAAGATGCTATCTATCCAATGTTCTCACCTACTATTACGTCGAAGGCACTTTCCTTAAAGTTCAGCGCACAAGGAAGAAAACCCAGGTTGATTCATTCCTTAGGAGGTGGGTTCGGTATTGTATGCTCTCTGCACAGATTCGGTTGTCAGAATTTAGGAGACGGCACTTTCTTTTCAGGCTCCCCGGCACTCTTCCCATAGCTTCCATCTTCACGACAGAAGTTGTGAGTTGAGACATGGTGTCTCAATAGTGTTCTTCTATAGAGTTAAGCAAACCGCATTCTGTTGATGTGTTCACACAGACGTTTGCACATGCTTTCATTTTCAGGACAAAATCCTGTGAGATGCAAGATGCTTTCTCTCTGGTGTTCTTTCTTCGACTTCAGTCTATGGCACTTTCCTTATGTTTTCTTATACCTCTGGCAAATGGTTTCATGTCCACGACCAAAGACGTGACCTGAAAGACGGCTTCGCTACAATGTTCTGTCTTAAAGTTTGGTTCATGGCCCTTTCCTTATGCTTCCATTCACAATGTGAAACAGGCTTTCATCATCAAGACAGACGCGATTTGGAAGACACTTTGCATACCCTGTTATTACTGAGAGTTACATCTATTTCAGTTTCCTTAAGGTTCAATGCACTTGTTTGGAACCGCGTGTATATTCATGGGTCACGATGTTAGAATGATGTTGCTCTTCTATCAAAAGTCTTGGTTCTCTCCATTACTTAGAATTAACCTCTCCTTATGTTTTCTCTCACACTTCTGCAATTACTTCCATCTTCCGTCTCGAAGCTGTGAGTTGGAAGACCTTTCAAAAGGGTGTTCTTTAAGCATACAGCACGTTCCTCAGGTTTGCATACACACTACTGGGAATTACACCATCTTCTTGAAGGTAGATGTGATTTGGAAGGTTGTCTCTAGATGGTGCTCTTTCTTCCTCTTAAGCGTAAGGCACTTCTCTTTCCGTTCAACACTGATATTTGAACAAGCTTCTCTCTTCATGCATCAGGATGTCTGAAGTGGCATTCTCTCTACAGAGGCTTGGTGCTCATAGTTTAGTAAACGGCACATCTTTACACGTTCCTTCACCCTGTAGCCCATGCTTCCATCTGCATCAGAGAAGATGTGAGTTTCAGATGCTTTTCGATGGAGATCTTTCCTAAGGTTAGGTGCACCATAAAAGCCTTATGCTGAGACACGCTCTTCTAAGAATGCTTCCAACTTCATGAAAGAAGACGTGTCTTGAAGGATGGAATCGGTACACTACTTTCTTGAAGCTATGTCTCTGCCACTTTCCTTATGCCTTCAGCACAACGTTGCAAACGTTTCCGTCTTCATGACAGAAGTTGTGGATTGTAAGATGCTATCTATCCAATGTTCTCACCTAGTATTAAGTGAATGGCATGATCGTTAAGGTTCAGCGCTCAAGGAAGAAAACCCAGGTTGATTCATTCCTTCGGAGGTGGGTTTCGTATTGTATGCTCTCTGCACAGATTCCGTTGTCAGAATTTAGGAGACGGCACTTTCGTTTCAGGCTCCCCCGCACTCTTCCCATAGCTTCCATCTTCACGACAGAAGTTGTGAGTTGAGACATGGTGTCTCAACAGTGTTCTTCTATAGAGTTAAGCAAAGCGCTTTCGGTTGATGTATTCACACAGATGTTTGCACATGCTTCCGTTTTCAGGACAGAATCCTGTGAGATGCAAGACGCTTTCTCTCTGGTGTTCTTTCTTCGACTTCAGTCTAGGGCACTTTCCTTATGTTTTCTTATACCTCTGGCAAACGCTTTCATCTTCACGACCAAAGACGTGACCTGAAAGACGGCTTCGCTACAATATTCTGTCTTAAAGATTGGTTCATGGCCCTTTCCTTATACTTCCATTCACAATGTGAAACAGGCTTTCATCATCAAGACAGACGATGCGATTTGGACGACACTTTGCATACCCTGTTCCTACTGAGAGTTACGTCTATTTCAGTTTCCTCAAGGTTCAATGCACTTGTTTGGAACCGCGTGTATATTCATGGGTCACGATGTGAGAATGATGTTGCTCTTCTATCAAAAGTCTTGGTTCTCTCCATTACTTAGAATTAACCTCTCCTTATGTTTTCTCTCACACTTCTGCAATTACTTCCATCTTCCGTCCCGAAGCTGTGAGTTGGAAGACCTTTCAAAAGGGTGTTCTTCTTTAAGCATACAGCACGTTCCTTAGGTTTACATACACACTACTGAGAATTATACCATCTTTTTGAAGGTAGACGTGATTTGGAACTTTGTCTCTAGATGGTGCTCTTTCTTCCTCTTAAGGTTAAGGCACTTCTCTTTCCGTTCAACACTGATATTTGAAAAAGCTTCTCCCTTCATGGATCAGGATGTTTTAAGTGGCCTTCTCTCTACAGAGCCTTGGTGCTCATAGTTTAGTAAATGGCACATCTTTACACGTTCCTTCACCCTATAGCCCATGCGTTCATCTGCATGAGAGAAAATGTGAGTTTCAGATGCTTTTCGATGGAGATCTTTCCTAAGGTTAAGCGCACCATAAATTCCTTATGCTGAGACATGCTCTTCTAAGAATGCTTCCAACTATATGGAAGAAGACGTGTCTTGAAGGATGGATTCGGTACACTACTTTCTTGAAGCTACGTCTCTGCCCCTTTCCTTGTGCTTTCAGCGCAACCTTGCACATGTTTCCATCTTCATGACAGAAGTTGTGGGTTGTAACATGCTATCTATGCAGTGTTCTCACCTACTATTAAGTGGAGGGCACTTTCCCTAAGGTTCAGCGCACAAGGAAGAAAACCCAGGTTGATTCATTCTTCAGGAGGTGGGTTCGGTATTGTAGGCTCTCTGCACAGATTCGGTTGTCAGAATTTAGGAGACGGCACTTTCGTTTCAGGCTCCCCAGCACTCTTCCCATAGCTTCCATCTTCACGACAGAAGTTGTGAGTTGAGACATGGTGTCGCAACAGTGTTCTCCTATACAGTTATGCAAAGCGCTTTCTGTTGATGTGTTCACACAGACTTTTGCACATGCTTCCGTTTTCAGGACAGAATCCTGTGAGATGCAAGATGCTTTCACTCTGGTGTTGTTTCTTTGAGTTCAGTCTATGGCACTTTCCTTATGTTTTCTTATGCCTCTGGCAAACGCTTTCATCTTCACGACCAAAGACGTGACCTGAAAGTCAGCTTCTCTACAATGTTCTGTCTTAAAGATTGGTTCATGGCCCTTTCCTTATGCTTCCATTCACAATGTGAAACAGGCTTTCATCATCAAGACAGACGATGCGATTTGGAAGACACGTTGCATACCCTGTTCTTACTGAGAGTTACGTCTATTTCAGTTTCCTTAAGGTTAAATGCACTTGTTTGGAACCGCGTGTATATTCATGGGTCACGATGTTAGAATGATGTTGCTCTTCTTTCAAAAGTCTTGGTTCTCTCCATTACTTAGATTCAACCTCTTCTTATGTTTTCTCTCACACTTCTGCAATTACTTCCATCTTCTGTCCCGAAGCTGTGAGTTGGAAGACCTTTCAAAAGGGTGTTCTTCTTTAAGCATACAGCACGTTCCTTAGGTTTGCATACACACTACTGGGAATTACACCATCTTCTTGAAGGTAGATGTGATTTGGAAGATTGTCTCTAGATGGTGCTCTTTCTTCCTCTTAAGCGTAAGGCACTTCTCTTTCCCTTCAACACTGATATTTGAAAAAGCTTCTCTCTTCATGCATCAGGATGTTTGAAGTGGCATTCTCTCTACAGAGGCTTGGTGCTCAAAATTTAGTAAACGGCACATCTTTACACGTTCCTTCACCCTGTAGCCCATGCCTCCATCTGCATGAGAGAAGATGTGAGTTTCAGATGCTTTTCGACGGAGGTCTTTCCTAAGGTTAAGTGCACCATAAATTCCTTATGCTGAGACACGCTCTTCTAAGAATGCTTCCAACTTCATGAAAGAAGACGTGTCTTGAAGGATGGATTCGGTACACTACTTTCTTGAAGCTACGTCTCTGCCACTTTCCTTATGCCTTCAGCACAACGTTGCAAACGTTTCTGTCTTCATGACAGAAGTTCTGGGTTGTAAGATGCTATCTATCCAATGTTCTCACCTACTATTACGTCGAAGGCACTTTCCTTAAAGTTCAGCGCACAAGGAAGAAAACCCAGGTTGATTCATTCCTTAGGAGGTGGGTTCGGTATTGTATGCTCTCTGCACAGATTCGGTTGTCAGAATTTAGGAGACGGCACTTTCTTTTCAGGCTCCCCGGCACTCTTCCCATAGCTTCCATCTTCACGACAGAAGTTGTGAGTTGAGACATGGTGTCTCAATAGTGTTCTTCTATAGAGTTAAGCAAACCGCATTCTGTTGATGTGTTCACACAGACGTTTGCACATGCTTTCATTTTCAGGACAAAATCCTGTGAGATGCAAGATGCTTTCTCTCTGGTGTTCTTTCTTCGACTTCAGTCTATGGCACTTTCCTTATGTTTTCTTATACCTCTGGCAAACGGTTTCATGTCCACGACCAAAGACGTGACCTGAAAGACGGCTTCGCTACAATGTTCTGTCTTAAAGTTTGGTTCATGGCCCTTTCCTTATGCTTCCATTCACAATGTGAAACAGGCTTTCATCATCAAGACAGACGCGATTTGGAAGACACTTTGCATACCCTGTTATTACTGAGAGTTACATCTATTTCAGTTTCCTTAAGGTTCAATGCACTTGTTTGGAACCGCGTGTATATTCATGGGTCACGATGTTAGAATGATGTTGCTCTTCTATCAAAAGTCTTGGTTCTCTCCATTACTTAGAATTAACCTCTCCTTATGTTTTCTCTCACACTTCTGCAATTACTTCCATCTTCCGTCTCGAAGCTGTGAGTTGGAAGACCTTTCAAAAGGGTGTTCTTTAAGCATACAGCACGTTCCTCAGGTTTGCATACACACTACTGGGAATTACACCATCTTCTTGAAGGTAGATGTGATTTGGAAGGTTGTCTCTAGATGGTGCTCTTTCTTCCTCTTAAGCGTAAGGCACTTCTCTTTCCGTTCAACACTGATATTTGAACAAGCTTCTCTCTTCATGCATCAGGATGTCTGAAGTGGCATTCTCTCTACAGAGGCTTGGTGCTCATAGTTTAGTAAACGGCACATCTTTACACGTTCCTTCACCCTGTAGCCCATGCTTCCATCTGCATCAGAGAAGATGTGAGTTTCAGATGCTTTTCGATGGAGATCTTTCCTAAGGTTAGGTGCACCATAAAAGCCTTATGCTGAGACACGCTCTTCTAAGAATGCTTCCAACTTCATGAAAGAAGACGTGTCTTGAAGGATGGAATCGGTACACTACTTTCTTGAAGCTATGTCTCTGCCACTTTCCTTATGCCTTCAGCACAACGTTGCAAACGTTTCCGTCTTCATGACAGAAGTTGTGGATTGTAAGATGCTATCTATCCAATGTTCTCACCTAGTATTAAGTGAATGGCATGATCGTTAAGGTTCAGCGCTCAAGGAAGAAAACCCAGGTTGATTCATTCCTTCGGAGGTGGGTTTCGTATTGTATGCTCTCTGCACAGATTCCGTTGTCAGAATTTAGGAGACGGCACTTTCGTTTCAGGCTCCCCCGCACTCTTCCCATAGCTTCCATCTTCACGACAGAAGTTGTGAGTTGAGACATGGTGTCTCAACAGTGTTCTTCTATAGAGTTAAGCAAAGCGCTTTCGGTTGATGTATTCACACAGACGTTTGCACATGCTTTCATTTTCAGGACAGAATCCTGTGAGATGCAAGACGCTTTCTCTCTGGTGTTCTTTCTTCGACTTCAGTCTAGGGCACTTTCCTTATGTTTTCTTATACCTCTGGCAAACGCTTTCATCTTCACGACCAAAGACGTGACCTGAAAGACGGCTTCGCTACAATATTCTGTCTTAAAGATTGGTTCATGGCCCTTTCCTTATACTTCCATTCACAATGTGAAACAGGCTTTCATCATCAAGACAGACGATGCGATTTGGACGACACTTTGCATACCCTGTTCCTACTGAGAGTTACGTCTATTTCAGTTTGCTCAAGGTTCAATGCACTTGTTTGGAACCGCGTGTATATTCATGGGTCACGATGTGAGAATGATGTTGCTCTTCTATCAAAAGTCTTGGTTCTCTCCATTACTTAGAATTAACCTCTCCTTATGTTTTCTCTCACACTTCTGCAATTACTTCCATCTTCCGTCCCGAAGCTGTGAGTTGGAAGACCTTTCAAAAGGGTGTTCTTCTTTAAGCATACAGCACGTTCCTTAGGTTTACATACACACTACTGAGAATTATACCATCTTTTTGAAGGTAGACGTGATTTGGAACTTTGTCTCTAGATGGTGCTCTTTCTTCCTCTTAAGGTTAAGGCACTTCTCTTTCCGTTCAACACTGATATTTGAAAAAGCTTCTCCCTTCATGGATCAGGATGTTTTAAGTGGCCTTCTCTCTACAGAGCCTTGGTGCTCATAGTTTAGTAAATGGCACATCTTTACACGTTCCTTCACCCTATAGCCCATGCGTTCATCTGCATGAGAGAAAATGTGAGTTTCAGATGCTTTTCGATGGAGATCTTTCCTAAGGTTAAGCGCACCATAAATTCCTTATGCTGAGACATGCTCTTCTAAGAATGCTTCCAACTATATGGAAGAAGACGTGTCTTGAAGGATGGATTCGGTACACTACTTTCTTGAAGCTACGTCTCTGCCCCTTTCCTTGTGCTTTCAGCGCAACCTTGCACATGTTTCCATCTTCATGACAGAAGTTGTGGGTTGTAACATGCTATCTATGCAGTGTTCTCACCTACTATTAAGTGGAGGGCACTTTCCCTAAGGTTCAGCGCACAAGGAAGAAAACCCAGGTTGATTCATTCTTCAGGAGGTGGGTTCGGTATTGTAGGCTCTCTGCACAGATTCGGTTGTCAGAATTTAGGAGACGGCACTTTCGTTTCAGGCTCCCCAGCACTCTTCCCATAGCTTCCATCTTCACGACAGAAGTTGTGAGTTGAGACATGGTGTCGCAACAGTGTTCTCCTATACAGTTATGCAAAGCGCTTTCTGTTGATGTGTTCACACAGACTTTTGCACATGCTTCCGTTTTCAGGACAGAATCCTGTGAGATGCAAGATGCTTTCACTCTGGTGTTGTTTCTTTGAGTTCAGTCTATGGCACTTTCCTTATGTTTTCTTATGCCTCTGGCAAACGCTTTCATCTTCACGACCAAAGACGTGACCTGAAAGGCAGCTTCTCTACAATGTTCTGTCTTAAAGATTGGTTCATGGCCCTTTCCTTATGCTTCCATTCACAATGTGAAACAGGCTTTCATCATCAAGACAGACGATGCGATTTGGAAGACACGTTGCATACCCTGTTCTTACTGAGAGTTACGTCTATTTCAGTTTCCTTAAGGTTAAATGCACTTGTTTGGAACCGCGTGTATATTCATGGGTCACGATGTTAGAATGATGTTGCTCTTCTTTCAAAAGTCTTGGTTCTCTCCATTACTTAGATTCAACCTCTTCTTATGTTTTCTCTCACACTTCTGCAATTACTTCCATCTTCTGTCCCGAAGCTGTGAGTTGGAAGACCTTTCAAAAGGGTGTTCTTCTTTAAGCATACAGCACGTTCCTTAGGTTTGCATACACACTACTGGGAATTACACCATCTTCTTGAAGGTAGATGTGATTTGGAAGATTGTCTCTAGATGGTGCTCTTTCTTCCTCTTAAGCGTAAGGCACTTCTCTTTCCCTTCAACACTGATATTTGAAAAAGCTTCTCTCTTCATGCATCAGGATGTTTGAAGTGGCATTCTCTCTACAGAGGCTTGGTGCTCAAAATTTAGTAAACGGCACATCTTTACACGTTCCTTCACCCTGTAGCCCATGCCTCCATCTGCATGAGAGAAGATGTGAGTTTCAGATGCTTTTCGACGGAGGTCTTTCCTAAGGTTAAGTGCACCATAAATTCCTTATGCTGAGACACGCTCTTCTAAGAATGCTTCCAACTTCATGAAAGAAGACGTGTCTTGAAGGATGGATTCGGTACACTACTTTCTTGAAGCTACGTCTCTGCCACTTTCCTTATGCCTTCAGCACAACGTTGCAAACGTTTCTGTCTTCATGACAGAAGTTCTGGGTTGTAAGATGCTATCTATCCAATGTTCTCACCTACTATTACGTCGAAGGCACTTTCCTTAAAGTTCAGCGCACAAGGAAGAAAACCCAGGTTGATTCATTCCTTAGGAGGTGGGTTCGGTATTGTATGCTCTCTGCACAGATTCGGTTGTCAGAATTTAGGAGACGGCACTTTCTTTTCAGGCTCCCCGGCACTCTTCCCATAGCTTCCATCTTCACGACAGAAGTTGTGAGTTGAGACATGGTGTCTCAATAGTGTTCTTCTATAGAGTTAAGCAAACCGCATTCTGTTGATGTGTTCACACAGACGTTTGCACATGCTTTCATTTTCAGGACAAAATCCTGTGAGATGCAAGATGCTTTCTCTCTGGTGTTCTTTCTTCGACTTCAGTCTATGGCACTTTCCTTATGTTTTCTTATACCTCTGGCAAACGGTTTCATGTCCACGACCAAAGACGTGACCTGAAAGACGGCTTCGCTACAATGTTCTGTCTTAAAGTTTGGTTCATGGCCCTTTCCTTATGCTTCCATTCACAATGTGAAACAGGCTTTCATCATCAAGACAGACGCGATTTGGAAGACACTTTGCATACCCTGTTATTACTGAGAGTTACATCTATTTCAGTTTCCTTAAGGTTCAATGCACTTGTTTGGAACCGCGTGTATATTCATGGGTCACGATGTTAGAATGATGTTGCTCTTCTATCAAAAGTCTTGGTTCTCTCCATTACTTAGAATTAACCTCTCCTTATGTTTTCTCTCACACTTCTGCAATTACTTCCATCTTCCGTCTCGAAGCTGTGAGTTGGAAGACCTTTCAAAAGGGTGTTCTTTAAGCATACAGCACGTTCCTCAGGTTTGCATACACACTACTGGGAATTACACCATCTTCTTGAAGGTAGATGTGATTTGGAAGGTTGTCTCTAGATGGTGCTCTTTCTTCCTCTTAAGCGTAAGGCACTTCTCTTTCCGTTCAACACTGATATTTGAACAAGCTTCTCTCTTCATGCATCAGGATGTCTGAAGTGGCATTCTCTCTACAGAGGCTTGGTGCTCATAGTTTAGTAAACGGCACATCTTTACACGTTCCTTCACCCTGTAGCCCATGCTTCCATCTGCATCAGAGAAGATGTGAGTTTCAGATGCTTTTCGATGGAGATCTTTCCTAAGGTTAGGTGCACCATAAAAGCCTTATGCTGAGACACGCTCTTCTAAGAATGCTTCCAACTTCATGAAAGAAGACGTGTCTTGAAGGATGGAATCGGTACACTACTTTCTTGAAGCTATGTCTCTGCCACTTTCCTTATGCCTTCAGCACAACGTTGCAAACGTTTCCGTCTTCATGACAGAAGTTGTGGATTGTAAGATGCTATCTATCCAATGTTCTCACCTAGTATTAAGTGAATGGCATGATCGTTAAGGTTCAGCGCTCAAGGAAGAAAACCCAGGTTGATTCATTCCTTCGGAGGTGGGTTTCGTATTGTATGCTCTCTGCACAGATTCCGTTGTCAGAATTTAGGAGACGGCACTTTCGTTTCAGGCTCCCCCGCACTCTTCCCATAGCTTCCATCTTCACGACAGAAGTTGTGAGTTGAGACATGGTGTCTCAACAGTGTTCTTCTATAGAGTTAAGCAAAGCGCTTTCGGTTGATGTATTCACACAGACGTTTGCACATGCTTTCATTTTCAGGACAGAATCCTGTGAGATGCAAGACGCTTTCTCTCTGGTGTTCTTTCTTCGACTTCAGTCTAGGGCACTTTCCTTATGTTTTCTTATACCTCTGGCAAACGCTTTCATCTTCACGACCAAAGACGTGACCTGAAAGACGGCTTCGCTACAATATTCTGTCTTAAAGATTGGTTCATGGCCCTTTCCTTATACTTCCATTCACAATGTGAAACAGGCTTTCATCATCAAGACAGACGATGCGATTTGGACGACACTTTGCATACCCTGTTCCTACTGAGAGTTACGTCTATTTCAGTTTCCTCAAGGTTCAATGCACTTGTTTGGAACCGCGTGTATATTCATGGGTCACGATGTGAGAATGATGTTGCTCTTCTATCAAAAGTCTTGGTTCTCTCCATTACTTAGAATTAACCTCTCCTTATGTTTTCTCTCACACTTCTGCAATTACTTCCATCTTCCGTCCCGAAGCTGTGAGTTGGAAGACCTTTCAAAAGGGTGTTCTTCTTTAAGCATACAGCACGTTCCTTAGGTTTACATACACACTACTGAGAATTATACCATCTTTTTGAAGGTAGACGTGATTTGGAACTTTGTCTCTAGATGGTGCTCTTTCTTCCTCTTAAGGTTAAGGCACTTCTCTTTCCGTTCAACACTGATATTTGAAAAAGCTTCTCCCTTCATGGATCAGGATGTTTTAAGTGGCCTTCTCTCTACAGAGCCTTGGTGCTCATAGTTTAGTAAATGGCACATCTTTACACGTTCCTTCACCCTATAGCCCATGCGTTCATCTGCATGAGAGAAAATGTGAGTTTCAGATGCTTTTCGATGGAGATCTTTCCTAAGGTTAAGCGCACCATAAATTCCTTATGCTGAGACATGCTCTTCTAAGAATGCTTCCAACTATATGGAAGAAGACGTGTCTTGAAGGATGGATTCGGTACACTACTTTCTTGAAGCTACGTCTCTGCCCCTTTCCTTGTGCTTTCAGCGCAACCTTGCACATGTTTCCATCTTCATGACAGAAGTTGTGGGTTGTAACATGCTATCTATGCAGTGTTCTCACCTACTATTAAGTGGAGGGCACTTTCCCTAAGGTTCAGCGCACAAGGAAGAAAACCCAGGTTGATTCATTCTTCAGGAGGTGGGTTCGGTATTGTAGGCTCTCTGCACAGATTCGGTTGTCAGAATTTAGGAGACGGCACTTTCGTTTCAGGCTCCCCAGCACTCTTCCCATAGCTTCCATCTTCACGACAGAAGTTGTGAGTTGAGACATGGTGTCGCAACAGTGTTCTCCTATACAGTTATGCAAAGCGCTTTCTGTTGATGTGTTCACACAGACTTTTGCACATGCTTCCGTTTTCAGGACAGAATCCTGTGAGATGCAAGATGCTTTCACTCTGGTGTTGTTTCTTTGAGTTCAGTCTATGGCACTTTCCTTATGTTTTCTTATGCCTCTGGCAAACGCTTTCATCTTCACGACCAAAGACGTGACCTGAAAGGCAGCTTCTCTACAATGTTCTGTCTTAAAGATTGGTTCATGGCCCTTTCCTTATGCTTCCATTCACAATGTGAAACAGGCTTTCATCATCAAGACAGACGATGCGATTTGGAAGACACGTTGCATACCCTGTTCTTACTGAGAGTTACGTCTATTTCAGTTTCCTTAAGGTTAAATGCACTTGTTTGGAACCGCGTGTATATTCATGGGTCACGATGTTAGAATGATGTTGCTCTTCTTTCAAAAGTCTTGGTTCTCTCCATTACTTAGATTCAACCTCTTCTTATGTTTTCTCTCACACTTCTGCAATTACTTCCATCTTCTGTCCCGAAGCTGTGAGTTGGAAGACCTTTCAAAAGGGTGTTCTTCTTTAAGCATACAGCACGTTCCTTAGGTTTGCATACACACTACTGGGAATTACACCATCTTCTTGAAGGTAGATGTGATTTGGAAGATTGTCTCTAGATGGTGCTCTTTCTTCCTCTTAAGCGTAAGGCACTTCTCTTTCCCTTCAACACTGATATTTGAAAAAGCTTCTCTCTTCATGCATCAGGATGTTTGAAGTGGCATTCTCTCTACAGAGGCTTGGTGCTCAAAATTTAGTAAACGGCACATCTTTACACGTTCCTTCACCCTGTAGCCCATGCCTCCATCTGCATGAGAGAAGATGTGAGTTTCAGATGCTTTTCGACGGAGGTCTTTCCTAAGGTTAAGTGCACCATAAATTCCTTATGCTGAGACACGCTCTTCTAAGAATGCTTCCAACTTCATGAAAGAAGACGTGTCTTGAAGGATGGATTCGGTACACTACTTTCTTGAAGCTACGTCTCTGCCACTTTCCTTATGCCTTCAGCACAACGTTGCAAACGTTTCTGTCTTCATGACAGAAGTTCTGGGTTGTAAGATGCTATCTATCCAATGTTCTCACCTACTATTACGTCGAAGGCACTTTCCTTAAAGTTCAGCGCACAAGGAAGAAAACCCAGGTTGATTCATTCCTTAGGAGGTGGGTTCGGTATTGTATGCTCTCTGCACAGATTCGGTTGTCAGAATTTAGGAGACGGCACTTTCTTTTCAGGCTCCCCGGCACTCTTCCCATAGCTTCCATCTTCACGACAGAAGTTGTGAGTTGAGACATGGTGTCTCAATAGTGTTCTTCTATAGAGTTAAGCAAACCGCATTCTGTTGATGTGTTCACACAGACGTTTGCACATGCTTTCATTTTCAGGACAAAATCCTGTGAGATGCAAGATGCTTTCTCTCTGGTGTTCTTTCTTCGACTTCAGTCTATGGCACTTTCCTTATGTTTTCTTATACCTCTGGCAAACGGTTTCATGTCCACGACCAAAGACGTGACCTGAAAGACGGCTTCGCTACAATGTTCTGTCTTAAAGTTTGGTTCATGGCCCTTTCCTTATGCTTCCATTCACAATGTGAAACAGGCTTTCATCATCAAGACAGACGCGATTTGGAAGACACTTTGCATACCCTGTTATTACTGAGAGTTACATCTATTTCAGTTTCCTTAAGGTTCAATGCACTTGTTTGGAACCGCGTGTATATTCATGGGTCACGATGTTAGAATGATGTTGCTCTTCTATCAAAAGTCTTGGTTCTCTCCATTACTTAGAATTAACCTCTCCTTATGTTTTCTCTCACACTTCTGCAATTACTTCCATCTTCCGTCTCGAAGCTGTGAGTTGGAAGACCTTTCAAAAGGGTGTTCTTTAAGCATACAGCACGTTCCTCAGGTTTGCATACACACTACTGGGAATTACACCATCTTCTTGAAGGTAGATGTGATTTGGAAGGTTGTCTCTAGATGGTGCTCTTTCTTCCTCTTAAGCGTAAGGCACTTCTCTTTCCGTTCAACACTGATATTTGAACAAGCTTCTCTCTTCATGCATCAGGATGTCTGAAGTGGCATTCTCTCTACAGAGGCTTGGTGCTCATAGTTTAGTAAACGGCACATCTTTACACGTTCCTTCACCCTGTAGCCCATGCTTCCATCTGCATCAGAGAAGATGTGAGTTTCAGATGCTTTTCGATGGAGATCTTTCCTAAGGTTAGGTGCACCATAAAAGCCTTATGCTGAGACACGCTCTTCTAAGAATGCTTCCAACTTCATGAAAGAAGACGTGTCTTGAAGGATGGAATCGGTACACTACTTTCTTGAAGCTATGTCTCTGCCACTTTCCTTATGCCTTCAGCACAACGTTGCAAACGTTTCCGTCTTCATGACAGAAGTTGTGGATTGTAAGATGCTATCTATCCAATGTTCTCACCTAGTATTAAGTGAATGGCATGATCGTTAAGGTTCAGCGCTCAAGGAAGAAAACCCAGGTTGATTCATTCCTTCGGAGGTGGGTTTCGTATTGTATGCTCTCTGCACAGATTCCGTTGTCAGAATTTAGGAGACGGCACTTTCGTTTCAGGCTCCCCCGCACTCTTCCCATAGCTTCCATCTTCACGACAGAAGTTGTGAGTTGAGACATGGTGTCTCAACAGTGTTCTTCTATAGAGTTAAGCAAAGCGCTTTCGGTTGATGTATTCACACAGACGTTTGCACATGCTTTCATTTTCAGGACAGAATCCTGTGAGATGCAAGACGCTTTCTCTCTGGTGTTCTTTCTTCGACTTCAGTCTAGGGCACTTTCCTTATGTTTTCTTATACCTCTGGCAAACGCTTTCATCTTCACGACCAAAGACGTGACCTGAAAGACGGCTTCGCTACAATATTCTGTCTTAAAGATTGGTTCATGGCCCTTTCCTTATACTTCCATTCACAATGTGAAACAGGCTTTCATCATCAAGACAGACGATGCGATTTGGACGACACTTTGCATACCCTGTTCCTACTGAGAGTTACGTCTATTTCAGTTTCCTCAAGGTTCAATGCACTTGTTTGGAACCGCGTGTATATTCATGGGTCACGATGTGAGAATGATGTTGCTCTTCTATCAAAAGTCTTGGTTCTCTCCATTACTTAGAATTAACCTCTCCTTATGTTTTCTCTCACACTTCTGCAATTACTTCCATCTTCCGTCCCGAAGCTGTGAGTTGGAAGACCTTTCAAAAGGGTGTTCTTCTTTAAGCATACAGCACGTTCCTTAGGTTTACATACACACTACTGAGAATTATACCATCTTTTTGAAGGTAGACGTGATTTGGAACTTTGTCTCTAGATGGTGCTCTTTCTTCCTCTTAAGGTTAAGGCACTTCTCTTTCCGTTCAACACTGATATTTGAAAAAGCTTCTCCCTTCATGGATCAGGATGTTTTAAGTGGCCTTCTCTCTACAGAGCCTTGGTGCTCATAGTTTAGTAAATGGCACATCTTTACACGTTCCTTCACCCTATAGCCCATGCGTTCATCTGCATGAGAGAAAATGTGAGTTTCAGATGCTTTTCGATGGAGATCTTTCCTAAGGTTAAGCGCACCATAAATTCCTTATGCTGAGACATGCTCTTCTAAGAATGCTTCCAACTATATGGAAGAAGACGTGTCTTGAAGGATGGATTCGGTACACTACTTTCTTGAAGCTACGTCTCTGCCCCTTTCCTTGTGCTTTCAGCGCAACCTTGCACATGTTTCCATCTTCATGACAGAAGTTGTGGGTTGTAACATGCTATCTATGCAGTGTTCTCACCTACTATTAAGTGGAGGGCACTTTCCCTAAGGTTCAGCGCACAAGGAAGAAAACCCAGGTTGATTCATTCTTCAGGAGGTGGGTTCGGTATTGTAGGCTCTCTGCACAGATTCGGTTGTCAGAATTTAGGAGACGGCACTTTCGTTTCAGGCTCCCCAGCACTCTTCCCATAGCTTCCATCTTCACGACAGAAGTTGTGAGTTGAGACATGGTGTCGCAACAGTGTTCTCCTATACAGTTATGCAAAGCGCTTTCTGTTGATGTGTTCACACAGACTTTTGCACATGCTTCCGTTTTCAGGACAGAATCCTGTGAGATGCAAGATGCTTTCACTCTGGTGTTGTTTCTTTGAGTTCAGTCTATGGCACTTTCCTTATGTTTTCTTATGCCTCTGGCAAACGCTTTCATCTTCACGACCAAAGACGTGACCTGAAAGGCAGCTTCTCTACAATGTTCTGTCTTAAAGATTGGTTCATGGCCCTTTCCTTATGCTTCCATTCACAATGTGAAACAGGCTTTCATCATCAAGACAGACGATGCGATTTGGACGACACTTTGCATACCCTGTTCTTACTGAGAGTTACGTCTATTTCAGTTTCCTGAAGGTTCAATGCACTTGTTTGGAACCACGTGTATATTCATGGGTCACGATGTTAGAATGATGTTGCTCTTCTCTCAAAAGGCTTGGTTCTCTCCATTACTTAGATTCAACCTCTCCTTATGTTTTCTCTCACACTTCTGCAATTACTTCCATCTTCTGTCCCGAAGCTGTGAGTTGGAAGACCTTTCAAAAGGGTGTTCTTCTTTAAGCATACAGCACCTTCCTTAGGTTTGCATACACACTACTGGGAATTACACCATCTTCTTAAAGGTAGATGTGATTTGGAAGGTTGTCTCTAGATGGTGCTCTTTCTTCCTCTTAAGCGTAAGGCAGTTCTCTTTCCGTTCAACACTGATATTTGAAAAAGCTTCTCTCTTCATGCATCAGCATGTTTGAAGTGGCATTCTCTCTACAGAGGCTTGGTGCTCATACTTTAGTAAATGGCACATCTTTACACGTTCCTTCACCCTGTAACCCATGCCTCCGTCTGCATGAGAGAAGATGTGAGTTTCAGATGCTTTTCGATGAAGGACATTCCTACGGTTAAGTGCACCATAAATTCCTATTGCTCAGACACGAAATTCTAAGAATGCTTCCAACTTCATGAAAGAAGGCGTGTCTTGAAGGATGGATTCGGTACACTACTTTCTTGAAGCTACGTCTCCGCCACTTTCCTTATGCCTTCAGCACAACGTTGCAAACGTTTCCGTCTTCATGACAGAAGTTGTGGATTGTAAGATGCTATCTGTCTAATGTTCTCACCTAGTATTCAGTGAATGGCATGATCCTTAAGGTTCAGCGCTCAAGGAAGAAAACCCAGGTTGATTCATTTCTTAGGAGGTGGGTTACGTATTGTATGCTCTCTGTACAGATTCCGTTTTCAGAATTTAGGAGACGGCACTTTCGTTTCAGGCTCCCCCGCACTCTTCCCATAGCTTCCATCTTCACGACAGAAGTTGTGAGTTGAGACATGGGGTCTCAACAGTGTTCTTATATAGAGTTAAGCAAAGCGCTTTCGGCTGATGTATTCACACAGACGTTTGCACATGCTTTCATTTTCAGGACAGAATCCTGTGAGATGCAAGATGCTTTCTCTCTGGTGTTCTTTCTTCGACTTCAGTCTAGGGCACTTTCCTTATGTTTTCTTATACCTCTGGCAAACGCTTTCATCTTCCCGACCAAAGACGTGACCTGAAAGACGGCTTCGCTACCATGTTCAGTCTTAAAGATTGGTTCATGGCCCTTTCCTTATGCTTCCATTCACAATGTGAAACAGGCTTTCATCATCAAGACAGACGATGCGATTTGGACGACACTTTGCATACCCTGTTCCTACTGAGAGTTACGTCTATTTCAGTTTCCTCAAGGTTCAATGCACTTGTTTGGAACCGCTTGTATATTCATGGGTCACGATTTGAGAATGATGTTGCTCTTCTATCAAAATCTTGGTTCTCTCCATTACTTAGAATTAACCTCTCCTTATGTTTTCTCTCACACTTTTGCAATTACTTCCATCTTCCGTCCCGAAGCTGTGATTTGGAAGACCTTTCAAAAGGGTGTTCTTCTTTAAGCATACAGCACGTTCCTTAGGTTTACATACACACTACTGAGAATTATACCATCTTTTTGAAGGTAGATGTGATTTGGAACTTTGTCTCTAGATGGTGCTCTTTCTTCCTCTTAAGGTTAAGGCACTTCTCTTTCCGTTCAACACTGATATTTGAAAAAGCTTCTCCCTTCATGGATCAGGATGTTTTAAGTGGCCTTCTCTCTACAGAGCCTTGGTGCTCATAGTTTAGTAAATGGCACATCTTTACACGTTCCTTCACCCTATAGCACATGCGTTCATCTGCATGAGAGAAAATGTGATTTTCAGATGCTTTTCGATGGAGATCTTTCCTAAGGTTAAGCGCACCATAAATTCCTTATGCTGAGACATGCTCTTCTAAGAATGCTTCCAACTTCATGAAAGAAGACATGTCTTGAAGGATGGATTCGGTACACTACTTTCTTGAAGCTACGTCTCTGCCCCTTTCCTTGTGCTTTCAGCACAACTTGCACATGTTTCCATCTTCATGACAGAAGTTGTGGGTTGTAACATGCTATCTATGCAGTATTCTCACCTACTATTAAGTGGAGGGCACTTTCCCTAAGGTTCAGCGCACAAGGAAGAAAACCCAGGTTGATTCATTCTTCAGGAGGTGGGATCTGTATTGTAGGCTCTCTGTACAGATTCGGTTGTCAGAATTTAGGAGACGGCACTTTCGTTTCAGGCTCCCCAGCACTCTTCCCATAGCTTCCATCTTCACGACAGAAGTTGTGAGTTGAGACATGGTGTCGCAACAGTGTTCTCCTATAGAGTTATGCAAAGCGCTTTCTGTTGTGTTCACACAGACTTTTGCACATGCTTCCGTTTTCAGGACAGAATCCTGTGAGATGCAAGATGCTTTCACTCTGGTGTTGTTTCTTTGAGTTCAGTCTATGGCACTTTCCTTATGTTTTCTTAAGCCTCTGGCAAACGCTTTCATCTTCACGACCAACGACGTGACCTGAAAGACGGCTTCGCTAAAATGTTCTGTCTTAAAGATTGGTTCATGGCCCTTTCCTTATGCTTCCATTCACAATGTGAAACAGGCTTTCATCGTCAAGACAGACGATGCGATTTGGACGACACTTTGCATACCCTGTTCCTACTGAGAGTTACGTCTATTTCAGTTTCCTCAAGGTTCAATGCACTTGTTTGGAACCGCGTGTATATTCATGGGTCACGATGTGAGAATGATGTTGCTCTTCTATCAAAAGTCTTGGTTCTCTCCATTACTTAGAATTAACCTCTCCTTATGTTTTCTCTCACACTTCTGCAATTACTTCCATGTTCCGTCCCGAAGCTGTGAGTTGGAAGACCTTTCAAAAGGGTGTTCTTCTTTAAGCATACAGCACGTTCCTTAGGTTTACATACACACTACTGAGAATTATACCATCTTTTTGAAGGTAGATGTGATTTTGAACTTTGTCTCTAGATGGTGCTCTTTCTTCCTCTTAAGGTTAAGGCACTTCTCTTTCCGTTCAACACTGATATTTGAAAAAGCTTCTCCCTTCATGGATCAGGATGTTTTAAGTGGCCTTCTCTCTACAGAGCCTTGGTGCTCATAGTTTAGTAAATGGCACATCTTTACACGTTCCTTCACCCTATAGCCCATGCGTTCATCTGCATGAGAGAAAATGTGAGTTTCAGATGCTTTTCGATGGAGATCTTTCCTAAGGTTAAGCGCACCATAAATTCCTTATGCTGAGACATGCTCTTCTAAGAATGCTTCCAACTATATGGAAGAAGACGTGTCTTGAAGGATGGATTCGGTACACTACTTTCTTGAAGCTACGTCTCTGCCCCTTTCCTTGTGGTTTCAGCACAACCTTGCACATGTTTCCATCTTCATGACAGAAGTTGTGGGTTGTAACATGCTATCTATGCAGTGTTCTCACCTACTATTAAGTGGAGGGCACTTTCCCTAAGGTTCAGTGCACAAGGAAGAAAACCCAGGTTGATTCATTCTTCAGGAGGTGGGTTCTGTATTGTAGGCTCTCTGTACAGATTCGGTTGTCAGAATTTAGGAGACGGCACTTTCGTTTCAGGCTCCCCAGCACTCTTCCCATAGCTTCCATCTTCACGACAGAAGTTGTGAGTTGAGACATGGTGTCGCAACAGTGTTCTCCTATACAGTTATGCAAAGCGCTTTCTGTTGATGTGTTCACACAGACTTTTGCACATGCTTCCGTTTTCAGGACAGAATCCTGTGAGATGCAAGATGCTTTCACTCTGGTGTTGTTTCTTTGAGTTCAGTCTATGGCACTTTCCTTATGTTTTCTTATGCCTCTGGCAAACGCTTTCATCTTCACGACCAAAGACGTGACCTGAAAGGCAGCTTCTCTACAATGTTCTGTCTTAAAGATTGGTTCATGGCCCTTTCCTTATGCTTCCATTCACAATGTGAAACAGGCTTTCATCATCAAGACAGACGATGCGATTTGGAAGACACTTTGCATACCCTGTTCTTACTGAGTGTTACGTCTATTTCAGTTTCCTTAAGGTTCAATGCACTTGTTTGGAACCGCGTGTATATTCATGGGTCACGATGTTAGAATGATGTTGCTCTTCTTTCAAAAGTCTTGGTCCTCTCCATTACTTAGATTCAACCTCTCCTTATGTTTTCTCTCACACTTCTGCAATTACTTCCATCTTCTGTCCCGAAGCTGTGAGTTGGAAGACCTTTCAAAAGGGTGTTCTTCTTTAAGCATACAGCACGTTCCTTAGGTTTGCATACACACTACTGGGAATTACACCATCTTCTTGAAGGTAGATGTGATTTGGAAGATTGTCTCTGGATGGTGCTCTTTCTTCCTCTTAAGCGTAAGGCACTTCTCTTTCCCTTCAACACTGATATTTGAAAAAGCTTCTCTCTTCATGCATCAGGATGTTTGAAGTGGCATTCTCTCTACAGAGGCTTGGTGCTCATAATTTAGTAAACGGCACATCTTTACACGTTCCCTCACCCTGTAGCCCATGCCTCCATCTGCATGAGAGAAGATGTGAGTTTCAGATGCTTTTCGACGGAGGTCTTTCCTAAGGTTAAGTGCACCATAAAAGCCTTATGCTGAGACACGCTCTTCTAAGAATGCTTCCAACTTCATGAAAGAAGACATGTCTTGAAGGATGGATTCGGTACACTACTTTCTTGAAGCTACGTCTCTGCCCCTTTCCTTGTGCTTTCAGCACAACGTTGCACATGTTTCCATCTTCATGACAGAAGTTGTGGGTTGTGACATGCTATCTATGCAGTATTCTCACCTACTATTAAGTGGAGGGCACTTTCCCTAAGGTTCAGCGCACAAGGAAGAAAACCCAGGTTGATTCATTCTTCAGGAGGTGGGTTCTGTATTGTAGGCTCTCTGTACAGATTCGGTTGTCAGAATTTAGGAGACGGCACTTTCGTTTCAGGCTCCCCAGCACTCTTCCCATAGCTTCCATCTTCACGACAGAAGTTGTGAGTTGAGACATGGTGTCGCAACAGTGTTCTCCTATACAGTTATGCAAAGCGCTTTCTGTTGTGTTCACACAGACTTTTGCACATGCTTCCGTTTTCAGGACAGAATCCTGTGAGATGCAAGATGCTTTCACTCTGGTGTTGTTTCTTTGAGTTCAGTCTATGGCACTTTCCTTATGTTTTCTTAAGCCTCTGGCAAACGCTTTCATCTTCACGACCAAAGACGTGACCTGAAAGACGGCTTCGCTAAAATGTTCTGTCTTAAAGATTGGTTCATGGCCCTTTCCTTATGCTTCCATTCACAATGTGAAACAGGCTTTCATCGTCAAGACAGACGATGCGATTTGGACGACACTTTGCATACCCTGTTCTTACTGAGAGTTACGTCTATTTCAGTTTCCTCAAGGTTCAATGCACTTGTTTGGAACCGCGTGTATATTCATGGGTCACGATGTGAGAATGATGTTGCTCTTCTATCAAAAGTCTTGGTTCTCTCCATTACTTAGAATTAACCTCTCCTTATGTTTTCTCTCACACTTCTGCAATTACTTCCATCTTCCGTCCCGAAGCTGTGAGTTGGAAGACCTTTCAAAAGGGTGTTCTTCTTTAAGCATACAGCACGTTCCTTAGGTTTACATACACACTACTGAGAATTATACCATCTTTTTGAAGGTAGATGTGATTTTGAACTTTGTCTCTAGATGGTGCTCTTTCTTCCTCTTAAGGTTAAGGCACTTCTCTTTCCGTTCAACACTGATATTTGAAAAAGCTTCTCCCTTCATGGATCAGGATGTTTTAAGTGGCCTTCTCTCTACAGAGCCTTGGTGCTCATAGTTTAGTAAATGGCACATCTTTACACGTTCCTTCACCCTATAGCCCATGCGTTCATCTGCATGAGAGAAAATGTGAGTTTCAGATGCTTTTCGATGGAGATCTTTCCTAAGGTTAAGCGCACCATAAATTCCTTATGCTGAGACATGCTCTTCTAAGAATGCTTCCAACTATATGGAAGAAGACGTGTCTTGAAGGATGGATTCGGTACACTACTTTCTTGAAGCTACGTCTCTGCCCCTTTCCTTGTGGTTTCAGCACAACCTTGCACATGTTTCCATCTTCATGACAGAAGTTGTGGGTTGTAACATGCTATCTATGCAGTGTTCTCACCTACTATTAAGTGGAGGGCACTTTCCCTAAGGTTCAGTGCACAAGGAAGAAAACCCAGGTTGATTCATTCTTCAGGAGGTGGGTTCTGTATTGTAGGCTCTCTGTACAGATTCGGTTGTCAGAATTTAGGAGACGGCACTTTCGTTTCAGGCTCCCCAGCACTCTTCCCATAGCTTCCATCTTCACGACAGAAGTTGTGAGTTGAGACATGGTGTCGCAACAGTGTTCTCCTATACAGTTATGCAAAGCGCTTTCTGTTGATGTGTTCACACAGACTTTTGCACATGCTTCCGTTTTCAGGACAGAATCCTGTGAGATGCAAGATGCTTTCACTCTGGTGTTGTTTCTTTGAGTTCAGTCTATGGCACTTTCCTTATGTTTTCTTATGCCTCTGGCAAACGCTTTCATCTTCACGACCAAAGACGTGACCTGAAAGGCAGCTTCTCTACAATGTTCTGTCTTAAAGATTGGTTCATGGCCCTTTCCTTATGCTTCCATTCACAATGTGAAACAGGCTTTCATCATCAAGACAGACGATGCGATTTGGAAGACACTTTGCATACCCTGTTCTTACTGAGTGTTACGTCTATTTCAGTTTCCTTAAGGTTCAATGCACTTGTTTGGAACCGCGTGTATATTCATGGGTCACGATGTTAGAATGATGTTGCTCTTCTTTCAAAAGTCTTGGTCCTCTCCATTACTTAGATTCAACCTCTCCTTATGTTTTCTCTCACACTTCTGCAATTACTTCCATCTTCTGTCCCGAAGCTGTGAGTTGGAAGACCTTTCAAAAGGGTGTTCTTCTTTAAGCATACAGCACGTTCCTTAGGTTTGCATACACACTACTGGGAATTACACCATCTTCTTGAAGGTAGATGTGATTTGGAAGATTGTCTCTGGATGGTGCTCTTTCTTCCTCTTAAGCGTAAGGCACTTCTCTTTCCCTTCAACACTGATATTTGAAAAAGCTTCTCTCTTCATGCATCAGGATGTTTGAAGTGGCATTCTCTCTACAGAGGCTTGGTGCTCATAATTTAGTAAACGGCACATCTTTACACGTTCCCTCACCCTGTAGCCCATGCCTCCATCTGCATGAGAGAAGATGTGAGTTTCAGATGCTTTTCGACGGAGGTCTTTCCTAAGGTTAAGTGCACCATAAAAGCCTTATGCTGAGACACGCTCTTCTAAGAATGCTTCCAACTTCATGAAAGAAGACATGTCTTGAAGGATGGATTCGGTACACTACTTTCTTGAAGCTACGTCTCTGCCCCTTTCCTTGTGCTTTCAGCACAACGTTGCACATGTTTCCATCTTCATGACAGAAGTTGTGGGTTGTGACATGCTATCTATGCAGTATTCTCACCTACTATTAAGTGGAGGGCACTTTCCCTAAGGTTCAGCGCACAAGGAAGAAAACCCAGGTTGATTCATTCTTCAGGAGGTGGGTTCTGTATTGTAGGCTCTCTGTACAGATTCGGTTGTCAGAATTTAGGAGACGGCACTTTCGTTTCAGGCTCCCCAGCACTCTTCCCATAGCTTCCATCTTCACGACAGAAGTTGTGAGTTGAGACATGGTGTCGCAACAGTGTTCTCCTATACAGTTATGCAAAGCGCTTTCTGTTGTGTTCACACAGACTTTTGCACATGCTTCCGTTTTCAGGACAGAATCCTGTGAGATGCAAGATGCTTTCACTCTGGTGTTGTTTCTTTGAGTTCAGTCTATGGCACTTTCCTTATGTTTTCTTAAGCCTCTGGCAAACGCTTTCATCTTCACGACCAAAGACGTGACCTGAAAGACGGCTTCGCTAAAATGTTCTGTCTTAAAGATTGGTTCATGGCCCTTTCCTTATGCTTCCATTCACAATGTGAAACAGGCTTTCATCGTCAAGACAGACGATGCGATTTGGACGACACTTTGCATACCCTGTTCTTACTGAGAGTTACGTCTATTTCAGTTTCCTCAAGGTTCAATGCACTTGTTTGGAACCGCGTGTATATTCATGGGTCACGATGTGAGAATGATGTTGCTCTTCTATCAAAAGTCTTGGTTCTCTCCATTACTTAGAATTAACCTCTCCTTATGTTTTCTCTCACACTTCTGCAATTACTTCCATCTTCCGTCCCGAAGCTGTGAGTTGGAAGACCTTTCAAAAGGGTGTTCTTCTTTAAGCATACAGCACGTTCCTTAGGTTTACATACACACTACTGAGAATTATACCATCTTTTTGAAGGTAGATGTGATTTGGAACTTTGTCTCTAGATGGTGCTCTTTCTTCCTCTTAAGGTTAAGGCACTTCTCTTTCCGTTCAACACTGATATTTGAAAAAGCTTCTCCCTTCATGGATCAGGATGTTTTAAGTGGCCTTCTCTCTACAGAGCCTTGGTGCTCATAGTTTAGTAAATGGCACATCTTTACACGTTCCTTCACCCTATAGCCCATGCGTTCATCTGCATGAGAGAAAATGTGAGTTTCAGATGCTTTTCGATGGAGATCTTTCCTAAGGTTAAGCGCACCATAAATTCCTTATGCTGAGACATGCTCTTCTAAGAATGCTTCCAACTATATGGAAGAAGACGTGTCTTGAAGGATGGATTCGGTACACTACTTTCTTGAAGCTACGTCTCTGCCCCTTTCCTTGTGCTTTCAGCACAACCTTGCACATGTTTCCATCTTCATGACAGAAGTTGTGGGTTGTAACATGCTATCTATGCAGTGTTCTCACCTACTATTAAGTGGAGGGCACTTTCCCTAAGGTTCAGCGCACAAGGAAGAAAACCCAGGTTGATTTATTCTTCAGGAGGTGGGTTCTGTATTGTAGGCTCTCTGTACAGATTCGGTTGTCAGAATTTAGGAGACGGCACTTTCGTTTCAGGCTCCCCAGCACTCTTCCCATAGCTTCCATCTTCACGACAGAAGTTGTGAGTTGAGACATGGTGTCGCAACAGTGTTCTCCTATAGAGTTATGCAAAGCGCTTTCTGTTGATGTGTTCACACAGACTTTGGCACATGCTTCCGTTTTCAGGACAGAATCCTGTGAGATGCAAGATGCTTTCACTCTGGTGTTGTTTCTTTGAGTTCAGTCTATGGCACTTTCCTTATGTTTTCTTATGCCTCTGGCAAACGCTTTCATCTTCACGACCAAAGACGTGACCTGAAAGGCAGCTTGTCTACAATGTTCTGTCTTAAAGATTGGTTCATGGCCCTTTCCTTATGCTTCCATTCACAATGTGAAACAGGCTTTCATCATCAAGACAGACGATGCGATTTGGACGACACTTTGCATACCCTGTTCTTACTGAGAGTTACGTCTATTTCAGTTTCCTGAAGGTTCAATGCACTTGTTTGGAACCGCGTGTATATTCATGGGTCACGATGTTAGAATGATGTTGCTCTTCTCTCAAAAGGCTTGGTTCTCTCCATTACTTAGATTCAACCTCTCCTTATGTTTTCTCTCACACTTCTGCAATTACTTCCATCTTCTGTCCCGAAGCTGTGAGTTGGAAGACCTTTCAAAAGGGTGTTCTTCTTTAAGCATACAGCACCTTCCTTAGGTTTGCATACACACTACTGGGAATTACACCATCTTCTTAAAGGTAGATGTGATTTGGAAGGTTGTCTCTAGATGGTGCTCTTTCTTCCTCTTAAGCGTAAGGCAGTTCTCTTTCCGTTCAACACTGATATTTGAAAAAGCTTCTCTCTTCATGCATCAGCATGTTTGAAGTGGCATTCTCTCTACAGAGGCTTGGTGCTCATACTTTAGTAAATGGCACATCTTTACACGTTCCTTCACCCTGTAACCCATGCCTCCGTCTGCATGAGAGAAGATGTGAGTTTCAGATGCTTTTCGATGAAGGACATTCCTACGGTTAAGTGCACCATAAATTCCTATTGCTCAGACACGAAATTCTAAGAATGCTTCCAACTTCATGAAAGAAGGCGTGTCTTGAAGGATGGATTCGGTACACTACTTTCTTGAAGCTACGTCTCCGCCACTTTCCTTATGCCTTCAGCACAACGTTGCAAACGTTTCCGTCTTCATGACAGAAGTTGTGGATTGTAAGATGCTATCTGTCTAATGTTCTCACCTAGTATTCAGTGAATGGCATGATCCTTAAGGTTCAGCGCTCAAGGAAGAAAACCCAGGTTGATTCATTTCTTAGGAGGTGGGTTTCGTATTGTATGCTCTCTGTACAGATTCCGTTTTCAGAATTTAGGAGACGGCACTTTCGTTTCAGGCTCCCCCGCACTCTTCCCATAGCTTCCATCTTCACGACAGAAGTTGTGAGTTGAGACATGGTGTCTCAACAGTGTTCTTCTATAGAGTTAAGCAAAGCACTTTCGGCTGATGTATTCACACAGACGTTTGCACATGCTTTCATTTTCAGGACAGAATCCTGTGAGATGCAAGATGCTTTCTCTCTGGTGTTCTTTCTTCGACTTCAGTCTAGGGCACTTTCCTTATGTTTTCTTATACCTCTGGCAAACGCTTTCATCTTCCCGACCAAAGACGTGACCTGAAAGACGGCTTCGCTACCATGTTCAGTCTTAAAGATTGGTTCATGGCCCTTTCCTTATGCTTCCATTCACAATGTGAAACAGGCTTTCATCATCAAGACAGACGATGCGATTTGGACGACACTTTGCATACCCTGTTCCTACTGAGAGTTACGTCTATTTCAGTTTCCTCAAGGTTCAATGCACTTGTTTGGAACCGCTTGTATATTCATGGGTCACGATTTGAGAATGATGTTGCTCTTCTATCAAAATCTTGGTTCTCTCCATTACTTAGAATTAACCTCTCCTTATGTTTTCTCTCACACTTTTGCAATTACTTCCATCTTCCGTCCCGAAGCTGTGATTTGGAAGACCTTTCAAAAGGGTGTTCTTCTTTAAGCATACAGCACGTTCCTTAGGTTTACATACACACTACTGAGAATTATACCATCTTTTTGAAGGTAGATGTGATTTTGAACTTTGTCTCTAGATGGTGCTCTTTCTTCCTCTTAAGGTTAAGGCACTTCTCTTTCCGTTCAACACTGATATTTGAAAAAGCTTCTCCCTTCATGGATCAGGATGTTTTAAGTGGCCTTCTCTCTACAGAGCCTTGGTGCTCATAGTTTAGTAAATGGCACATCTTTACACGTTCCTTCACCCTATAGCACATGCGTTCATCTGCATGAGAGAAAATGTGATTTTCAGATGCTTTTCGATGGAGATCTTTCCTAAGGTTAAGCGCACCATAAATTCCTTATGCTGAGACATGCTCTTCTAAGAATGCTTCCAACTTCATGAAAGAAGACATGTCTTGAAGGATGGATTCGGTACACTACTTTCTTGAAGCTACGTCTCTGCCCCTTTCCTTGTGCTTTCAGCACAACGTTGCACATGTTTCCATCTTCATGACAGAAGTTGTGGGTTGTAACATGCTATCTATGCAGTATTCTCACCTACTATTAAGTGGAGGGCACTTTCCCTAAGGTTCAGCGCACAAGGAAGAAAACCCAGGTTGATTCATTCTTCAGGAGGTGGGATCTGTATTGTAGGCTCTCTGTACAGATTCGGTTGTCAGAATTTAGGAGACGGCACTTTCGTTTCAGGCTCCCCAGCACTCTTCCCATAGCTTCCATCTTCACGACAGAAGTTGTGAGTTGAGACATGGTGTCGCAACAGTGTTCTCCTATAGAGTTATGCAAAGCGCTTTCTGTTGTGTTCACACAGACTTTTGCACATGCTTCCGTTTTCAGGACAGAATCCTGTGAGATGCAAGATGCTTTCACTCTGGTGTTGTTTCTTTGAGTTCAGTCTATGGCACTTTCCTTATGTTTTCTTAAGCCTCTGGCAAACGCTTTCATCTTCACGACCAACGACGTGACCTGAAAGACGGCTTCGCTAAAATGTTCTGTCTTAAAGATTGGTTCATGGCCCTTTCCTTATGCTTCCATTCACAATGTGAAACAGGCTTTCATCGTCAAGACAGACGATGCGATTTGGACGACACTTTGCATACCCTGTTCCTACTGAGAGTTACGTCTATTTCAGTTTCCTCAAGGTTCAATGCACTTGTTTGGAACCGCGTGTATATTCATGGGTCACGATGTGAGAATGATGTTGCTCTTCTATCAAAAGTCTTGGTTCTCTCCATTACTTAGAATTAACCTCTCCTTATGTTTTCTCTCACACTTCTCCAATTACTTCCATGTTCCGTCCCGAAGCTGTGAGTTGGAAGACCTTTCAAAAGGGTGTTCTTCTTTAAGCATACAGCACGTTCCTTAGGTTTACATACACACTACTGAGAATTATACCATCTTTTTGAAGGTAGATGTGATTTTGAACTTTGTCTCTAGATGGTGCTCTTTCTTCCTCTTAAGGTTAAGGCACTTCTCTTTCCGTTCAACACTGATATTTGAAAAAGCTTCTCCCTTCATGGATCAGGATGTTTTAAGTGGCCTTCTCTCTACAGAGCCTTGGTGCTCATAGTTTAGTAAATGGCACATCTTTACACGTTCCTTCACCCTATAGCCCATGCGTTCATCTGCATGAGAGAAAATGTGAGTTTCAGATGCTTTTCGATGGAGATCTTTCCTAAGGTTAAGCGCACCATAAATTCCTTATGCTGAGACATGCTCTTCTAAGAATGCTTCCAACTATATGGAAGAAGACGTGTCTTGAAGGATGGATTCGGTACACTACTTTCTTGAAGCTACGTCTCTGCCCCTTTCCTTGTGCTTTCAGCACAACCTTGCACATGTTTCCATCTTCATGACAGAAGTTGTGGGTTGTAACATGCTATCTATGCAGTGTTCTCACCTACTATTAAGTGGAGGGCACTTTCCCTAAGGTTCAGTGCACAAGGAAGAAAACCCAGGTTGATTCATTCTTCAGGAGGTGGGTTCTGTATTGTAGGCTCTCTGTACAGATTCGGTTGTCAGAATTTAGGAGACGGCACTTTCGTTTCAGGCTCCCCAGCACTCTTCCCATAGCTTCCATCTTCACGACAGAAGTTGTGAGTTGAGACATGGTGTCGCAACAGTGTTCTCCTATAGAGTTATGCAAAGCGCTTTCTGTTGATGTGTTCACACAGACTTTTGCACATGCTTCCGTTTTCAGGACAGAATCCTGTGAGATGCAAGATGCTTTCACTCTGGTGTTGTTTCTTTGAGTTCAGTCTATGGCACTTTCCTTATGTTTTCTTAAGCCTCTGGCAAACGCTTTCATCTTCACGACCAAAGACGTGACCTGAAAGACGGCTTCGCTAAAATGTTCTGTCTTAAAGATTGGTTCATGGCCCTTTCCTTATGCTTCCATTCACAATGTGAAACAGGCTTTCATCGTCAAGACAGACGATGCGATTTGGACGACACTTTGCATACCCTGTTCTTACTGAGAGTTACGTCTATTTCAGTTTCCTCAAGGTTCAATGCACTTGTTTGGAACCGCGTGTATATTCATGGGTCACGATGTGAGAATGATGTTGCTCTTCTATCAAAAGTCTTGGTTCTCTCCATTACTTAGAATTAACCTCTCCTTATGTTTTCTCTCACACTTCTGCAATTACTTCCATCTTCCGTCCCGAAGCTGTGAGTTGGAAGACCTTTCAAAAGGGTGTTCTTCTTTAAGCATACAGCACGTTCCTTAGGTTTACATACACACTACTGAGAATTATACCATCTTTTTGAAGGTAGATGTGATTTGGAACTTTGTCTCTAGATGGTGCTCTTTCTTCCTCTTAAGGTTAAGGCACTTCTCTTTCCGTTCAACACTGATATTTGAAAAAGCTTCTCCCTTCATGGATCAGGATGTTTTAAGTGGCCTTCTCTCTACAGAGCCTTGGTGCTCATAGTTTAGTAAATGGCACATCTTTACACGTTCCTTCACCCTATAGCCCATGCGTTCATCTGCATGAGAGAAAATGTGAGTTTCAGATGCTTTTCGATGGAGATCTTTCCTAAGGTTAAGCGCACCATAAATTCCTTATGCTGAGACATGCTCTTCTAAGAATGCTTCCAACTATATGGAAGAAGACGTGTCTTGAAGGATGGATTCGGTACACTACTTTCTTGAAGCTACGTCTCTGCCCCTTTCCTTGTGCTTTCAGCACAACCTTGCACATGTTTCCATCTTCATGACAGAAGTTGTGGGTTGTAACATGCTATCTATGCAGTGTTCTCACCTACTATTAAGTGGAGGGCACTTTCCCTAAGGTTCAGCGCACAAGGAAGAAAACCCAGGTTGATTTATTCTTCAGGAGGTGGGTTCTGTATTGTAGGCTCTCTGTACAGATTCGGTTGTCAGAATTTAGGAGACGGCACTTTCGTTTCAGGCTCCCCAGCACTCTTCCCATAGCTTCCATCTTCACGACAGAAGTTGTGAGTTGAGACATGGTGTCGCAACAGTGTTCTCCTATAGAGTTATGCAAAGCGCTTTCTGTTGATGTGTTCACACAGACTTTGGCACATGCTTCCGTTTTCAGGACAGAATCCTGTGAGATGCAAGATGCTTTCACTCTGGTGTTGTTTCTTTGAGTTCAGTCTATGGCACTTTCCTTATGTTTTCTTATGCCTCTGGCAAACGCTTTCATCTTCACGACCAAAGACGTGACCTGAAAGGCAGCTTGTCTACAATGTTCTGTCTTAAAGATTGGTTCATGGCCCTTTCCTTATGCTTCCATTCACAATGTGAAACAGGCTTTCATCATCAAGACAGACGATGCGATTTGGACGACACTTTGCATACCCTGTTCTTACTGAGAGTTACGTCTATTTCAGTTTCCTGAAGGTTCAATGCACTTGTTTGGAACCGCGTGTATATTCATGGGTCACGATGTTAGAATGATGTTGCTCTTCTCTCAAAAGGCTTGGTTCTCTCCATTACTTAGATTCAACCTCTCCTTATGTTTTCTCTCACACTTCTGCAATTACTTCCATCTTCTGTCCCGAAGCTGTGAGTTGGAAGACCTTTCAAAAGGGTGTTCTTCTTTAAGCATACAGCACCTTCCTTAGGTTTGCATACACACTACTGGGAATTACACCATCTTCTTAAAGGTAGATGTGATTTGGAAGGTTGTCTCTAGATGGTGCTCTTTCTTCCTCTTAAGCGTAAGGCAGTTCTCTTTCCGTTCAACACTGATATTTGAAAAAGCTTCTCTCTTCATGCATCAGCATGTTTGAAGTGGCATTCTCTCTACAGAGGCTTGGTGCTCATACTTTAGTAAATGGCACATCTTTACACGTTCCTTCACCCTGTAACCCATGCCTCCGTCTGCATGAGAGAAGATGTGAGTTTCAGATGCTTTTCGATGAAGGACATTCCTACGGTTAAGTGCACCATAAATTCCTATTGCTCAGACACGAAATTCTAAGAATGCTTCCAACTTCATGAAAGAAGGCGTGTCTTGAAGGATGGATTCGGTACACTACTTTCTTGAAGCTACGTCTCCGCCACTTTCCTTATGCCTTCAGCACAACGTTGCAAACGTTTCCGTCTTCATGACAGAAGTTGTGGATTGTAAGATGCTATCTGTCTAATGTTCTCACCTAGTATTCAGTGAATGGCATGATCCTTAAGGTTCAGCGCTCAAGGAAGAAAACCCAGGTTGATTCATTTCTTAGGAGGTGGGTTTCGTATTGTATGCTCTCTGTACAGATTCCGTTTTCAGAATTTAGGAGACGGCACTTTCGTTTCAGGCTCCCCCGCACTCTTCCCATAGCTTCCATCTTCACGACAGAAGTTGTGAGTTGAGACATGGTGTCTCAACAGTGTTCTTCTATAGAGTTAAGCAAAGCACTTTCGGCTGATGTATTCACACAGACGTTTGCACATGCTTTCATTTTCAGGACAGAATCCTGTGAGATGCAAGATGCTTTCTCTCTGGTGTTCTTTCTTCGACTTCAGTCTAGGGCACTTTCCTTATGTTTTCTTATACCTCTGGCAAACGCTTTCATCTTCCCGACCAAAGACGTGACCTGAAAGACGGCTTCGCTACCATGTTCAGTCTTAAAGATTGGTTCATGGCCCTTTCCTTATGCTTCCATTCACAATGTGAAACAGGCTTTCATCATCAAGACAGACGATGCGATTTGGACGACACTTTGCATACCCTGTTCCTACTGAGAGTTACGTCTATTTCAGTTTCCTCAAGGTTCAATGCACTTGTTTGGAACCGCTTGTATATTCATGGGTCACGATTTGAGAATGATGTTGCTCTTCTATCAAAATCTTGGTTCTCTCCATTACTTAGAATTAACCTCTCCTTATGTTTTCTCTCACACTTTTGCAATTACTTCCATCTTCCGTCCCGAAGCTGTGATTTGGAAGACCTTTCAAAAGGGTGTTCTTCTTTAAGCATACAGCACGTTCCTTAGGTTTACATACACACTACTGAGAATTATACCATCTTTTTGAAGGTAGATGTGATTTGGAACTTTGTCTCTAGATGGTGCTCTTTCTTCCTCTTAAGGTTAAGGCACTTCTCTTTCCGTTCAACACTGATATTTGAAAAAGCTTCTCCCTTCATGGATCAGGATGTTTTAAGTGGCCTTCTCTCTACAGAGCCTTGGTGCTCATAGTTTAGTAAATGGCACATCTTTACACGTTCCTTCACCCTATAGCACATGCGTTCATCTGCATGAGAGAAAATGTGATTTTCAGATGCTTTTCGATGGAGATCTTTCCTAAGGTTAAGCGCACCATAAATTCCTTATGCTGAGACATGCTCTTCTAAGAATGCTTCCAACTTCATGAAAGAAGACATGTCTTGAAGGATGGATTCGGTACACTACTTTCTTGAAGCTACGTCTCTGCCCCTTTCCTTGTGCTTTCAGCACAACGTTGCACATGTTTCCATCTTCATGACAGAAGTTGTGGGTTGTAACATGCTATCTATGCAGTATTCTCACCTACTATTAAGTGGAGGGCACTTTCCCTAAGGTTCAGCGCACAAGGAAGAAAACCCAGGTTGATTCATTCTTCAGGAGGTGGGATCTGTATTGTAGGCTCTCTGTACAGATTCGGTTGTCAGAATTTAGGAGACGGCACTTTCGTTTCAGGCTCCCCAGCACTCTTCCCATAGCTTCCATCTTCACGACAGAAGTTGTGAGTTGAGACATGGTGTCGCAACAGTGTTCTCCTATAGAGTTATGCAAAGCGCTTTCTGTTGTGTTCACACAGACTTTTGCACATGCTTCCGTTTTCAGGACAGAATCCTGTGAGATGCAAGATGCTTTCACTCTGGTGTTGTTTCTTTGAGTTCAGTCTATGGCACTTTCCTTATGTTTTCTTAAGCCTCTGGCAAACGCTTTCATCTTCACGACCAACGACGTGACCTGAAAGACGGCTTCGCTAAAATGTTCTGTCTTAAAGATTGGTTCATGGCCCTTTCCTTATGCTTCCATTCACAATGTGAAACAGGCTTTCATCGTCAAGACAGACGATGCGATTTGGACGACACTTTGCATACCCTGTTCCTACTGAGAGTTACGTCTATTTCAGTTTCCTCAAGGTTCAATGCACTTGTTTGGAACCGCGTGTATATTCATGGGTCACGATGTGAGAATGATGTTGCTCTTCTATCAAAAGTCTTGGTTCTCTCCATTACTTAGAATTAACCTCTCCTTATGTTTTCTCTCACACTTCTCCAATTACTTCCATGTTCCGTCCCGAAGCTGTGAGTTGGAAGACCTTTCAAAAGGGTGTTCTTCTTTAAGCATACAGCACGTTCCTTAGGTTTACATACACACTACTGAGAATTATACCATCTTTTTGAAGGTAGATGTGATTTTGAACTTTGTCTCTAGATGGTGCTCTTTCTTCCTCTTAAGGTTAAGGCACTTCTCTTTCCGTTCAACACTGATATTTGAAAAAGCTTCTCCCTTCATGGATCAGGATGTTTTAAGTGGCCTTCTCTCTACAGAGCCTTGGTGCTCATAGTTTAGTAAATGGCACATCTTTACACGTTCCTTCACCCTATAGCCCATGCGTTCATCTGCATGAGAGAAAATGTGAGTTTCAGATGCTTTTCGATGGAGATCTTTCCTAAGGTTAAGCGCACCATAAATTCCTTATGCTGAGACATGCTCTTCTAAGAATGCTTCCAACTATATGGAAGAAGACGTGTCTTGAAGGATGGATTCGGTACACTACTTTCTTGAAGCTACGTCTCTGCCCCTTTCCTTGTGCTTTCAGCACAACCTTGCACATGTTTCCATCTTCATGACAGAAGTTGTGGGTTGTAACATGCTATCTATGCAGTGTTCTCACCTACTATTAAGTGGAGGGCACTTTCCCTAAGGTTCAGTGCACAAGGAAGAAAACCCAGGTTGATTCATTCTTCAGGAGGTGGGTTCTGTATTGTAGGCTCTCTGTACAGATTCGGTTGTCAGAATTTAGGAGACGGCACTTTCGTTTCAGGCTCCCCAGCACTCTTCCCATAGCTTCCATCTTCACGACAGAAGTTGTGAGTTGAGACATGGTGTCGCAACAGTGTTCTCCTATAGAGTTATGCAAAGCGCTTTCTGTTGATGTGTTCACACAGACTTTTGCACATGCTTCCGTTTTCAGGACAGAATCCTGTGAGATGCAAGATGCTTTCACTCTGGTGTTGTTTCTTTGAGTTCAGTCTATGGCACTTTCCTTATGTTTTCTTATGCCTCTGGCAAACGCTTTCATCTTCACGACCAAAGACGTGACCTGAAAGGCAGCTTCTCTACAATGTTCTGTCTTAAAGATTGGTTCATGGCCCTTTCCTTATGCTTCCATTCACAATGTGAAACAGGCTTTCATCATCAAGACAGACGATGCGATTTGGAAGACACTTTGCATACCCTGTTCTTACTGAGTGTTACGTCTATTTCAGTTTCCTTAAGGTTCAATGCACTTGTTTGGAACCGCGTGTATATTCATGGGTCACGATGTTAGAATGATGTTGCTCTTCTTTCAAAAGTCTTGGTCCTCTCCATTACTTAGATTCAACCTCTCCTTATGTTTTCTCTCACACTTCTGCAATTACTTCCATCTTCTGTCCCGAAGCTGTGAGTTGGAAGACCTTTCAAAAGGGTGTTCTTCTTTAAGCATACAGCACGTTCCTTAGGTTTGCATACACACTACTGGGAATTACACCATCTTCTTGAAGGTAGATGTGATTTGGAAGATTGTCTCTGGATGGTGCTCTTTCTTCCTCTTAAGCGTAAGGCACTTCTCTTTCCCTTCAACACTGATATTTGAAAAAGCTTCTCTCTTCATGCATCAGGATGTTTGAAGTGGCATTCTCTCTACAGAGGCTTGGTGCTCATAATTTAGTAAACGGCACATCTTTACACGTTCCCTCACCCTGTAGCCCATGCCTCCATCTGCATGAGAGAAGATGTGAGTTTCAGATGCTTTTCGACGGAGGTCTTTCCTAAGGTTAAGTGCACCATAAAAGCCTTATGCTGAGACACGCTCTTCTAAGAATGCTTCCAACTTCATGAAAGAAGACATGTCTTGAAGGATGGATTCGGTACACTACTTTCTTGAAGCTACGTCTCTGCCCCTTTCCTTGTGCTTTCAGCACAACGTTGCACATGTTTCCATCTTCATGACAGAAGTTGTGGGTTGTGACATGCTATCTATGCAGTATTCTCACCTACTATTAAGTGGAGGGCACTTTCCCTAAGGTTCAGCGCACAAGGAAGAAAACCCAGGTTGATTCATTCTTCAGGAGGTGGGTTCTGTATTGTAGGCTCTCTGTACAGATTCGGTTGTCAGAATTTAGGAGACGGCACTTTCGTTTCAGGCTCCCCAGCACTCTTCCCATAGCTTCCATCTTCACGACAGAAGTTGTGAGTTGAGACATGGTGTCGCAACAGTGTTCTCCTATAGAGTTATGCAAAGCGCTTTCTGTTGTGTTCACACAGACTTTTGCACATGCTTCCGTTTTCAGGACAGAATCCTGTGAGATGCAAGATGCTTTCACTCTGGTGTTGTTTCTTTGAGTTCAGTCTATGGCACTTTCCTTATGTTTTCTTAAGCCTCTGGCAAACGCTTTCATCTTCACGACCAAAGACGTGACCTGAAAGACGGCTTCGCTAAAATGTTCTGTCTTAAAGATTGGTTCATGGCCCTTTCCTTATGCTTCCATTCACAATGTGAAACAGGCTTTCATCGTCAAGACAGACGATGCGATTTGGACGACACTTTGCATACCCTGTTCTTACTGAGAGTTACGTCTATTTCAGTTTCCTCAAGGTTCAATGCACTTGTTTGGAACCGCGTGTATATTCATGGGTCACGATGTGAGAATGATGTTGCTCTTCTATCAAAAGTCTTGGTTCTCTCCATTACTTAGAATTAACCTCTCCTTATGTTTTCTCTCACACTTCTGCAATTACTTCCATCTTCCGTCCCGAAGCTGTGAGTTGGAAGACCTTTCAAAAGGGTGTTCTTCTTTAAGCATACAGCACGTTCCTTAGGTTTACATACACACTACTGAGAATTATACCATCTTTTTGAAGGTAGATGTGATTTGGAACTTTGTCTCTAGATGGTGCTCTTTCTTCCTCTTAAGGTTAAGGCACTTCTCTTTCCGTTCAACACTGATATTTGAAAAAGCTTCTCCCTTCATGGATCAGGATGTTTTAAGTGGCCTTCTCTCTACAGAGCCTTGGTGCTCATAGTTTAGTAAATGGCACATCTTTACACGTTCCTTCACCCTATAGCCCATGCGTTCATCTGCATGAGAGAAAATGTGAGTTTCAGATGCTTTTCGATGGAGATCTTTCCTAAGGTTAAGCGCACCATAAATTCCTTATGCTGAGACATGCTCTTCTAAGAATGCTTCCAACTATATGGAAGAAGACATGTCTTGAAGGATGGATTCGGTACACTACTTTCTTGAAGCTACGTCTCTGCCCCTTTCCTTGTGCTTTCAGCACAACCTTGCACATGTTTCCATCTTCATGACAGAAGTTGTGGGTTGTAACATGCTATCTATGCAGTGTTCTCACCTACTATTAAGTGGAGGGCACTTTCCCTAAGGTTCAGCGCACAAGGAAGAAAACCCAGGTTGATTTATTCTTCAGGAGGTGGGTTCTGTATTGTAGGCTCTCTGTACAGATTCGGTTGTCAGAATTTAGGAGACGGCACTTTCGTTTCAGGCTCCCCAGCACTCTTCCCATAGCTTCCATCTTCACGACAGAAGTTGTGAGTTGAGACATGGTGTCGCAACAGTGTTCTCCTATAGAGTTATGCAAAGCGCTTTCTGTTGATGTGTTCACACAGACTTTGGCACATGCTTCCGTTTTCAGGACAGAATCCTGTGAGATGCAAGATGCTTTCACTCTGGTGTTGTTTCTTTGAGTTCAGTCTATGGCACTTTCCTTATGTTTTCTTATGCCTCTGGCAAACGCTTTCATCTTCACGACCAAAGACGTGACCTGAAAGGCAGCTTGTCTACAATGTTCTGTCTTAAAGATTGGTTCATGGCCCTTTCCTTATGCTTCCATTCACAATGTGAAACAGGCTTTCATCATCAAGACAGACGATGCGATTTGGACGACACTTTGCATACCCTGTTCTTACTGAGAGTTACGTCTATTTCAGTTTCCTGAAGGTTCAATGCACTTGTTTGGAACCGCGTGTATATTCATGGGTCACGATGTTAGAATGATGTTGCTCTTCTCTCAAAAGGCTTGGTTCTCTCCATTACTTAGATTCAACCTCTCCTTATGTTTTCTCTCACACTTCTGCAATTACTTCCATCTTCTGTCCCGAAGCTGTGAGTTGGAAGACCTTTCAAAAGGGTGTTCTTCTTTAAGCATACAGCACCTTCCTTAGGTTTGCATACACACTACTGGGAATTACACCATCTTCTTAAAGGTAGATGTGATTTGGAAGGTTGTCTCTAGATGGTGCTCTTTCTTCCTCTTAAGCGTAAGGCAGTTCTCTTTCCGTTCAACACTGATATTTGAAAAAGCTTCTCTCTTCATGCATCAGCATGTTTGAAGTGGCATTCTCTCTACAGAGGCTTGGTGCTCATACTTTAGTAAATGGCACATCTTTACACGTTCCTTCACCCTGTAACCCATGCCTCCGTCTGCATGAGAGAAGATGTGAGTTTCAGATGCTTTTCGATGAAGGACATTCCTACGGTTAAGTGCACCATAAATTCCTATTGCTCAGACACGAAATTCTAAGAATGCTTCCAACTTCATGAAAGAAGGCGTGTCTTGAAGGATGGATTCGGTACACTACTTTCTTGAAGCTACGTCTCCGCCACTTTCCTTATGCCTTCAGCACAACGTTGCAAACGTTTCCGTCTTCATGACAGAAGTTGTGGATTGTAAGATGCTATCTGTCTAATGTTCTCACCTAGTATTCAGTGAATGGCATGATCCTTAAGGTTCAGCGCTCAAGGAAGAAAACCCAGGTTGATTCATTTCTTAGGAGGTGGGTTTCGTATTGTATGCTCTCTGTACAGATTCCGTTTTCAGAATTTAGGAGACGGCACTTTCGTTTCAGGCTCCCCCGCACTCTTCCCATAGCTTCCATCTTCACGACAGAAGTTGTGAGTTGAGACATGGGGTCTCAACAGTGTTCTTCTATAGAGTTAAGCAAAGCACTTTCGGCTGATGTATTCACACAGACGTTTGCACATGCTTTCATTTTCAGGACAGAATCCTGTGAGATGCAAGATGCTTTCTCTCTGGTGTTCTTTCTTCGACTTCAGTCTAGGGCACTTTCCTTATGTTTTCTTATACCTCTGGCAAACGCTTTCATCTTCCCGACCAAAGACGTGACCTGAAAGACGGCTTCGCTACCATGTTCAGTCTTAAAGATTGGTTCATGGCCCTTTCCTTATGCTTCCATTCACAATGTGAAACAGGCTTTCATCATCAAGACAGACGATGCGATTTGGACGACACTTTGCATACCCTGTTCCTACTGAGAGTTACGTCTATTTCAGTTTCCTCAAGGTTCAATGCACTTGTTTGGAACCGCTTGTATATTCATGGGTCACGATTTGAGAATGATGTTGCTCTTCTATCAAAATCTTGGTTCTCTCCATTACTTAGAATTAACCTCTCCTTATGTTTTCTCTCACACTTTTGCAATTACTTCCATCTTCCGTCCCGAAGCTGTGATTTGGAAGACCTTTCAAAAGGGTGTTCTTCTTTAAGCATACAGCACGTTCCTTAGGTTTACATACACACTACTGAGAATTATACCATCTTTTTGAAGGTAGATGTGATTTGGAACTTTGTCTCTAGATGGTGCTCTTTCTTCCTCTTAAGGTTAAGGCACTTCTCTTTCCGTTCAACACTGATATTTGAAAAAGCTTCTCCTTTCATGGATCAGGATGTTTTAAGTGGCCTTCTCTCTACAGAGTCTTGGTGCTCATAGTTTAGTAAATGGCACATCTTTACACGTTCCTTCACCCTATAGCCCATGCGTTCATCTGCATGAGAGAAAATGTGATTTTCAGATGCTTTTCGATGGAGATCTTTCCTAAGGTTAAGCGCACCATAAATTCCTTATGCTGAGACATGCTCTTCTAAGAATGCTTCCAACTATATGGAAGAAGACGTGTCTTGAAGGATGGATTCGGTACACTACTTTCTTGAAGCTACGTCTCTGCCCCTTTCCTTGTGCTTTCAGCACAACCTTGCACATGTTTCCATCTTCATGACAGAAGTTGTGGGTTGTAACATGCTATCTATGCAGTGTTCTCACCTACTATTAAGTGGAGGGCACTTTCCCTAAGGTTCAGTGCACAAGGAAGAAAACCCAGGTTGATTCATTCTTCAGGAGGTGGGTTCTGTATTGTAGGCTCTCTGTACAGATTCGGTTGTCAGAATTTAGGAGACGGCACTTTCGTTTCAGGCTCCCCAGCACTCTTCCCATAGCTTCCATCTTCACGACAGAAGTTGTGAGTTGAGACATGGTGTCGCAACAGTGTTCTCCTATAGAGTTATGCAAAGCGCTTTCTGTTGATGTGTTCACACAGACTTTTGCACATGCTTCCGTTTTCAGGACAGAATCCTGTGAGATGCAAGATGCTTTCACTCTGGTGTTGTTTCTTTGAGTTCAGTCTATGGCACTTTCCTTATGTTTTCTTATGCCTCTGGCAAACGCTTTCATCTTCACGACCAAAGACGTGACCTGAAAGGCAGCTTCTCTACAATGTTCTGTCTTAAAGATTGGTTCATGGCCCTTTCCTTATGCTTCCATTCACAATGTGAAACAGGCTTTCATCATCAAGACAGACGATGCGATTTGGAAGACACTTTGCATACGCTGTTCTTACTGAGAGTTACGTCTATTTCAGTTTCCTTAAGGTTCAATGCACTTGTTTGGAACCGCGTGTATATTCATGGGTCACGATGTTAGAATGATGTTGCTCTTCTTTCAAAAGTCTTGGTCCTCTCCATTACTTAGATTCAACCTCTCCTTATGTTTTCTCTCACACTTCTGCAATTACTTCCATCTTCTGTCCCGAAGCTGTGAGTTGGAAGACCTTTCAAAAGGGTGTTCTTCTTTAAGCATACAGCACGTTCCTTAGGTTTGCATACACACTACTGGGAATTACACCATCTTCTTGAAGGTAGATGTGATTTGGAAGATTGTCTCTGGATGGTGCTCTTTCTTCCTCTTAAGCGTAAGGCACTTCTCTTTCCCTTCAACACTGATATTCGAAAAAGCTTCTCTCTTCATGCATCAGGATGTTTGAAGTGGCATTCTCTCTACAGAGGCTTGGTGCTCATAATTTAGTAAACGGCACATCTTTACACGTTCCCTCACCCTGTAGCCCATGCCTCCATCTGCATGAGAGAAGATGTGAGTTTCAGATGCTTTTCGACGGAGGTCTTTCCTAAGGTTAAGTGCACCATAAAAGCCTTATGCTGAGACATGCTCTTCTAAGAATGCTTCCAACTTCATGAAAGAAGACATGTCTTGAAGGATGGATTCGGTACACTACTTTCTTGAAGCTACGTCTCTGCCCCTTTCCTTGTGCTTTCAGCACAACGTTGCACATGTTTCCATCTTCATGACAGAAGTTGTGGGTTGTAACATGCTATCTATGCAGTATTCTCACCTACTATTAAGTGGAGGGCACTTTCCCTAAGGTTCAGCGCACAAGGAAGAAAACCCAGGTTGATTCATTCTTCAGGAGGTGGGATCTGTATTGTAGGCTCTCTGTACAGATTCGGTTGTCAGAATTTAGGAGACGGCACTTTCGTTTCAGGCTCCCCAGCACTCTTCCCATAGCTTCCATCTTCACGACAGAAGTTGTGAGTTGAGACATGGTGTCGCAACAGTGTTCTCCTATAGAGTTATGCAAAGCGCTTTCTGTTGTGTTCACACAGACTTTTGCACATGCTTCCGTTTTCAGGACAGAATCCTGTGAGATGCAAGATGCTTTCACTCTGGTGTTGTTTCTTTGAGTTCAGTCTATGGCACTTTCCTTATGTTTTCTTATGCCTCTGGCAAACGCTTTCATCTTCACGACCAAAGACGTGACCTGAAAGGCAGCTTCTCTACCATGTTCTGTCTTAAAGATTGGTTCATGGCCCTTTCCTTATGCTTCCATTCACAATGTGAAACAGGCTTTCATCATCAAGACAGACGATGCGATTTGGACGACACTTTGCATACCCTGTTCTTACTGAGAGTTACGTCTATTTCAGTTTCCTGAAGGTTCAATGCACTTGTTTGGAACCGCGTGTATATTCATGGGTCACGATGTTAGAATGATGTTGCTCTTCTCTCAAAAGGCTTGGTTCTCTCCATTACTTAGATTCAACCTCTCCTTATGTTTTCTCTCACACTTCTGCAATTACTTCCATCTTCTGTCCCGAAGCTGTGAGTTGGAAGACCTTTCAAAAGGGTGTTCTTCTTTAAGCATACAGCACGTTCCTTAGGTTTGCATACACACTACTGGGAATTACACCATCTTCTTGAAGGTAGATGTGATTTGGAAGATTGTCTCTGGATGGTGCTCTTTCTTCCTCTTAAGCGTAAGGCAGTTCTCTTTCCGTTCAACACTGATATTTGAAAAAGCTTCTCTCTTCATGCATCAGCATGTTTGAAGTGGCATTCTCTCTACAGAGGCTTGGTGCTCATACTTTAGTAAATGGCACATCTTTACACGTTCCTTCACCCTGTAACCCATGCCTCCGTCTGCATGAGAGAAGATGTGAGTTTCAGATGCTTTTCGATGAAGGACATTCCTACGGTTAAGTGCACCATAAATTCCTATTGCTCAGACACGAAATTCTAAGAATGCTTCCAACTTCATGAAAGAAGGCGTGTCTTGAAGGATGGATTCGGTACACTACTTTCTTGAAGCTACGTCTCCGCCACTTTCCTTATGCCTTCAGCACAACGTTGCAAACGTTTCCGTCTTCATGACAGAAGTTGTGGATTGTAAGATGCTATCTGTCTAATGTTCTCACCTAGTATTCAGTGAATGGCATGATCCTTAAGGTTCAGCGCTCAAGGAAGAAAACCCAGGTTGATTCATTTCTTAGGAGGTGGGTTACGTATTGTATGCTCTCTGTACAGATTCCGTTTTCAGAATTTAGGAGACGGCACTTTCGTTTCAGGCTCCCCCGCACTCTTCCCATAGCTTCCATCTTCACGACAGAAGTTGTGAGTTGAGACATGGGGTCTCAACAGTGTTCTTCTATAGAGTTAAGCAAAGCGCTTTCGGCTGATGTATTCACACAGACGTTTGCACATGCTTTCATTTTCAGGACAGAATCCTGTGAGATGCAAGATGCTTTCTCTCTGGTGTTCTTTCTTCGACTTCAGTCTAGGGCACTTTCCTTATGTTTTCTTATACCTCTGGCAAACGCTTTCATCTTCCCGACCAAAGACGTGACCTGAAAGACGGCTTCGCTACCATGTTCAGTCTTAAAGATTGGTTCATGGCCCTTTCCTTATGCTTCCATTCACAATGTGAAACAGGCTTTCATCATCAAGACAGACGATGCGATTTGGACGACACTTTGCGTACCCTGTTCCTACTGAGAGTTACGTCTATTTCAGTTTCCTCAAGGTTCAATGCACTTGTTTGGAACCGCTTGTATATTCATGGGTCACGATTTGAGAATGATGTTGCTCTTCTATCAAAATCTTGGTTCTCTCCATTACTTAGAATTAACCTCTCCTTATTTTTTCTCTCACACTTTTGCAATTACTTCCATCTTCCGTCCCGAAGCTGTGATTTGGAAGACCTTTCAAAAGGGTGTTCTTCTTTAAGCATACAGCACGTTCCTTAGGTTTACATACACACTACTGAGAATTATACCATCTTTTTGAAGGTAGATGTGATTTGGAACTTTGTCTCTAGATGGTGCTCTTTCTTCCTCTTAAGGTTAAGGCACTTCTCTTTCCGTTCAACACTGATATTTGAAAAAGCTTCTCCCTTCATGGATCAGGATGTTTTAAGTGGCCTTCTCTCTACAGAGCCTTGGTGCTCATAATTTAGTAAATGGCACATCTTTACACGTTCCTTCACCCTATAGCACATGTGTTCATCTGCATGAGAGAAAATGTGAGTTTCAGATGCTTTTCGATGGAGATCTTTCCTAAGGTTAAGCGCACCATAAATTCCTTATGCTGAGACATGCTCTTCTAAGAATGCTTCCAACTTCATGAAAGAAGACATGTCTTGAAGGATGGATTCGGTACACTACTTTCTTGAAGCTACGTCTCTGCCCCTTTCCTTGTGCTTTCAGCACAACGTTGCACATGTTTCCATCTTCATGACAGAAGTTGTGGGTTGTAACATGCTATCTATGCAGTATTCTCACCTACTATTAAGTGGAGGGCACTTTCCCTAAGGTTCAGCGCACAAGGAAGAAAACCCAGGTTGATTCATTCTTCAGGAGGTGGGATCTGTATTGTAGGCTCTCTGTACAGATTCGGTTGTCAGAATTTAGGAGACGGCACTTTCGTTTCAGGCTCCCCAGCACTCTTCCCATAGCTTCCATCTTCACGACAGAAGTTGTGAGTTGAGACATGGTGTCGCAACAGTGTTCTCCTATAGAGTTATGCAAAGCGCTTTCTGTTGTGTTCACACAGACTTTTGCACATGCTTCCGTTTTCAGGACAGAATCCTGTGAGATGCAAGATGCTTTCACTCTGGTGTTGTTTCTTTGAGTTCAGTCTATGGCACTTTCCTTATGTTTTCTTAAGCCTCTGGCAAACGCTTTCATCTTCACGACCAACGACGTGACCTGAAAGACGGCTTCGCTAAAATGTTCTGTCTTAAAGATTGGTTCATGGCCCTTTCCTTATGCTTCCATTCACAATGTGAAACAGGCTTTCATCGTCAAGACAGACGATGCGATTTGGAAGACACGTTGCATACCCTGTTCCTACTGAGAGTTACGTCTATTTCAGTTTCCTCAAGGTTCAATGCACTTGTTTGGAACCGCGTGTATATTCATGGGTCACGATGTGAGAATGATGTTGCTCTTCTATCAAAAGTCTTGGTTCTCTCCATTACTTAGAATTAACCTCTCCTTATGTTTTCTCTCACACTTCTGCAATTACTTCCATGTTCCGTCCCGAAGCTGTGAGTTGGAAGACCTTTCAAAAGGGTGTTCTTCTTTAAGCATACAGCACGTTCCTTAGGTTTACATACACACTACTGAGAATTATACCATCTTTTTGAAGGTAGATGTGATTTGGAAGGTTGTCTCTAGATGGTGCTCTTTCTTCCTCTTAAGGTTAAGGCACTTCTCTTTCCGTTCAACACTGATATTTGAAAAAGCTTCTCCCTTCATGGATCAGGATGTTTTAAGTGGCCTTCTCTCTACAGAGCCTTGGTGCTCATAGTTTAGTAAATGGCACATCTTTACACGTTCCTTCACCCTATAGCCCATGCGTTCATCTGCATGAGAGAAAATGTGAGTTTCAGATGCTTTTCGATGGAGATCTTTCCTAAGGTTAAGCGCACCATAAATTCCTTATGCTGAGACATGCTCTTCTAAGAATGCTTCCAACTATATGGAAGAAGACGTGTCTTGAAGGATGGATTCGGTACACTACTTTCTTGAAGCTACGTCTCTGCCCCTTTCCTTGTGCTTTCAGCACAACCTTGCACATGTTTCCATCTTCATGACAGAAGTTGTGGGTTGTAACATGCTATCTATGCAGTGTTCTCACCTACTATTAAGTGGAGGGCACTTTCCCTAAGGTTCAGCGCACAAGGAAGAAAACCCAGGTTGATTTATTCTTCAGGAGGTGGGTTCTGTATTGTAGGCTCTCTGTACAGATTCGGTTGTCAGAATTTAGGAGATGGCACTTTCGTTTCAGGCTCCCCAGCACTCTTCCCATAGCTTCCATCTTCACGACAGAAGTTGTGAGTTGAGACATGGTGTCGCAACAGTGTTCTTCTATAGAGTTATGCAAAGCGCTTTCTGTTGATGTGTTCACACAGACTTTGGCACATGCTTCCGTTTTCAGGACAGAATCCTGTGAGATGCAAGATGCTTTCACTCTGGTGTTGTTTCTTTGAGTTCAGTCTATGGCACTTTCCTTATGTTTTCTTATGCCTCTGGCAAACGCTTTCATCTTCACGACCAAAGACGTGACCTGAAAGGCAGCTTCTCTACAATGTTCTGTCTTAGAGATTGGTTCATGGCCCTTTCCTTATGCTTCCATTCACAATGTGAAACAGGCTTTCATCATTAAGACAGACGATGCGATTTGGAAGACACTTAGCATACCCTGTTCTTACTGAGAGTTACGTCTATTTCAGTTTCCTTAAGGTTCAACGCACTTGTTTGGAACCGCGTGTATATTCATGGGTCACGAGGTTAGAATGATGTTGCTCTTCCTTCAAAAGTCTTGGTTCTCTCCATTACTTAGATTCAACCTCTCCTTATGTTTTCTCTCACACTTCTACAATTACTTCCATCTTCTGTCCCGAAGCTGTGAGTTGGAAGACCTTTCAAAAGGGTGTTCTTCTTTAAGCATACAGCACGTTCCTCAGGTTTGCATACACACTACTGGGAATTACACCATCTTCTTGAAGGTAGATGTGATTTGGAAGATTGTCTCTAGATGGTGCTCTTTCTTCCTCTTAAGGTTAAGGCACTTCTCTTTCCGTTCAACACTGATATTTGAAAAAGCTTCTCTCTTCATGCATCAGGATGTTTGAAGTGGCATTCTCTCTACAGAGGCTTGGTGCTCATAATTTAGTAAACGGCACATCTTTACACGTTCCTTCACCCTGTAGCCCATGCCTCCATCTGCATTAGAGAAGATGTGAGTTTCAGATGCTTTTCGACGGAGGTCTTTCCTGAGGTTAAGTGCACCATAAATTCCTTATGCTGAGACACGCTCTTCTAAGAATGCTTCCAACTTCATGAAAGAAGACGTGTCTTGAAGGATGGATTCGGTACACTACTTTCTTGAAGCTACGTCTCTGCCACTTTCCTTATGCCTTCAGCACAACGTTGCAAACGTTTCCGTCTTCATGACAGAAGTTGTGGGTTGTAAGATGCTATCTGTCTAATGTTCTCACCTAGTATTAAGTGAATGGCATGATCCTTAATGTTCAGCGCTCAAGGAAGAAAACCCAGGTTGATTCATTCCTTAGGAGGTGGGTTTCATATTGTATGCTCTCTGCACAGATTCCGTTGTCAGAATTTAGGAGACGGCACTTTCGTTTCAGGCTCCCCCGCACTCTTCCCATAGCTTCCATCTTCACGACAGAAGTTGTGAGTTGAGACATGGTGTGGCAACAGTGTTCTTCTATAGAGTTAAGCAAAGCGCTTTCGGTTGATGTATTCACACAGACGTTTGCACATGCTTTCATTTTCAGGACAGAATCCTGTGAGATGCAAGATGCTTTCTCTCTGGTGTTCTTTCTTTGACTTCAGTCTAGGGCACTTTCCTTATGTTTTCTTATACCTCTGGCAAACGCTTTCATCTTCACGACCAAAGACGTGACCCGAAAGACGGCTTCGCTATAATGTTCTGTCTTAAAGATTGGTTCATGGCCCTTTCCTTATGCTTCCATTCACAATGTGAAACAGGCTTTCATCATCAAGACAGACGATGCGATTTGGACGACACTTTGCATACCCTGTTCCTACTGAGAGTTACGTCTATTTCAGTTTCCTCAAGGTTCAATGCACTTGTTTGGAACCGCGTGTATATTCATGGGTCACGATGTGAGAATGATGTTGCTCTTCTATCAAAAGTCTTGGTTCTCTCCATTACTTAGATTCAACCTCTCCTTATGTTTTCTCTCACACTTCTGCAATTACTTCCATCTTCCGTCCCGAAGCTGTGAGTTGGAAGATCTTTCAAAAGGGTGTTCTTCTTTAAGCATACAGCACGTTCCTTAGGTTTGCATACACACTACTGGGAATTACACCATCTTCTTGAAGGTAGATGTGATTTGGAAGATTGTCTCTGGATGGTGCTCTTTCTTCCTCTTAAGCGTAAGGCACTTCTCTTTCCCTTCAACACTGATATTTGAAAAAGCTTCTCTCTTCATGCATCAGGATGTTTGAAGTGGCATTCTCTCTACAGAGGCTTGGTGCTCATAATTTAGTAAACGGCACATCTTTACACGTTCCCTCACCCTGTAGCCCATGCCTCCATCTGCATGAGAGAAGATGTGAGTTTCAGATGCTTTTCGACGGAGGTCTTTCCTAAGGTTAAGTGCACCATAAAAGCCTTATGCTGAGACATGCTCTTCTAAGAATGCTTCCAACTTCATGAAAGAAGACATGTCTTGAAGGATGGATTCGGTACACTACTTTCTTGAAGCTACGTCTCTGCCCCTTTCCTTGTGCTTTCAGCACAACGTTGCACATGTTTCCATCTTCATGACAGAAGTTGTGGGTTGTAACATGCTATCTATGCAGTATTCTCACCTACTATTAAGTGGAGGGCACTTTCCCTAAGGTTCAGCGCACAAGGAAGAAAACCCAGGTTGATTCATTCTTCAGGAGGTGGGATCTGTATTGTAGGCTCTCTGTACAGATTCGGTTGTCAGAATTTAGGAGACGGCACTTTCGTTTCAGGCTCCCCAGCACTCTTCCCATAGCTTCCATCTTCACGACAGAAGTTGTGAGTTGAGACATGGTGTCGCAACAGTGTTCTCCTATAGAGTTATGCAAAGCGCTTTCTGTTGTGTTCACACAGACTTTTGCACATGCTTCCGTTTTCAGGACAGAATCCTGTGAGATGCAAGATGCTTTCACTCTGGTGTTGTTTCTTTGAGTTCAGTCTATGGCACTTTCCTTATGTTTTCTTAAGCCTCTGGCAAACGCTTTCATCTTCACGACCAACGACGTGACCTGAAAGACGGCTTCGCTAAAATGTTCTGTCTTAAAGATTGGTTCATGGCCCTTTCCTTATGCTTCCATTCACAATGTGAAACAGGCTTTCATCGTCAAGACAGACGATGCGATTTGGACGACACGTTGCATACCCTGTTCCTACTGAGAGTTACGTCTATTTCAGTTTCCTCAAGGTTCAATGCACTTGTTTGGAACCGCGTGTATATTCATGGGTCACGATGTGAGAATGATGTTGCTCTTCTATCAAAAGTCTTGGTTCTCTCCATTACTTAGAATTAACCTCTCCTTATGTTTTCTCTCACACTTCTGCAATTACTTCCATGTTCCGTCCCGAAGCTGTGAGTTGGAAGACCTTTCAAAAGGGTGTTCTTCTTTAAGCATACAGCACGTTCCTTAGGTTTACATACACACTACTGAGAATTATACCATCTTTTTGAAGGTAGATGTGATTTGGAAGGTTGTCTCTAGATGGTGCTCTTTCTTCCTCTTAAGGTTAAGGCACTTCTCTTTCCGTTCAACACTGATATTTGAAAAAGCTTCTCCCTTCATGGATCAGGATGTTTTAAGTGGCCTTCTCTCTACAGAGCCTTGGTGCTCATAGTTTAGTAAATGGCACATCTTTACACGTTCCTTCACCCTATAGCCCATGCGTTCATCTGCATGAGAGAAAATGTGAGTTTCAGATGCTTTTCGATGGAGATCTTTCCTAAGGTTAAGCGCACCATAAATTCCTTATGCTGAGACATGCTCTTCTAAGAATGCTTCCAACTATATGGAAGAAGACGTGTCTTGAAGGATGGATTCGGTACACTACTTTCTTGAAGCTACGTCTCTGCCCCTTTCCTTGTGCTTTCAGCACAACCTTGCACATGTTTCCATCTTCATGACAGAAGTTGTGGGTTGTAACATGCTATCTATGCAGTGTTCTCACCTACTATTAAGTGGAGGGCACTTTCCCTAAGGTTCAGCGCACAAGGAAGAAAACCCAGGTTGATTTATTCTTCAGGAGGTGGGTTCTGTATTGTAGGCTCTCTGTACAGATTCGGTTGTCAGAATTTAGGAGATGGCACTTTCGTTTCAGGCTCCCCAGCACTCTTCCCATAGCTTCCATCTTCACGACAGAAGTTGTGAGTTGAGACATGGTGTCGCAACAGTGTTCTTCTATAGAGTTATGCAAAGCGCTTTCTGTTGATGTGTTCACACAGACTTTGGCACATGCTTCCGTTTTCAGGACAGAATCCTGTGAGATGCAAGATGCTTTCACTCTGGTGTTGTTTCTTTGAGTTCAGTCTATGGCACTTTCCTTATGTTTTCTTATGCCTCTGGCAAACGCTTTCATCTTCACGACCAAAGACGTGACCTGAAAGGCAGCTTCTCTACAATGTTCTGTCTTAGAGATTGGTTCATGGCCCTTTCCTTATGCTTCCATTCACAATGTGAAACAGGCTTTCATCATCAAGACAGACGATGCGATTTGGAAGACACTTAGCATACCCTGTTCTTACTGAGAGTTACGTCTATTTCAGTTTCCTTAAGGTTCAACGCACTTGTTTGGAACCGCGTGTATAATCATGGGTCACGAGGTTAGAATGATGTTGCTCTTCCTTCAAAAGTCTTGGTTCTCTCCATTACTTAGATTCAACCTCTCCTTATGTTTTCTCTCACACTTCTGCAATTACTTCCATCTTCTGTCCCGAAGCTGTGAGTTGGAAGACCTTTCAAAAGGGTGTTCTTCTTTAAGCATACAGCACGTTCCTCAGGTTTGCATACACACTACTGGGAATTACACCATCTTCTTGAAGGTAGATGTGATTTGGAAGATTGTCTCTAGATGGTGCTCTTTCTTCCTCTTAAGGTTAAGGCACTTCTCTTTCCGTTCAACACTGATATTTGAAAAAGCTTCTCTCTTCATGCATCAGGATGTTTGAAGTGGCATTCTCTCTACAGAGGCTTGGTGCTCATAATTTAGTAAACGGCACATCTTTACACGTTCCTTCACCCTGTAGCCCATGCCTCCATCTGCATTAGAGAAGATGTGAGTTTCAGATGCTTTTCGACGGAGGTCTTTCCTGAGGTTAAGTGCACCATAAATTCCTTATGCTGAGACACGCTCTTCTAAGAATGCTTCCAACTTCATGAAAGAAGACGTGTCTTGAAGGATGGATTCGGTACACTACTTTCTTGAAGCTACGTCTCTGCCACTTTCCTTATGCCTTCAGCACAACGTTGCAAACGTTTCCGTCTTCATGACAGAAGTTGTGGGTTGTAAGATGCTATCTGTCTAATGTTCTCACCTAGTATTAAGTGAATGGCATGATCCTTAATGTTCAGCGCTCAAGGAAGAAAACCCAGGTTGATTCATTCCTTAGGAGGTGGGTTTCATATTGTATGCTCTCTGCACAGATTCCGTTGTCAGAATTTAGGAGACGGCACTTTCGTTTCAGGCTCCCCCGCACTCTTCCCATAGCTTCCATCTTCACGACAGAAGTTGTGAGTTGAGACATGGTGTCGCAACAGTGTTCTTCTATAGAGTTAAGCAAAGCGCTTTCGGTTGATGTATTCACACAGACGTTTGCACATGCTTTCATTTTCAGGACAGAATCCTGTGAGATGCAAGATGCTTTCTCTCTGGTGTTCTTTCTTTGACTTCAGTCTAGGGCACTTTCCTTATGTTTTCTTATACCTCTGGCAAACGCTTTCATCTTCACGACCAAAGACGTGACCCGAAAGACGGCTTCGCTATAATGTTCTGTCTTAAAGATTGGTTCATGGCCCTTTCCTTATGCTTCCATTCACAATGTGAAACAGGCTTTCATCATCAAGACAGACGATGCGATTTGGACGACACTTTGCATACCCTGTTCCTACTGAGAGTTACGTCTATTTCAGTTTCCTCAAGGTTCAATGCACTTGTTTGGAACCGCGTGTATATTCATGGGTCACGATGTGAGAATGATGTTGCTCTTCTATCAAAAGTCTTGGTTCTCTCCATTACTTAGATTCAACCTCTCCTTATGTTTTCTCTCACACTTCTGCAATTACTTCCATCTTCCGTCCCGAAGCTGTGAGTTGGAAGATCTTTCAAAAGGGTGTTCTTCTTTAAGCATACAGCACGTTCCTTAGGTTTGCATACACACTACTGGGAATTACACCATCTTCTTGAAGGTAGATGTGATTTGGAAGATTGTCTCTGGATGGTGCTCTTTCTTCCTCTTAAGCGTAAGGCACTTCTCTTTCCCTTCAACACTGATATTTGAAAAAGCTTCTCTCTTCATGCATCAGGATGTTTGAAGTGGCATTCTCTCTACAGAGGCTTGGTGCTCATAATTTAGTAAACGGCACATCTTTACACGTTCCCTCACCCTGTAGCCCATGCCTCCATCTGCATGAGAGAAGATGTGAGTTTCAGATGCTTTTCGACGGAGGTCTTTCCTAAGGTTAAGTGCACCATAAAAGCCTTATGCTGAGACATGCTCTTCTAAGAATGCTTCCAACTTCATGAAAGAAGACATGTCTTGAAGGATGGATTCGGTACACTACTTTCTTGAAGCTACGTCTCTGCCCCTTTCCTTGTGCTTTCAGCACAACGTTGCACATGTTTCCATCTTCATGACAGAAGTTGTGGGTTGTAACATGCTATCTATGCAGTATTCTCACCTACTATTAAGTGGAGGGCACTTTCCCTAAGGTTCAGCGCACAAGGAAGAAAACCCAGGTTGATTCATTCTTCAGGAGGTGGGATCTGTATTGTAGGCTCTCTGTACAGATTCGGTTGTCAGAATTTAGGAGACGGCACTTTCGTTTCAGGCTCCCCAGCACTCTTCCCATAGCTTCCATCTTCACGACAGAAGTTGTGAGTTGAGACATGGTGTCGCAACAGTGTTCTCCTATAGAGTTATGCAAAGCGCTTTCTGTTGTGTTCACACAGACTTTTGCACATGCTTCCGTTTTCAGGATAGAATCCTGTGAGATGCAAGATGCTTTCACTCTGGTGTTGTTTCTTTGAGTTCAGTCTATGGCACTTTCCTTATGTTTTCTTAAGCCTCTGGCAAACGCTTTCATCTTCACGACCAACGACGTGACCTGAAAGACGGCTTCGCTAAAATGTTCTGTCTTAAAGATTGGTTCATGGCCCTTTCCTTATGCTTCCATTCACAATGTGAAACAGGCTTTCATCGTCAAGACAGACGATGCGATTTGGACGACACTTTGCATACCCTGTTCCTACTGAGAGTTACGTCTATTTCAGTTTCCTCAAGGTTCAATGCACTTGTTTGGAACCGCGTGTATATTCATGGGTCACGATGTGAGAATGATGTTGCTCTTCTATCAAAAGTCTTGGTTCTCTCCATTACTTAGAATTAACCTCTCCTTATGTTTTCTCTCACACTTCTGCAATTACTTCCATGTTCCGTCCCGAAGCTGTGAGTTGGAAGACCTTTCAAAAGGGTGTTCTTCTTTAAGCATACAGCACGTTCCTTAGGTTTACATACACACTACTGAGAATTATACCATCTTTTTGAAGGTAGATGTGATTTGGAAGGTTGTCTCTAGATGGTGCTCTTTCTTCCTCTTAAGGTTAAGGCACTTCTCTTTCCGTTCAACACTGATATTTGAAAAAGCTTCTCCCTTCATGGATCAGGATGTTTTAAGTGGCCTTCTCTCTACAGAGCCTTGGTGCTCATAGTTTAGTAAATGGCACATCTTTACACGTTCCTTCACCCTATAGCCCATGCGTTCATCTGCATGAGAGAAAATGTGAGTTTCAGATGCTTTTCGATGGAGATCTTTCCTAAGGTTAAGCGCACCATAAATTCCTTATGCTGAGACATGCTCTTCTAAGAATGCTTCCAACTATATGGAAGAAGACGTGTCTTGAAGGATGGATTCGGTACACTACTTTCTTGAAGCTACGTCTCTGCCCCTTTCCTTGTGCTTTCAGCACAACCTTGCACATGTTTCCATCTTCATGACAGAAGTTGTGGGTTGTAACATGCTATCTATGCAGTGTTCTCACCTACTATTAAGTGGAGGGCACTTTCCCTAAGGTTCAGCGCACAAGGAAGAAAACCCAGGTTGATTTATTCTTCAGGAGGTGGGTTCTGTATTGTAGGCTCTCTGTACAGATTCGGTTGTCAGAATTTAGGAGATGGCACTTTCGTTTCAGGCTCCCCAGCACTCTTCCCATAGCTTCCATCTTCACGACAGAAGTTGTGAGTTGAGACATGGTGTCGCAACAGTGTTCTTCTATAGAGTTATGCAAAGCGCTTTCTGTTGATGTGTTCACACAGACTTTGGCACATGCTTCCGTTTTCAGGACAGAATCCTGTGAGATGCAAGATGCTTTCACTCTGGTGTTGTTTCTTTGAGTTCAGTCTATGGCACTTTCCTTATGTTTTCTTATGCCTCTGGCAAACGCTTTCATCTTCACGACCAAAGACGTGACCTGAAAGGCAGCTTCTCTACAATGTTCTGTCTTAGAGATTGGTTCATGGCCCTTTCCTTATGCTTCCATTCACAATGTGAAACAGGCTTTCATCATCAAGACAGACGATGCGATTTGGAAGACACTTAGCATACCCTGTTCTTACTGAGAGTTACGTCTATTTCAGTTTCCTTAAGGTTCAACGCACTTGTTTGGAACCGCGTGTATAATCATGGGTCACGAGGTTAGAATGATGTTGCTCTTCCTTCAAAAGTCTTGGTTCTCTCCATTACTTAGATTCAACCTCTCCTTATGTTTTCTCTCACACTTCTGCAATTACTTCCATCTTCTGTCCCGAAGCTGTGAGTTGGAAGACCTTTCAAAAGGGTGTTCTTCTTTAAGCATACAGCACGTTCCTCAGGTTTGCATACACACTACTGGGAATTACACCATCTTCTTGAAGGTAGATGTGATTTGGAAGATTGTCTCTAGATGGTGCTCTTTCTTCCTCTTAAGGTTAAGGCACTTCTCTTTCCGTTCAACACTGATATTTGAAAAAGCTTCTCTCTTCATGCATCAGGATGTTTGAAGTGGCATTCTCTCTACAGAGGCTTGGTGCTCATAATTTAGTAAACGGCACATCTTTACACGTTCCTTCACCCTGTAGCCCATGCCTCCATCTGCATTAGAGAAGATGTGAGTTTCAGATGCTTTTCGACGGAGGTCTTTCCTGAGGTTAAGTGCACCATAAATTCCTTATGCTGAGACACGCTCTTCTAAGAATGCTTCCAACTTCATGAAAGAAGACGTGTCTTGAAGGATGGATTCGGTACACTACTTTCTTGAAGCTACGTCTCTGCCACTTTCCTTATGCCTTCAGCACAACGTTGCAAACGTTTCCGTCTTCATGACAGAAGTTGTGGGTTGTAAGATGCTATCTGTCTAATGTTCTCACCTAGTATTAAGTGAATGGCATGATCCTTAATGTTCAGCGCTCAAGGAAGAAAACCCAGGTTGATTCATTCCTTAGGAGGTGGGTTTCATATTGTATGCTCTCTGCACAGATTCCGTTGTCAGAATTTAGGAGACGGCACTTTCGTTTCAGGCTCCCCCGCACTCTTCCCATAGCTTCCATCTTCACGACAGAAGTTGTGAGTTGAGACATGGTGTCGCAACAGTGTTCTTCTATAGAGTTAAGCAAAGCGCTTTCGGTTGATGTATTCACACAGACGTTTGCACATGCTTTCATTTTCAGGACAGAATCCTGTGAGATGCAAGATGCTTTCTCTCTGGTGTTCTTTCTTTGACTTCAGTCTAGGGCACTTTCCTTATGTTTTCTTATACCTCTGGCAAACGCTTTCATCTTCACGACCAAAGACGTGACCCGAAAGACGGCTTCGCTATAATGTTCTGTCTTAAAGATTGGTTCATGGCCCTTTCCTTATGCTTCCATTCACAATGTGAAACAGGCTTTCATCATCAAGACAGACGATGCGATTTGGACGACACTTTGCATACCCTGTTCCTACTGAGAGTTACGTCTATTTCAGTTTCCTCAAGGTTCAATGCACTTGTTTGGAACCGCGTGTATATTCATGGGTCACGATGTGAGAATGATGTTGCTCTTCTATCAAAAGTCTTGGTTCTCTCCATTACTTAGATTCAACCTCTCCTTATGTTTTCTCTCACACTTCTGCAATTACTTCCATCTTCCGTCCCGAAGCTGTGAGTTGGAAGATCTTTCAAAAGGGTGTTCTTCTTTAAGCATACAGCACGTTCCTTAGGTTTACATACACACTACTGAGAATTATACCATCGTTTTGAAGGTAGATGTGATTTGGAATTTTTTCTCTAGATGGTGCTCTTTCTTCCTCTTTAGGTTAAGGCACTTCTCTTTCCGTTCAACACTGATATTTGAAAAAGCTTCTCCCTTCATGGATCAGGATGTTTAAGTGGCCTTCTCTCTACAGAGCCTTGGTGCGCATAGTTTAGTAAATGGCACATCTTTACACGTTCCTTCACCCTATAGCCCATGCGTTCATCTGCATGAGAGAAAATGTGAGTTTCAGATGCTTTTCGATGGAGATCTTTCCTAAGGTTAAGCGCACCATAAATTCCTTATGCTGAGACATGCTCTTCTAAGAATGCTTCCAACTATATGGAAGAAGACGTGTCTTGAAGGATGGATTCGGTACACTACTTTCTTGAAGCTACGTCTCTGCCCCTTTCCTTGTGCTTTCAGCACAACCTTGCACATGTTTCCATCTTCATGACAGAAGTTGTGGGTTGTAACATGCTATCTATGCAGTGTTCTCACCTACTATTAAGTGGAGGGAACTTTCCCTAAGGTTCAGCGCACAAGGAAGAAAACCCAGGTTGATTCATTCTTCAGGAGGTGGGTTCGGTATTGTAGGCTCTCTGCACAGATTCGGTTGTCAGAATTTAGGAGACGGCACTTTCGTTTCAGGCTCCCCAGCACTCTTCCCATAGCTTCCATCTTCACGACAGAAGTTGTGAGTTGAGACATGGTGTCGCAACAGTGTTCTCCTATAGAGTTATGCAAAGCGCTTTCTGTTGATGTGTTCACACAGACTTTGGCACATGCTTCCGTTTTCAGGACAGAATCCTGTGAGATGCAAGATGCTTTCACTCTGGTGTTGTTTCTTTGAGTTCAGTCTATGGCACTTTCCTTATGTTTTCTTATGCCTCTGGCAAACGCTTTCATCTTCACGACCAAAGACGTGACCTGAAAGGCAGCTTCTCTACAATGTTCTGTCTTAAAGATTGGTTCATGGCCCTTTCCTTATGCTTCCATTCACAATGTGAAACAGGCTTTCATCATCAAGACAGACGATGCGATTTGGAAGACACGTTGCATACCCTGTTCTTACTGAGAGTTACGTCTATTTCAGTTTCCTTAAGGTTAAATGCACTTGTTTGGAACCGCGTGTATATTCATGGGTCACGATGTTAGAATGATGTTGCTCTTCTTTCAAAAGTCTTGGTTCTCTCCATTACTTAGATTCAACCTCTTCTTATGTTTTCTCTCACACTTCTGCAATTACTTCCATCTTCTGTCCCGAAGCTGTGAGTTGGAAGACCTTTCAAAAGGGTGTTCTTCTTTAAGCATACAGCACGTTCCTTAGGTTTGCATACACACTACTGGGAATTACACCATCTTCTTGAAGGTAGATGTGATTTGGAAGATTGTCTCTAGATGGTGCTCTTTCTTCCTCTTAAGCGTAAGGCACTTCTCTTTCCCTTCAACACTGATATTTGAAAAAGCTTCTCTCTTCATGCATCAGCATGTTTGAAGTGGCATTCTCTCTACAGAGGCTTGGTGCTCATAATTTAGTAAACGGCACATCTTTACACGTTCCTTCACCCTGTAGCCCATGCCTCCATCTGCATGAGAGATGTGAGTTTCAGATGCTTTTCGACGGAGGTCTTTCCTAAGGTTAAGTGCACCATAAATTCCTTATGCTGAGACACGCTCTTCTAAGAATGCTTCCAACTTCATGAAAGAAGACGTGTCTTGAAGGATGGATTCGGTACACTACTTTCTTGAAGCTACGTCTCTGCCACTTTCCTTATGCCTTCAGCACAACGTTGCAAACGTTTCTGTCTTCATGACAGAAGTTCTGGGTTGTAAGATGCTATCTATCCAATGTTCTCACCTACTATTACGTCGAAGGCACTTTCCTTAAAGTTCAGCGCACAAGGAAGAAAACCCAGGTTGATTCATTCCTTAGGAGGTGGGTTCGGTATTGTATGCTCTCTGCACAGATTCGGTTGTCAGAATTTAGGAGACGGCACTTTCTTTTCAGGCTCCCCGGCACTCTTCCCATAGCTTCCATCTTCACGACAGAAGTTGTGAGTTGAGACATGGTGTCTCAATAGTGTTCTTCTATAGAGTTAAGCAAACCGCATTCTGTTGATGTGTTCACACAGACGTTTGCACATGCTTTCATTTTCAGGACAAAATCCTGTGAGATGCAAGATGCTTTCTCTCTGGTGTTCTTTCTTCGACTTCAGTCTATGGCACTTTCCTTATGTTTTCTTATACCTCTGGCAAACGGTTTCATGTCCACGACCAAAGACGTGACCTGAAAGACGGCTTCGCTACAATGTTCTGTCTTAAAGTTTGGTTCATGGCCCTTTCCTTATGCTTCCATTCACAATGTGAAACAGGCTTTCATCATCAAGACAGACGCGATTTGGAAGACACTTTGCATACCCTGTTATTACTGAGAGTTACATCTATTTCAGTTTCCTTAAGGTTCAATGCACTTGTTTGGAACCGCGTGTATATTCATGGGTCACGATGTTAGAATGATGTTGCTCTTCTATCAAAAGTCTTGGTTCTCTCCATTACTTAGAATTAACCTCTCCTTATGTTTTCTCTCACACTTCTGCAATTACTTCCATCTTCCGTCTCGAAGCTGTGAGTTGGAAGACCTTTCAAAAGGGTGTTCTTTAAGCATACAGCACGTTCCTCAGGTTTGCATACACACTACTGGGAATTACACCATCTTCTTGAAGGTAGATGTGATTTGGAAGGTTGTCTCTAGATGGTGCTCTTTCTTCCTCTTAAGCGTAAGGCACTTCTCTTTCCGTTCAACACTGATATTTGAACAAGCTTCTCTCTTCATGCATCAGGATGTCTGAAGTGGCATTCTCTCTACAGAGGCTTGGTGCTCATAGTTTAGTAAACGGCACATCTTTACACGTTCCTTCACCCTGTAGCCCATGCTTCCATCTGCATCAGAGAAGATGTGAGTTTCAGATGCTTTTCGATGGAGATCTTTCCTAAGGTTAGGTGCACCATAAAAGCCTTATGCTGAGACACGCTCTTCTAAGAATGCTTCCAACTTCATGAAAGAAGACGTGTCTTGAAGGATGGAATCGGTACACTACTTTCTTGAAGCTACGTCTCTGCCACTTTCCTTATGCCTTCAGCACAACGTTGCAAACGTTTCCGTCTTCATGACAGAAGTTGTGGATTGTAAGATGCTATCTATCCAATGTTCTCACCTAGTATTAAGTGAATGGCATGATCCTTAAGGTTCAGCGCTCAAGGAAGAAAACCCAGGTTGATTCATTCCTTCGGAGGTGGGTTTCCTATTGTATGCTCTCTGCACAGATTCCGTTGTCAGAATTTAGGAGACGGCACTTTCGTTTCAGGCTCCCCCGCACTCTTCCCATAGCTTCCATCTTCACGACAGAAGTTGTGAGTTGAGACATGGGGTCTCAACAGTGTTCTTCTATAGAGTTAAGCAAAGCGCTTTCGGTTGATGTATTCACACAGACGTTTGCACATGCTTTCATTTTCAGGACAGAATCCTGTGAGATGCAAGACGCTTTCTCTCTGGTGTTCTTTCTTCGACTTCAGTCTAGGGCACTTTCCTTATGTTTTCTTATACCTCTGGCAAACGCTTTCATCTTCACGACCAAAGACGTGACCTGAAAGACGGCTTCGCTACAATATTCTGTCTTAAAGATTGTTTCATGGCCCTTTCCTTATGCTTCCATTCACAATGTGAAACAGGCTTTCATCATCAAGACAGACGATGCGATTTGGAAGACACGTTGCATACCCTGTTCTTACTGAGAGTTACGTCTATTTCAGTTTCCTTAAGGTTCAATGCACTTGTTTGGAACCGCGTGTATATTCATGGGTCACGATGTTAGAATGATGTTGCTCTTCTTTCAAAAGTCTTGGTTCTCTCCATTACTTAGATTCAACCTCTTCTTATGTTTTCTCTCACACTTCTGCAATTACTTCCATCTTCTGTCCCGAAGCTGTGAGTTGGAAGACCTTTCAAAAGGGTGTTCTTCTTTAAGCATACAGCACGTTCCTTAGGTTTGCATACACACTACTGGGAATTACACCATCTTCTTGAAGGTAGATGTGATTTGGAAGATTGTCTCTAGATGGTGCTCTTTCTTCCTCTTAAGCATAAGGCACTTCTCTTTCCCTTCAACACTGATATTTGAAAAAGCTTCTCTCTTCATGCATCAGGATGTTTGAAGTGGCATTCTCTCTACAGAGGCTTGGTGCTCATAATTTAGTAAACGGCACATCTTTACACGTTCCTTCACCCTGTAGACCATGCCTCCATCTGCATGAGAGAAGATGTGAGTTTCAGATGCTTTTCGACGGAGGTCTTTCCTAAGGTTAAGTGCACCATAAATTCCTTATGCTGAGACACGCTCTTCTAAGAATGCTTCCAACTTCATGAAAGAAGACGTGTCTTGAAGGATGGATTCGGTACACTACTTTCTTGAAGCTACGTCTCTGCCACTTTCCTTATGCCTTCAGCACAACGTTGCAAACGTTTCTGTCTTCTTGACAGAAGTTCTGGGCTGTAAGATGCTATCTATCCAATGTTCTCACCTACTATTACGTCGAAGGCACTTTCCTTAAAGTTCAGCGCACAAGGAAGAAAACCCAGGTTGATTCATTCCTTAGGAGGTGGGTTTCGTATTGTATGCTCTCTGTACAGATTCCGTTGTCAGAATTTAGGAGACGGCACTTTCTTTTCAGGCTCCCCCGCACTCTTCCCATAGCTTCCATCTTCACGACAGAAGTTGTGAGTTGAGACATGGGGTCTCAACAGTGTTCTTCTATAGAGTTAAGCAAAGCGCTTTCGGCTGATGTATTCACACAGACGTTTGCACATGCTTTCATTTTCAGGACAGAATCCTGTGAGATGCAAGATGCTTTCTCTCTGGTGTTCTTTCTTCGACTTCAGTCTAGGGCACTTTCCTTATGTTTTCTTATACCTCTGGCAAACGCTTTCATCTTCCCGACCAAAGACGTGACCTGAAAGACGGCTTCGCTACCATGTTCAGTCTTAAAGATTGGTTCATGGCCCTTTCCTTATGCTTCCATTCACAATGTGAAACAGGCTTTCATCATCAAGACAGACGATGCGATTTGGACGACACTTTGCATACCCTGTTCCTACTGAGAGTTACGTCTATTTCAGTTTCCTCAAGGTTCAATGCACTTGTTTGGAACCGCTTGTATATTCATGGGTCACGATTTGAGAATGATGTTGCTCTTCTATCAAAATCTTGGTTCTCTCCATTACTTAGAATTAACCTCTCCTTATGTTTTCTCTCACACTTTTGCAATTACTTCCATCTTCCGTCCCGAAGCTGTGATTTGGAAGACCTTTCAAAAGGGTGTTCTTCTTTAAGCATACAGCACGTTCCTTAGGTTTACATACACACTACTGAGAATTATACCATCTTTTTGAAGGTAGATGTGATTTGGAACTTTGTCTCTAGATGGTGCTCTTTCTTCCTCTTAAGGTTAAGGCACTTCTCTTTCCGTTCAACACTGATATTTGAAAAAGCTTCTCCCTTCATGGATCAGGATGTTTTAAGTGGCCTTCTCTCTACAGAGCCTTGGTGCTCATAGTTTAGTAAATGGCACATCTTTACACGTTCCTTCACCCTATAGCCCATGCGTTCATCTGCATGAGAGAAAATGTGAGTTTCAGATGCTTTTCGATGGAGATCTTTCCTAAGGTTAAGCGCACCATAAATTCCTTATGCTGAGACATGCTCTTCTAAGAATGCTTCCAACTATATGGAAGAAGACGTGTCTTGAAGGATGGATTCGGTACACTACTTTCTTGAAGCTACGTCTCTGCCCCTTTCCTTGTGCTTTCAGCACAACCTTGCACATGTTTCCATCTTCATGACAGAAGTTGTGGGTTGTAACATGCTATCTATGCAGTGTTCTCACCTACTATTAAGTGGAGGGCACTTTCCCTAAGGTTCAGCGCACAAGGAAGAAAACCCAGGTTGATTTATTCTTCAGGAGGTGGGTTCTGTATTGTAGGCTCTCTGTACAGATTCGGTTGTCAGAATTTAGGAGACGGCACTTTCGTTTCAGGCTCCCCAGCACTCTTCCCATAGCTTCCATCTTCACGACAGAAGTTGTGAGTTGAGACATGGTGTCGCAACAGTGTTCTCCTATAGAGTTATGCAAAGCGCTTTCTGTTGATGTGTTCACACAGACTTTGGCACATGCTTCCGTTTTCAGGACAGAATCCTATGAGATGCAAGATGCTTTCACTCTGGTGTTGTTTCTTTGAGTTCAGTCTATGGCACTTTCCTTATGTTTTCTTATGCCTCTGGCAAACGCTTTCATGTTCACGACCAAAGACGTGACCTGAAAGGCAGCTTCTCTACCATGTTCTGTCTTAAAGATTGGTTCATGGCCCTTTCCTTATGCTTCCATTCACAATGTGAAACAGGCTTTCATCATCAAGACAGACGATGCGATTTGGAAGACACTTTGCATAACCTGTTCTTACTGAGAGTTACGTCTATTTCAGTTTCCTTAAGGTTCAATGCACTTGTTTGGAACCGCGTGTATATTCATGGGTCACGATGTTAGAATGATGTTGTTCTTCTTTCAAAAGTCTTGGTCCTCTCCATTACTTAGATTCAACCTCTCCTTATGTTTTCTCTCACACTTCTGCAATTACTTCCATCTTCTGTCCCGAAGCTGTGAGTTGGAAGACCTTTCAAAAGGGTGTTCTTCTTTAAGCATACAGCACGTTCCTTAGGTTTGCATACACACTACTGGGAATTACACCATCTTCTTGAAGGTAGATGTGATTTGGAAGATTGTCTCTGGATGGTGCTCTTTCTTCCTCTTAAGCGTAAGGCACTTCTCTTTCCCTTCAACACTGATATTTGAAAAAGCTTCTCCCTTCATGGATCAGGATGTTTTAAGTGGCCTTCTCTCTACAGAGCCTTGGTTTTCATAGTTTAGTAAATGGCACATCTTTACACGTTCCTTCACCCTATAGCCCATGCGTTCATCTGCATGAGAGAAGATGTGAGTTTCAGATGCTTTTCGATGGAGATCTTTCCTAAGGTTAAGCGCACCATAAATTCCTTATGCTGAGACATGCTCTTCTAAGAATGCTTCCAACTATATGGAAGAAGACGTGTCTTGAAGGATGGATTCGGTACACTACTTTCTTGAAGCTACGTCTCTGCCCCTTTCCTTGTGCTTTCAGCACAACCTTGCACATGTTTCCATCTTCATGACAGAAGTTGTGGGTTGTAACATGCTATCTATGCAGTGTTCTCACCTACTATTAAGTGGAGGGCACTTTCCCTAAGGTTCAGCGCACAAGGAAGAAAACCCAGGTTGATTTATTCTTCAGGAGGTGGGTTCTGTATTGTAGGCTCTCTGTACAGATTCGGTTGTCAGAATTTAGGAGACGGCACTTTCGTTTCAGGCTCCCCAGCACTCTTCCCATAGCTTCCATCTTCACGACAGAAGTTGTGAGTTGAGACATGGTGTCGCAACAGTGTTCTCCTATAGAGTTATGCAAAGCGCTTTCTGTTGATGTGTTCACACAGACTTTGGCACATGCTTCCGTTTTCAGGACAGAATCCTGTGAGATGCAAGATGCTTTCACTCTGGTGTTGTTTCTTTGAGTTCAGTCTATGGCACTTTCCTTATGTTTTCTTATGCCTCTGGCAAACGCTTTCATCTTCACGACCAAAGACGTGACCTGAAAGGCAGCTTCTCTACAATGTTCTGTCTTAGAGATTGGTTCATGGCCCTTTCCTTATGCTTCCATTCACAATGTGAAACAGGCTTTCATCATCAAGACAGACGATGCGATTTGGAAGACACTTTGCATACCCTGTTCTTACTGAGAGTTACGTCTATTTCAGTTTCCTTAAGGTTCAACGCACTTGTTTGGAACCGCGTGTATATTCATGGGTCACGATGTTAGAATGATGTTGCTCTTCTTTCAAAAGTCTTGGTCCTCTCCATTACTTAGATTCAACCTCTCCTTATGTTTTCTCTCACACTTCTGCAATTACTTCCATCTTCTGTCCCGAAGCTGTGAGTTGGAAGACCTTTCCAAAGGGTGTTCTTCTTTAAGCATACAGCACGTTCCTTAGGTTTGCATACACACTACTGGGAATTACACCATCTTCTTGAAGGTAGATGTGATTTGGAAGATTGTCTCTGGATGGTGCTCTTTCTTCCTCTTAAGCGTAATGCACTTCTCTTTCCCTTCAACACTGATATTTGAAAAAGCTTCTCTCTTCATGCATCAGGATGTTTGAAGTGGCATTCTCTCTACAGAGGCTTGGTGCTCATAATTTAGTAAACGGCACATCTTTACACGTTCCTTCACCCTGTAGCCCATGCCTCCATCTGCATGAGAGAAGATGTGAGTTTCAGATGCTTTTCGACGGAGGTCTTTCCTAAGGTTAAGTGCACCATAAAAGCCTTATGCTGAGACACGCTCTTCTAAGAATGCTTCCAACTTCATGAAAGAAGACGTGTCTTGAAGGATGGATTCGGTACACTACTTTCTTGAAGCTACGTCTCTGCCACTTTCCTTATGCCTTCTGCACAACGTTGCAAACGTTTCTGTCTTCATGACAGAAGTTCTGGGCTGTAAGATGCTATCTATCCAATGTTCTCACCTACTATTACGTCGAAGGCACTTTCCTTAAAGTTCAGCGCACAAGGAAGAAAACCCAGGTTGATTCATTCCTTAGGAGGTGGGTTCGGTATTGTATGCTCTCTGCACAGATTCGGTTGTCAGAATTTAGGAGACGGCACTTTCTTTTCAGGCTCCCCGGCACTCTTCCCATAGCTTCCATCTTCACGACAGAAGTTGTGAGTTGAGACATGGTGTCTCAACAGTGTTCTTCTATAGAGTTAAGCAAACCGCATTCTGTTGATGTGTTCACACAGACGTTTGCACATGCTTTCATTTTCAGGACAGAATCCTGTGAGATGCAAGATGCTTTCTCTCTGGTGTTCTTTCTTCGACTTCAGTCTATGGCACTTTCCTTATGTTTTCTTATACCTCTGGCAAACGGTTTCATGTCCACGACCAAAGACGTGACCTGAAAGACGGCTTCGCTACAATGTTCTGTCTTAAAGTTTGGTTCATGGCCCTTTCCTTATGCTTCCATTCACAATGTGAAACAGGCTTTCATCATCAAGACAGACGCGATTTGGAAGACACTTTGCATACCCTGTTATTACTGAGAGTTACATCTATTTCAGTTTCCTTAAGGTTCAATGCACTTGTTTGGAACCGCGTGTATATTCATGGGTCACGATGTTACAATGATGTTGCTCTTCTATCAAAAGTCTTGGTTCTCTCCATTACTTAGAATTAACCTCTCCTTATGTTTTCTCTCACACTTCTGCAATTACTTCCATCTTCCGTCTCGAAGCTGTGAGTTGGAAGACCTTTCATAAGGGTGTTCTTTAAGCATACAGCACGTTCCTCAGGTTTGCATACACACTACTGGGAATTACACCATCTTCTTGAAGGTAGATGTGATTTGGAAGGTTGTCTCTAGATGGTGCTCTTTCTTCCTCTTAAGCGTAGGGCACTTCTCTTTCTGTTCAACACTGATATTTGAACAAGCTTCTCTCTTCATGCATCAGGATGTCTGAAGTGGCATTCTCTCTACAGAGGCTTGGTGCTCATAGTTTAGTAAACGGCACATCTTTACACGTTCCTTCACCCTGTAGCCCATGCTTCCATCTGCATCAGAGAAGATGTGAGTTTCAGATGCTTTTCGATGGAGATCTTTCCTAAGGTTAGGTGCACCATAAAAGCCTTATGCTGAGACACGCTCTTCTAAGAATGCTTCCAACTTCATGAAAGAAGACGTGTCTTGAAGGATGGAATCGGTACACTACTTTCTTGAAGCTACGTCTCTGCCACTTTCCTTATGCCTTCAGCACAACGTTGCAAACGTTTCCGTCTTCATGACAGAAGTTGTGGATTGTAAGATGCTATCTATCCAATGTTCTCACCTAGTATTAAGTGAATGGCATGATCGTTAAGGTTCAGCGCTCAAGGAAGAAAACCCAGGTTGATTCATTCCTTCGGAGGTGGGTTTCGTATTGTATGCTCTCTGCACAGATTCCGTTGTCAGAATTTAGGAGACGGCACTTTCGTTTCAGGCTCCCCCGCACTCTTCCCATAGCTTCCATTTCTCGACAGAAGTTGTGAGTTGAGACATGGTGTCGCAACAGTGTTCTCCTATAGAGTTATGCAAAGCGCTTTCTGTTGATGTGTTCACACAGACTTTTGCACATGCTTCCGTTTTCAGGACAGAATCCTGTGAGATGCAAGATGCTTTCACTCTGGTGTTGTTTCTTTGAGTTCAGTCTATGGCACTTTCCTTATGTTTTCTTATGCCTCTGGCAAACGCTTTCATCTTCACGACCAAAGACGTGACCTGAAAGGCAGCTTCTCTACAATGTTCTGTCTTAAAGTTTGGTTCATGGCCCTTTCCTTATGCTTCCATTCACAATGTGAAACAGGCTTTCATCATCAAGACAGACGATGCGATTTGGAAGACACGTTGCATACCCTGTTCTTACTGAGAGTTACGTCTATTTCAGTTTCCTTAAGGTTCAATGCACTTGTTTGGAACCGCGTGTATATTCATGGGTCACGATGTTAGAATGATGTTGCTCTTCTATCAAAAGTCTTGGTTCTCTCCATTACTTAGATTCAACCTCTTCTTATGTTTTCTCTCACACTTCTGCAATTACTTCCATCTTCTGTCCCGAAGCTGTGAGTTGGAAGACCTTTCAAAAGGGTGTTCTTCTTTAAGCATACAGCACGTTCCTTAGGTTTGCATACACACTACTGGGAATTACACCATCTTCTTGAAGGTAGATGTGATTTGGAAGATTGTCTCTAGATGGTGCTCTTTCTTCCTCTTAAGCATAAGGCACTTCTCTTTCCCTTCAACACTGATATTTGAAAAAGCTTCTCTCTTCATGCATCAGGATGTTTGAAGTGGCATTCTCTCTACAGAGGCTTGGTGCTCATAATTTAGTAAACGGCACATCTTTACACGTTCCTTCACCCTGTAGCCCATGCCTCCATCTGCATGAGAGAAGATGTGAGTTTCAGATGCTTTTCGACGGAGGTCTTTCCTAAGGTTAAGTGCACCATAAATTCCTTATGCTGAGACACGCTCTTCTAAGAATGCTTCCAACTTCATGAAAGAAGACGTGTCTTGAAGGATGGATTCGGTACACTACTTTCTTGAAGCTACGTCTCTGCCACTTTCCTTATGCCTTCAGCACAACGTTGCAAACGTTTCTGTCTTCATGACAGAAGTTCTGGGCTGTAAGATGCTATCTATCCAATGTTCTCACCTACTATTACGTCGAAGGCACTTTCCTTAAAGTTCAGCGCACAAGGAAGAAAACCCAGGTTGATTCATTCCTTAGGAGGTGGGTTTCGTATTGTATGCTCGCTGTACAGATTCCGTTGTCAGAATTTAGGAGACGGCACTTTCTTTTCAGGCTCCCCGGCACTCTTCCCATAGCTTCCATCTTCACGACAGAAGTTGTGAGTTGAGACATGGTGTCTCAATAGTGTTCTTCTATAGAGTTAAGCAAACCGCATTCTGTTGATGTGTTCACACAGACGTTTGCACATGCTTTCATTTTCAGGACAGAATCCTGTGAGATGCAAGATGCTTTCTCTCTGGTGTTCTTTCTTCGACTTCAGTCTATGGCACTTTCCTTATGTTTTCTTATACCTCTGGCAAACGGTTTCATGTCCACGACCAAAGACGTGACCTGAAAGACGGCTTCGCTACAATGTTCTGTCTTAAAGTTTGGTTCATGGCCCTTTCCTTATGCTTCCATTCACAATGTGAAACAGGCTTTCATCATCAAGACAGACGCGATTTGGAAGACACTTTGCATACCCTGTTATTACTGAGAGTTACATCTATTTCAGTTTCCTTAAGGTTCAATGCACTTGTTTGGAACCGCGTGTATATTCATGGGTCACGATGTTACAATGATGTTGCTCTTCTATCAAAAGTCTTGGTTCTCTCCATTACTTAGAATTAACCTCTCCTTATGTTTTCTCTCACACTTCTGCAATTACTTCCATCTTCCGTCTCGAAGCTGTGAGTTGGAAGACCTTTCAAAAGGGTGTTCTTTAAGCATACAGCACGTTCCTCAGGTTTGCATACACACTACTGGGAATTACACCATCTTCTTGAAGGTAGATGTGATTTGGAAGGTTGTCTCTAGATGGTGCTCTTTCTTCCTCTTAAGCGTAAGGCACTTCTCTTTCCGTTCAACACTGATATTTGAACAAGCTTCTCTCTTCATGCATCAGGATGTGTGAAGTGGCATTCTCTCTACAGAGGCTTGGTGCTCATACTTTAGTAAATGGCACATCTTTACACGTTCCTTCACACTGTAGCCGATGCCTCCATCTGCATGAGAGAAGATGTGAGTTTCAGATGCTTTTCGATGAAGGACATTCCTACGGTTAAGTGCACCATAAATTCCTATTGCTTAGACACGAAATTCTAAGAATGCTTCCAACTTCATGAAAGAAGGCGTGTCTTGAAGGATGGATTCGGTACACTACTTTCTTGAAGCTACGTCTCTGCCACTTTCCTTATGCCTTCAGCACAACGTTGCAAACGTTTCCGTCTTCATGACAGAAGTTGTGGATTGTAAGATGCTATCTGTCTAATGTTCTTACCTAGTATTAAGTGAATGGCATGATCCTTAAGGTTCAGCGCTCAAGGAAGAAAACCCAGGTTGATTCATTCCTTAGGAGGTGGGTTTCGTATTGTATGCTCTCTGTACAGATTCCGTTGTCAGAATTTAGGAGACGGCACTTTCGTTTCAGGCTCCCCCGCACTCTTCCCATAGCTTCCATCTTCACGACAGAAGTTGTGAGTTGAGACATGTTGTCTCAACAGTGTTCTTCTATAGAGTTAAGCAAAGCGCTTTCGGTTGATGTATTCACACAGACGTTTGCACATGCTTTCATTTTCAGGACAGAATCCTGTGAGATGCAAGATGCTTTCTCTCTGGTGTTCTTTCTTCGACTTCAGTCTAGGGCACTTTCCTTATGTTTTCTTATACCTCTGGCAAACGCTTTCATCTTCACGACCACAGACGTGACCTGAAAGACGGCTTCGCTACCATGTTCAGTCTTAAAGATTGGTTCATGGCCCTTTCCTTATGCTTCCATTCACAATGTGAAACAGGCTTTCATCATCAAGACAGACGATGCGATTTGGACGACACTTTGCATACCCTGTTCCTACTGAGAGTTACGTCTATTTCAGTTTCCTCAAGGTTCAATGCACTTGTTTGGAACCGCGTGTATATTCATGGGTCACGATGTGAGAATGATGTTGCTCTTCTGTCAAAAGTCTTGGTTCTCTCCATTACTTAGAATTAACCTCTCCTTATGTTTTCTCTCACACTTCTGCAATTACTTCCATCTTCCGTCCCGAAGCTGTGAGTTGGAAGACCTTTCAAAAGGGTGTTCTTCTTTAAGCATACAGCACGTTCCTTAGGTTTACATACACACTACTGAGAATTATACCATCTTTTTGAAGGTAGATGTGATTTGGAACTTTGTCTCTAGATGGTGCTCTTTCTTCCTCTTAAGGTTAAGGCACTTCTCTTTCCGTTCAACACTGATATTTGAAAAAGCTTCTCCCTTCATGGATCAGGATGTTTTAAGTGGCCTTCTCTCTACAGAGCCTTGGTGCTCATAGTTTAGTAAATGGCACATCTTTACACGTTCCTTCACCCTATAGCCCATGCGTTCATCTGCATGAGAGAAAATGTGAGTTTCAGATGCTTTTCGATGGAGATCTTTCCTAAGGTTAAGCGCACCATAAATTCCTTATGCTGAGACATGCTCTTCTAAGAATGCTTCCAACTATATGGAAGAAGACGTGTCTTGAAGGATGGATTCGGTACACTACTTTCTTGAAGCTACGTCTCTGCCCCTTTCCTTGTGCTTTCAGCACAACCTTGCACATGTTTCCATCTTCATGACAGAAGTTGTGGGTTGTAACATGCTATCTATGCAGTGTTCTCACCTACTATTAAGTGGAGGGCACTTTCCCTAAGGTTCAGCGCACAAGGAAGAAAACCCAGGTTGATTCATTCTTCAGGAGGTGGGTTCTGTATTGTAGGCTCTCTGTACAGATTCGGTTGTCAGAATTTAGGAGACGGCACTTTCGTTTCAGGCTCCCCAGCACTCTTCCCATAGCTTCCATCTTCACGACAGAAGTTGTGAGTTGAGACATGGTGTCGCAACAGTGTTCTTCTATAGAGTTAAGCAAAGCGCTTTCTGTTGATGTGTTCACAGACGTTTGCACATGATTTCATTTTCAGGACAGAATCCTGTGAGATGCAAGATGCTTTCTCTCTGGTGTTCTTTCTTCGACTTCAGTCTATGGCACTTTCCTTATGTTTTCTTATACCTCTGGCAAACGCTTTCATCTTCACGACCAAAGACGTGACCTGAAAGGCAGCTTCTCTACCATGTTCTGTCTTAAAGATTGGTTCATGGCCCTTTCCTTATTCTTCCATTCAAAATGTGAAACAGGCTTTCATCATCAAGACAGACGATGCGATTTGGACGACACTTTGCATACCCTGTTCTTACTGAGAGTTACGTCTATTTCAGTTTCCTTAAGGTTCAATGCACTTGTTTGGAACCACGTGTCTATTCATGGGTCACGATGTGAGAATGATGTTGCTCTTCTCTCAAAAGTCTTGGTTCTCTCCATTACTTAGATTCAACCTCTCCTTATATTTTCTCTCACACTTCTGCAATTACTTCCATCTTCTGTCTCGAAGCTGTGAGTTGGAAGACCTTTCAAAAGGGTGTTCATCTTTAAGCATACAGCACGTTCCTTAGGTTTGCATACACACTACTGGGAATTACACCATCTTCTTGAAGGTAGATGTGATTTGGAAGGTTGTCTCTAGATGGTGCTCTTTCTTCCTCTTAAGCGTAAGGCAGTTCTCTTTCCGTTCAACACTGATATTTGAAAAAGCTTCTCTCTTCATGCATCAGCATGTTTGAAGTGGCATTCTCTCTACAGAGGCTTGGTGCTCATACTTTAGTAAATGGCACATCTTTACACGTTCCTTCACCATGTAACCCATGCCTCCGTCTGCATGAGAGAAGATGTGAGTTTCAGATGCTTTTCGATGAAGGACATTCCTACGGTTAAGTGCACCATAAATTCCTATTGCTTAGACACGAAATTCTAAGAATGCTTCCAACTTCATGAAAGAAGGCGTGTCTTGAAGGATGGATTCGGTACACTACTTTCTTGAAGCTACATCTCTGCCACTTTCCTTATGCCTTCAGCACAACGTTGCAAACGTTTCCGTCTTCATGACAGAAGTTGTGGATTTTAAGATGCTATCTTTCTAATGTTCTCACGTAGTATTAAGTGAATGGCATGATCCTTAAAGTTCAGCGCTCAAGGAAGAAAACCCAGGTTGATTCATTCCTTCGGAGGTGGGTTCTGTATCGTAGGCTCTCTGCACAGATTCGGTTGTCAGAATTTAGGAGACGGCACTTTCGTTTCAGGCTCCCCTGCACTCTTCCCATAGCTTCCATCTTCACGACAGAAGTTGTGAGTTGAGACATGTTGTCGCAACAGTGTTCTTCTATAGAGTTAAGCAAAGCGCTTTCGGTTGATGTATTCACACAGACGTTTGCACATGCTTTCATTTTCAGGACAGAATCCTGTGAGATGCAAGATGCTTTCTCTCTGGTGTTCTTTCTTCGACTTCAGTCTAGGGCACTTTCCTTATGTTTTCTTATACCTCTGGCAAACGCTTTCATCTTCCCGACCAAAGACGTGACCTGAAAGGCGGCTTCGCTACAATGTTCTGTCTTAAAGATTGGTTCATGGCCCTTTCCTTATGCTTCCATTCACAATGTGAAACAGGCTTTCATCATCAAGACAGACGATGCGATTTGGACGACACTTTGCATACCCTGTTCCTACTGAGAGTTACGTCTATTTCAGTTTCCTCAAGGTTCAATGCACTTGTTTGGAACCGCGTGTACATTCATGGGTCACGATGTGAGAATGATGTTGCTCTTCTCTCAAAAGTCTTGGTTCTCTCCATTACTTAGATTCAACCTCTCCTTATGTTTTCTCTCACACTTCTGCAATTACTTCCATCTTCTGTCCCGAAGCTGTGAGTTGGAAGACCTTTCAAAAGGGTGTTCATCTTTAAGCATACAGCACGTTCCTTAGGTTTGCATACACACTACTGGGAATTACACCATCTTCTTGAAGGTAGATGTGATTTGGAAGGTTGTCTCTAGATGGTGCTCTGTCTTCCTCTTAAGCGTAAGGCAGTTCTCTTTCCGTTCAACACTGATATTTGAAAAAGCTTCTCTCTTCATGCATCAGCATGTTTGAAGTGGCATTCTCTCTACAGAGGCTTGGTGCTCATACTTTAGTAAATGGCACATCTTTACACGTTCCTTCACCATGTAACTCATGCCTCCGTCTGCATGAGAGAAGATGTGAGTTTCAGATGCTTTTCGATGAAGGACATTCCTACGGTTAAGTGCACCATAAATTCCTATTGCTTAGACACGAAATTCTAAGAATGTTTCCAACTTCATGAAAGAAGGCGTGTCTTGAAGGATGGATTCGGTACACTACTTTCTTGAAGCTACATCTCTGCCACTTTCCTTATGCCTTCAGCACAACGTTGCAAACGTTTCCGTCTTCATGACAGAAGTTGTGGATTGTAAGATGCTATCTTTCTAATGTTCTCACGTAGTATTAAGTGAATGGCATGATCCTTAAAGTTTAGCGCTCAAGGAAGAAAACCCAGGTTGATTCATTCCTTCGGAGGTGGGTTTCGTATCGTATGCTCTCTGCACAGATTCCGTTGTCAGAATTTAGGAGACGGCACTTTCGTTTCAGGCTCCCCCGCACTCTTCCCATAGCTTCCATCTTCACGACAGAAGTTGTGAGTTGAGACATGTTGTCTCAACAGTGTTCTTCTATAGAGTTAAGCAAAGCGCTTTCGGTTGATGTATTCACACAGACGTTTGCACATGCTTTCATTTTCAGGACAGAAACCTGTGAGATGCAAGATGCTTTCTCTCTGGTGTTCTTTCTTCGACTTCAGTCTAGGGCACTTTCCTTATGTTTTCTTATACCTCTGGCAAACGCTTTCATCTTCCCGACCAAAGACGTGACCTGAAAGACGGCTTCGCTACAATGTTCAGTCTTAAAGATTGGTTCATGGCCCTTTCCTTATGCTTCCATTCACAATGTGAAACAGGCTTTCATCATCAAGACAGACGATGCGATTTGGACGACACTTTGCATACCCTGTTCCTACTGAGAGTTACGTCTATTTCAGTTTCCTCAAGGTTCAATGCACTTGTTTGGAACCGCGTGTATATTCATGGGTCACGATGTGAGAATGATGTTGCTCTTCTATCAAAAGTCTTGGTTCTCTCCATTACTTAGAATTAACCTCTCCTTATGTTTTCTCTCACACTTCTGCAATTACTTCCATCTTCCGTCCCGAAGCTGTGAGTTGGAAGACCTTTCAAAAGGGTGTTCTTCTTTAAGCATACAGCACGTTCCTTAGGTTTACATACTCACTACTGAGAATTATACCATCTTTTTGAAGGTAGATGTGATTTGGAACTTTGTCTCTAGATGGTGCTCTTTCTTCCTCTTAAGGTTAAGGCACTTCTCTTTCCGTTCAACACTGATATTTGAAAAAGCTTCTCTCTTCATGCATCAGGATGTCTGAAGTGGCATTCTCTCTACAGAGGCTTGGTGCTCATAGTTTAGTAAACGGCACATCTTTACACGTTCCTTCACCCTGTAGCCCATGCTTCCATCTGCATGAGAGAAGATGTGAGTTTCAGATGCTTTTCGATGGAGATATTTCCTAAGGTTAAGTGCACCATAAAAGCCTTATGCTGAGACACGCTCTTCTAAGAATGCTTCCAACTTCATGAAAGAAGACATGTCTTGAAGTATGGATTCGATACACTACTTTCTTGAAGCTACGTGTCTGCCACTTTCCTTATGCCTTCAGCACAACGTTGCAAACGTTTCCGTCTTCATGACAGAAGTTGTGTGTTGTAACATGCTATCTATCTAATGTTCTCACCTACTATTAAGTGAATGGCACGATCCTTAAAGTTCAGCGCACAATGAAGAAAACCCAGGTTGATTCATTCCTTAGGAGGTGGCTTCGGTGTTGTATGCTCTCTGCACAGATTCAGTTGTCAGAATTTAGGAGATGGCACTTTCTTTTCAGGCTCCCCCGTACTCTTCCCATAGCTTCCATCTTCTCGACAGAAGTTGTGAGTTGAGACATGGTGTCTCAACAGTGTTCTTCTATAGAGTTAAGCAAAGCGCTTTCTGTTGATGTGTTCACAGACGTTTGCACATGATTTCATTTTCAGGACAGAATCCTGTGAGATGCAAGATGCTTTCTCTCTGGTGTTCTTTCTTCGACTTCAGTCTATGGCACTTTCCTTATGTTTTCTTATACCTCTGGCAAACGCTTTCATCTTCACGACCAAAGACGTGACCTGAAAGGCAGCTTCTCTACCATGTTCTGTCTTAAAGATTGGTTCATGGCCCTTTCCTTATGCTTCCATTCACAATGTGAAACAGGCTTTCATCATCAAGACAGACGATGCGATTTGGACGACACTTTGCATACCCTGTTCTTACTGAGAGTTACGTCTATTTCAGTTTCCTTAAGGTTCAATGCACTTGTTTGGAACCACGTGTATATTCATGGGTCACGATGTGAGAATGATGTTGCTCTTCTCTCAAAAGTCTTGGTTCTCTCCATTACTTAGATTCAACCTCTCCTTATGTTTTCTCTCACACTTCTGCAATTACTTCCATCTTCTGTCCCGAAGCTGCGAGTTGGAAGACCTTTCAAAAGGGTGTTCATCTTTAAGCATACAGCACGTTCCTTAGGTTTGCATACACACTACTGGGAATTACACCATCTTCTTGAAGGTAGATGTGATTTGGAAGGTTGTCTCTAGATGGTGCTCTTTCTTCCTCTTAAGCGTAAGGCAGTTCTCTTTCCGTTCAACACTGATATTTGAAAAAGCTTCTCTCTTCATGCATCAGCATGTTTGAAGTGGCATTCTCTCTACAGAGGCTTGGTGCTCATACTTTAGTAAATGGCACATCTTTACACGTTCCTTCACCATGTAACCCATGCCTCCGTCTGCATGAGAGAAGATGTGAGTTTCAGATGCTTTTCGATGAAGGACATTCCTACGGTTAAGTGCACCATAAATTCCTATTGCTTAGACACGAAATTCTAAGAATGCTTCCAACTTCATGAAAGAAGGCGTGTCTTGAAGGATGGATTCGGTACACTACTTTCTTGAAGCTACATCTCTGCCACTTTCCTTATGCCTTCAGCACAACGTTGCAAACGTTTCCGTCTTCATGACAGAAGTTGTGGATTGTAAGATGCTATCTTTCTAATGTTCTCATGTAGTATTAAGTGAATGGCATGATCCTTAAAGTTCAGCGCTCAAGGAAGAAAACCCAGGTTGATTCATTCCTTCGGAGGTGGGTTTCGTATCGTATGCTCTCTGCACAGATTCCGTTGTCAGAATTTAGGAGACGGCACTTTCGTTTCAGGCTCTCCCGCACTCTTCCCATAGCTTCCATCTTCACGACAGAAGTTGTGAGTTGAGACATGTTGTCTCAACAGTGTTCTTCTATAGAGTTAAGCAAAGCGCTTTCGGTTGATGTATTCACACAGACGTTTGCACATGCTTTCATTTTCAGGACAGAATCCTGTGAGATGCAAGATGCTTTCTCTCTGGTGTTCTTTCTTCGACTTCAGTCTAGGGCACTTTCCTTATGTTTTCTTATACCTCTGGCAAACGCTTTCATCTTCACGACCAAAGACGTGACCTGAAAGACGGCTTCGCTACCATGTTCAGTCTTAAAGATTGGTTCATGGCCCTTTCCTTATGCTTCCATTCACAATGTGAAACAGGCTTTCATCATCAAGACAGACGATGCGATTTGGACGACACTTTGCATACCCTGTTCCTACTGAGAGTTACGTCTATTTCAGTTTCCTCAAGGTTCAATGCACTTGTTTGGAACCGCGTGTATATTCATGGGTCACAATGTGAGAATGATGTTGCTCTTCTATCAAAAGTCTTGGTTCTCTCCATTACTTAGAATTAACCTCTCCTTATGTTTTCTCTCACACTTCTGCAATTACTTCCATCTTACGTCCCGAAGCTGTGAGTTGGAAGACCTTTCAAAAGGGTGTTCTTCTTTAAGCATACAGCACGTTCCTTAGGTTTACATACACACTACTGAGAATTATACCATCTTTTTGAAGGTAGATGTGATTTGGAACTTTGTCTCTAGATGGTGCTCTTTCTTCCTCTTAAGGTTAAGGCACTTCTCTTTCCGTTCAACACTGATATTTGAAAAAGCTTCTCCCTTCATGGATCAGGATGTTTTAAGTGGCCTTCTCTCTACAGAGCCTTGGTGCTCATAGTTTAGTAAATGGCACATCTTTACACGTTCCTTCACCCTATAGCCCATGCGTTCATCTGCATGAGAGAAAATGTGAGTTTCAGATGCTTTTCCATCGAGATCTTTCCTAAGGTTAAGCGCACCATAAATTCCTTATGCTGAGACATGCTCTTCTAAGAATGCTTCCAACTATATGGAAGAAGACGTGTCTTGAAGGATGGATTCGGTACACTACTTTCTTGAAGCTACGTCTCTGCCCCTTTCCTTGTGCTTTCAGCACAACCTTGCACATGTTTCCATCTTCATGACAGAAGTTGTGGGTTGTAACATGCTATCTATGCAGTGTTCTCACCTACTATTAAGTGGAGGGCACTTTCCCTAAGGTTCAGCGCACAAGGAAGAAAACCCAGGTTGATTCATTCTTCAGGAGGTGGGTTCTGTATTGTAGGCTCTCTGTACAGATTCGGTTGTCAGAATTTAGGAGACGGCACTTTCGTTTCAGGCTCCCCAGCACTCTTCCCATAGCTTCCATCTTCACGACAGAAGTTGTGAGTTGAGACATGGTGTCGCAACAGTGTTCTTCTATAGAGTTAAGCAAAGCGCTTTCTGTTGATGTGTTCACAGACGTTTGCACATGATTTCATTTTCAGGACAGAATCCTGTGAGATGCAAGATGCTTTCTCTCTGGTGTTCTTTCTTCGACTTCAGTCTATGGCACTTTCCTTATGTTTTCTTATACCTCTGGCAAACGCTTTCATCTTCACGACCAAAGACGTGACCTGAAAGGAAGCTTCTCTACCATGTTCTGTCTTAAAGATTGGTTCATGGCCCTTTCCTTATTCTTCCATTCACAATGTGAAACAGGCTTTCATCATCAAGACAGACGATGCGATTTGGACGACACTTTGCATACCCTGTTCTTACTGAGAGTTACGTCTATTTCAGTTTCCTTAAGGTTCAATGCACTTGTTTGGAACCGCGTGTATATTCATGGGTCACGATGTGAGAATGATGTTGCTCTTCTCTCAAAAGTCTTGGTTCTCTCCATTACTTAGATTCAACCTCTCCTTATGTTTTCTCTCACACTTCTGCAATTACTTCCATCTTCCGTCCCGAAGCTGCGAGTTGGAAGACCTTTCAAAAGGGTGTTCATCTTTAAGCATACAGCACGTTCCTTAGGTTTGCATACACACTACTGGGAATTACACCATCTTCTTGAAGGTAGATGTGATTTGGAAGGTTGTCTCTAGATGGTGCTCTTTCTTCCTCTTAAGCGTAAGGCAGTTCTCTTTCCGTTCAACACTGATATTTGAAAAAGCTTCTCTCTTCATGCATCAGCATGTTTGAAGTGGCATTCTCTCTACAGAGGCTTGGTGCTCATACTTTAGTAAATGGCACATCTTTACACGTTCCTTCACCATGTAACCCATGCCTCCGTCTGCATGAGAGAAGATGTGAGTTTCAGATGCTTTTCGATGAAGGACATTCCTACGGTTAAGTGCACCATAAATTCCTATTGCTTAGACACGAAATTCTAAGAATGCTTCCAACTTCATGAAAGAAGGCGTGTCTTGAAGGATGGATTCGGTACACTACTTTCTTGAAGCTACATCTCTGCCACTTTCCTTATGCCTTCAGCACAACGTTGCAAACGTTTCCGTCTTCATGACAGAAGTTGTGGATTGTAAGATGCTATCTTTCTAATGTTCTCCTGTAGTATTAAGTGAATGGCATGATCCTTAAAGTTCAGCGCTCAAGGAAGAAAACCCAGGTTGATTCATTCCTTCGGAGGTGGGTTTCGTATCGTATGCTCTCTGCACAGATTCCGTTGTCAGAATTTAGGAGACGGCACTTTCGTTTCAGGCTCCCCGGCACTCTTCCCATAGCTTCCATCTTCACGACAGAAGTTGTGAGTTGAGACATGTTGTCTCAACAGTGTTCTTCTATAGAGTTAAGCAAAGCGCTTTCGGTTGATGTATTCACACAGACGTTTGCACATGCTTTCATTTTCAGGACAGAATCCTGTGAGATGCAAGATGCTTTCTCTCTGGTGTTCTTTCTTCGACTTCAGTCTAGGGCACTTTCCTTATGTTTTCTTATACCTCTGGCAAACGCTTTCATCTTCACGACCAAAGACGTGACCTGAAAGACGGCTTCGCTACCATGTTCAGTCTTAAAGATTGGTTCATGGCCCTTTCCTTATGCTTCCATTCACAATGTGAAACAGGCTTTCATCATCAAGACAGACGATGCGATTTGGACGACACTTTGCATACCCTGTTCCTACTGAGAGTTACGTCTATTTCAGTTTCCTCAAGGTTCAATGCACTTGTTTGGAACCGCGTGTATATTCATGGGTCACAATGTGAGAATGATGTTGCTCTTCTATCAAAAGTCTTGGTTCTCTCCATTACTTAGAATTAACCTCTCCTTATGTTTTCTCTCACACTTCTGCAATTACTTCCATCTTACGTCCCGAAGCTGTGAGTTGGAAGACCTTTCAAAAGGGTGTTCTTCTTTAAGCATACAGCACGTTCCTTAGGTTTACATACACACTACTGAGAATTATACCATCTTTTTGAAGGTAGATGTGATTTGGAACTTTGTCTCTAGATGGTGCTCTTTCTTCCTCTTAAGGTTAAGGCACTTCTCTTTCCGTTCAACACTGATATTTGAAAAAGCTTCTCCCTTCATGGATCAGGATGTTTTAAGTGGCCTTCTCTCTACAGAGCCTTGGTGCTCATAGTTTAGTAAATGGCACATCTTTACACGTTCCTTCACCCTATAGCCCATGCGTTCATCTGCATGAGAGAAAATGTGAGTTTCAGATGCTTTTCCATCGAGATCTTTCCTAAGGTTAAGCGCACCATAAATTCCTTATGCTGAGACATGCTCTTCTAAGAATGCTTCCAACTATATGGAAGAAGACGTGTCTTGAAGGATGGATTCGGTACACTACTTTCTTGAAGCTACGTCTCTGCCCCTTTCCTTGTGCTTTCAGCACAACCTTGCACATGTTTCCATCTTCATGACAGAAGTTGTGGGTTGTAACATGCTATCTATGCAGTGTTCTCACCTACTATTAAGTGGAGGGCACTTTCCCTAAGGTTCAGCGCACAAGGAAGAAAACCCAGGTTGATTCATTCTTCAGGAGGTGGGTTCTGTATTGTAGGCTCTCTGTACAGATTCGGTTGTCAGAATTTAGGAGACGGCACTTTCGTTTCAGGCTCCCCAGCACTCTTCCCATAGCTTCCATCTTCACGACAGAAGTTGTGAGTTGAGACATGGTGTCGCAACAGTGTTCTTCTATAGAGTTAAGCAAAGCGCTTTCTGTTGATGTGTTCACAGACGTTTGCACATGATTTCATTTTCAGGACAGAATCCTGTGAGATGCAAGATGCTTTCTCTCTGGTGTTCTTTCTTCGACTTCAGTCTATGGCACTTTCCTTATGTTTTCTTATACCTCTGGCAAACGCTTTCATCTTCACGACCAAAGACGTGACCTGAAAGGCAGCTTCTCTACCATGTTCTGTCTTAAAGATTGGTTCATGGCCCTTTCCTTATTCTTCCATTCACAATGTGAAACAGGCTTTCATCATCAAGACAGACGATGCGATTTGGACGACACTTTGCATACCCTGTTCTTACTGAGAGTTACGTCTATTTCAGTTTCCTTAAGGTTCAATGCACTTGTTTGGAACCGCGTGTATATTCATGGGTCACGATGTGAGAATGATGTTGCTCTTCTCTCAAAAGTCTTGGTTCTCTCCATTACTTAGATTCAACCTCTCCTTATGTTTTCTCTCACACTTCTGCAATTACTTCCATCTTCTGTCCCGAAGCTGTGAGTTGGAAGACCTTTCAAAAGGGTGTTCTTCTTTAAGCATACAGCACGTTCCTTAGGTTTGCATACACACTACTGGGAATTACACCATCTTCTTGAAGGTAGATGTGATTTGGAAGGTTGTCTCTAGATGGTGCTCTTTCTTCCTCTTAAGCGTAAGGCAGTTCTCTTTCCGTTCAACACTGATATTTGAAAAAGCTTCTCTCTTCATGCATCAGCATGTTTGAAGTGGCATTCTCTCTACAGAGGCTTGGTGCTCATACTTTAGTAAATGGCACATCTTTACACGTTCCTTCACCATGTAACCCATGCCTCCGTCTGCATGAGAGAAGATGTGAGTTTCAGATGCTTTTCGATGAAGGACATTCCTACGGTTAAGTGCACCATAAATTCCTATTGCTTAGACACGAAATTCTAAGAATGCTTCCAACTTCATGAAAGAAGGCGTGTCTTGAAGGATGGATTCGGTACACTACTTTCTTGAAGCTACATCTCTGCCACTTTCCTTATGCCTTCAGCACAACGTTGCAAACGTTTCCGTCTTCATGACAGAAGTTGTGGATTGTAAGATGCTATCTTTCTAATGTTCTCACGTAGTATTAAGTGAATGGCATGATCCTTAAAGTTCAGCGCTCAAGGAAGAAAACCCAGGTTGATTCATTCCTTCGGAGGTGGGTTTCGTATCGTATGCTCTCTGCACAGATTCCGTTGTCAGAATTTAGGAGACGGCACTTTCGTTTCAGGCTCCCCCGCACTCTTCCCATAGCTTCCATCTTCACGACAGAAGTTGTGAGTTGAGACATGTTGTCTCAACAGTGTTCTTCTATAGAGTTAAGCAAAGCGCTTTCGGTTGATGTATTCACACAGACGTTTGCACATGCTTTCATTTTCAGGACAGAATCCTGTGAGATGCAAGATGCTTTCTCTCTGGTGTTCTTTCTTCGACTTCAGTCTAGGGCACTTTCCTTATGTTTTCTTATACCTCTGGCAAACGCTTTCATCTTCACGACCACAGACGTGACCTGAAAGACGGCTTCGCTACCATGTTCAGTCTTAAAGATTGGTTCATGGCCCTTTCCTTATGCTTCCATTCACAATGTGAAACAGGCTTTCATCATCAAGACAGACGATGCGATTTGGACGACACTTTGCATACCCTGTTCCTACTGAGAGTTACGTCTATTTCAGTTTCCTCAAGGTTCAATGCACTTGTTTGGAACCGCGTGTATATTCATGGGTCACGATGTGAGAATGATGTTGCTCTTCTTTCAAAAGTCTTGGTTCTCTCCATTACTTAGATTCAACCTCTCCTTATGTTTTCTCTCACACTTCTGCAATTACTTCCATCTTCTGTCCCGAAGCTGTGAGTTGGGAGACCTTTCAAAAGGGTGTTCTTCTTTAAGCATACAGCACGTTCCTTAGGTTTGCATACACACTACTGGGAATTACACCATCTTCTTGAAAGTAGATGTGATTTGGAAAATTGTCTCTAGATGGTGCTCTTTCTTCCTCTTAAGCGTAAGGCACTTCTCTTTCCGTTCAACACTGATATTTGAAAAAGCTTCTCCCTTCATGGATCAGGATGTTTTAAGTGGCCTTCTCTCTACAGAGCCTTGGTGCTCATAGTTTAGTAAATGGCACATCTTTACACGTTCCTTCACCCTATAGCCCATGCGTTCATCTGCATGAGAGAAAATGTGAGTTTCAGATGCTTTTCGATCGAGATCTTTCCTAAGGTTAAGCGCACCATAAATTCCTTATGCTGAGACATGCTCTTCTAAGAATGCTTCCAACTATATGGAAGAAGACGTGTCTTGAAGGATGGATTCGGTACACTACTTTCTTGAAGCTACGTCTCTGCCCCTTTCCTTGTGCTTTCAGCACAACCTTGCACATGTTTCCATCTTCATGACAGAAGTTGTGGGTTGTAACATGCTATCTATGCAGTGTTCTCACCTACTATTAAGTGGAGGGCACTTTCCCTAAGGTTCAGCGCACAAGGAAGAAAACCCAGGTTGATTCATTCTTCAGGAGGTGGGATCTGTATTGTAGGCTCTCTGTACAGATTCGGTTGTCAGAATTTAGGAGACGGCACTTTCGTTTCAGGCTCCCCAGCACTCTTCACATAGCTTCCATCTTCACGACAGAAGTTGTGAGTTGAGACATGGTGTCGCAACAGTGTTCTTCTATAGAGTTATGCAAAGCGATTTCTGTTGATGTGTTCACACAGACTTTTGCACATGCTTCCGTTTTCAGGACAGAATCCTGTGAGATGCAAGATGCTTTCACTCTGGTGTTGTTTCTTTGAGTTCAGTCTATGGCACTTTCCTTATGTTTTCTTATGCCTCTGGCAAACGCTTTCATCTTCACGACCAAAGACGTGACCTGAAAGGCAGCTTCTCTACAATGTTCTGTCTTAAAGATTGGTTCATGGCCCTTTCCTTATGCTTCCATTCACAATGTGAAACAGGCTTTCATCATCAAGACAGACGATGCGATTTGGAAGACACTTTGCATACCCTGTTCTTACTGAGAGTTACGTCTATTTCAGTTTCCTTAAGGTTCAATGCACTTGTTTGGAACCGCGTGTATATTCATGGGTCACGATGTTAGAATGATGTTGCTCTTCTTTCAAAAGTCTTGGTTCTCTCCATTACTTAGATTCAACCTCTCCTTATGTTTTCTCTCACACTTCTGCAATTACTTCCATCTTCTGTCCCGAAGCTGTGAGTTGGAAGACCTTTCAAAAGGGTGTTCTTCTTTAAGCATACAGCACGTTCCTTAGGTTTGCATACACACTACTGGGAATTACACCATCTTCTTGAAGGTAGATGTGATTTGGAAGATTGTCTCTAGATGGTGCTCTTTCTTCCTCTTAAGCGTAAGGCACTTCTCTTTCCGTTCAACACTGATATTTGAAAAAGCTTCTCCCTTCATGGATCAGGATGTTTTAAGTGGCCTTCTCTCTACAGAGCCTTGGTGCTCATAGTTTAGTAAATGGCACATCTTTACACGTTCCTTCACCCTGTAGCCCATGCGTTCATCTGCATGAGAGAAAATGTGAGTTTCAGATGCTTTTCGATCGAGATCTTTCCTAAGGTTAAGCGCACCATAAATTCCTTATGCTGAGACACGCTCTTCTAAGAATGCTTCCAACTATATGGAAGAAGACGTGTCTTGAAGGATGGATTCGGTACACTACTTTCTTGAAGCTACGTGTCTGCCACTTTCCTTATGCCTTCAGCACAACGTTGCACATGTTTCCGTCTTCATGACAGAAGTTGTGTGTTGTAACATGCTATCTATCTAATGTTCTCACCTACTATTAAGTGAATGGCACGATCCTTAAAGTTCAGCGCACAATGAAGAAAACCCAGGTTGATTCATTCCTTAGGAGGTGGCTTCGGTGTTGTATGCTCTCTGCACAGATTCAGTTGTCAGAATTTAGGAGATGGCACTTTCTTTTCAGGCTCCCCCGTACTCTTCCCATAGCTTCCATCTTCTCGACAGAAGTTGTGAGTTGAGACATGGTGTCTCAACAGTGTTCTTCTATAGAGTTAAGCAAAGCGCTTTCTGTTGATGTGTTCACAGACGTTTGCACATGCTTCCGTTTTCAGGACAGAATCCTGTGAGATGCAAGATGCTTTCTCTCTGGTGTTCTTTCTTCGACTTCAGTCTATGGCACTTTCCTTATGTTTTCTTATACCTCTGGCAAACGCTTTCATCTTCACGACCAAAGACGTGACCTGAAAGGCAGCTTCTCTACCATGTTCTGTCTTAAAGATTGGTTCATGGCCCTTTCCTTATGCTTCCATTCACAATGTGAAACAGGCTTTCATCATCAAGACAGACGATGCGATTTGGACGACACTTTGCATACCCTGTTCTTACTGAGAGTTACGTCTATTTCAGTTTCCTTAAGGTTCAATGCACTTGTTTGGAACCACGTGTATATTCATGGGTCACGATGTGAGAATGATGTTGCTCTTCTCTCAAAAGTCTTGGTTCTCTCCATTACTTAGATTCAACCTCTCCTTATGTTTTCTCTCACACTTCTGCAATTACTTCCATCTTCTGTCCCGAAGCTGTGAGTTGGAAGACCTTTCAAAAGGGTGTTCATCTTTAAGCATACAGCACGTTCCTTAGGTTTGCATACACACTACTGGGAATTACACCATCTTCTTGAAGGTAGATGTGATTTGGAAGGTTGTCTCTAGATGGTGCTCTTTCTTCCTCTTAAGCGTAAGGCAGTTCTCTTTCCGTTCAACACTGATATTTGAAAAAGCTTCTCTCTTCATGCATCAGCATGTTTGAAGTGGCATTCTCTCTACAGAGGCTTGGTGCTCATACTTTAGTAAATGGCACATCTTTACACGTTCCTTCACCATGTAACCCATGCCTCCGTCTGCATGAGAGAAGATGTGAGTTTCAGATGCTTTTCGATGAAGGACATTCCTACGGTTAAGTGCACCATAAATTCCTATTGCTTAGACACGAAATTCTAAGAATGCTTCCAACTTCATGAAAGAAGGCGTGTCTTGAAGGATGGATTCGGTACACTACTTTCTTGAAGCTACATCTCTGCCACTTTCCTTATGCCTTCAGCACAACGTTGCAAACGTTTCCGTCTTCATGACAGAAGTTGTGGATTGTAAGATGCTATCTTTCTAATGTTCTCATGTAGTATTAAGTGAATGGCATGATCCTTAAAGTTCAGCGCTCAAGGAAGAAAACCCAGGTTGATTCATTCCTTCGGAGGTGGGTTTCGTATCGTATGCTCTCTGCACAGATTCCGTTGTCAGAATTTAGGAGACGGCACTTTCGTTTCAGGCTCCCCCGCACTCTTCCCATAGCTTCCATCTTCACGACAGAAGTTGTGAGTTGAGACATGTTGTCTCAACAGTGTTCTTCTATAGAGTTAAGCAAAGCGCTTTCGGTTGATGTATTCACACAGACGTTTGCACATGCTTTCATTTTCAGGACAGAATCCTGTGAGATGCAAGATGCTTTCTCTCTGGTGTTCTTTCTTCGACTTCAGTCTAGGGCACTTTCCTTATGTTTTCTTATACCTCTGGCAAACGCTTTCATCTTCCCGACCAAAGACGTGACCTGAAAGACGGCTTCGCTACCATGTTCAGTCTTAAAGATTGGTTCATGGCCCTTTCCTTATGCTTCCATTCACAATGTGAAACAGGCTTTCATCATCAAGACAGACGATGCGATTTGGACGACACTTTGCATACCCTGTTCCTACTGAGAGTTACGTCTATTTCAGTTTCCTCAAGGTTCAATGCACTTGTTTGGAACCGCGTGTATATTCATGGGTCACGATGTGAGAATGATGTTGCTCTTCTATCAAAAGTCTTGGTTCTCTCCATTACTTAGAATTAACCTCTCCTTATGTTTTCTCTCACACTTCTGCAATTACTTCCATCTTCCGTCCCGAAGCTGTGAGTTGGAAGACCTTTCAAAAGGGTGTTCTTCTTTAAGCATACAGCACGTTCCTTAGGTTTACATACACACTACTGAGAATTATACCATCTTTTTGAAGGTAGATGTGATTTGGAAGATTGTCTCTAGATGGTGCTCTTTCTTCCTCTTAAGGTTAAGGCACTTCTCTTTCCGTTCAACACTGATATTTGAAAAAGCTTCTCCCTCCATGGATCAGGATGTTTTAAGTGGCCTTCTCTCTACAGAGCCTTGGTGCTCATAGTTTAGTAAATGGCACATCTTTACACGTTCCTTCACCCTATAGCCCTTGCGTTCATCTGCATGAGAGAAAATGTGAGTTTCAGATGCTTTTCGATGGAGATCTTTCCTAAGGTTAAGCGCACCATAAATTCCTTATGCTGAGACATGCTCTTCTAAGAATGCTTCCAAATATATGGAAGAAGACGTGTCTTGAAGGATGGATTCGGTACACTACTTTCTTGAAGCTACGTCTCTGCCCCTTTCCTTGTGCTTTCAGCACAACCTTGCACATGTTTCCATCATCATGACAGAAGTTGTGGGTTGTAACATGCTATCTATGCAGTGTTCTCACCTACTATTAAGTGGAGGGCACTTTCCCTAAGGTTCAGCGCACAAGGAAGAAAACCCAGGTTGATTCATTCTTCAGGAGGTGGGTTCGGTATTGTAGGCTCTCTGTACAGATTCGGTTGTCAGAATTTAGGAGACGGCACTTTCGTTTCAGGCTCCCCAGCACTCTTCCCATAGCTTCCATCTTCACGACAGAAGTTGTGAGTTGAGACATGGTGTCGCAACAGTGTTCTCCTATAGAGTTATGCAAAGCGCTTTCTGTTGATGTGTTCACACAGACTTTTGCACATGCTTCCGTTTTCAGGACAGAATCCTGTGAGATGCAAGATGCTTTCACTCTGGTGTTGTTTCTTTGAGTTCAGTCTATGGCACTTTCCTTATGTTTTCTTATGCCTCTGGCAAACGCTTTCATCTTCACGACCAAAGACGTGACCTGAAAGGCAGCTTCTCTACAATGTTCTGTCTTAAAGATTGGTTCATGGCCCTTTCCTTATGCTTCCATTCACAATGTGAAACAGGCTTTCATCATCAAGACAGACGATGCGATTTGGAAGACACTTTGCATACCCTGTTCTTACTGAGAGTTACGTCTATTTCAGTTTCCTTAAGGTTCAATGCACTTGTTTGGAACCGCGTGTATATTCATGGGTCACGATGTTAGAATGATGTTGCTCTTCTTTCAAAAGTCTTGGTTCTCTCCATTACTTAGATTCAACCTCTCCTTATGTTTTCTCTCACACTTCTGCAATTACTTCCATCTTCTGTCCCGAAGCTGTGAGTTGGAAGACCTTTCAAAAGGGTGTTCTTCTTTAAGCATACAGCACGTTCCTTAGGTTTGCATACACACTACTGGGAATTACACCATCTTCTTGAAGGTAGATGTGATTTGGAAGATTGTCTCTAGATGGTGCTCTTTCTTCCTCTTAAGGTTAAGGCACTTCTCTTTCCGTTCAACACTGATATTTGAAAAAGCTTCTCTCTTCATGCATCAGGATGTTTGAAGTGGCATTCTCTCTACAGAGGCTTGGTGCTCATAATTTAGTAAACGGCACATCTTTACACGTTCCTTCACCCTGTAGCCCATGCCTCCATCTGCATGAGAGAAGATGTGAGTTTCAGATGCTTTTCGACGGAGGTCTTTCCTGAGGTTAAGTCCACCATAAATTCCTTATGCTGAGACACGCTCTTCTAAGAATGCTTCCAACTTCATGAAAGTAGACGTGTCTTGAAGGATGGATTCGGTACACTACTTTCTTGATGCTACGTGTCTGCCACTTTCCTTATGCCTTCAGCACAACGTTGCAAACGTTTCCGTCTTCATGACAGAAGTTGTGTGTTGTAACATGCTATCTATCTAATGTTCTCACCTACTATTAAGTGAATGGCACGATCCTTAAGGTTCAGCGCACAAGGAAGAAAACCCAGGTTGATTCATTCCTTAGGAGGTGGGTTCGGTATTGTATGCTCTCTGCACAGATTCCGTTGTCAGAATTTAGGAGATGGCACTTTCGTTTCAGGCTCCCCCGCACTCTTCCCATAGCTTCCATCTTCACGACAGAAGTTGTGAGTTGAGACATGGTGTCTCAACAGTGTTCTTCTATAGAGTTAAGCAAAGCGCTTTCGGTTGATGTATTCACACAGACGTTTGCACATGCTTTCATTTTCAGGACAGAATCCTGTGAGATGCGAGATGCTTTCTCTCTGGTGTTCTTTCTTCGACTTCAGTCTAGGGCACTTTCCTTATGTTTTCTTATGCCTTTGGCAAACGCTTTCATCTTCACGACCAAAGACGTGACCTGAAAGGCAGCTTCTCTACAAAGTTCTGTCTTAAAGATTGGTTCATGGCCCTTTCCTTATGCTTCCATTCACAATGTGAAACAGGCTTTCATCATCAAGACAGACGATGCGATTTGGAAGACACTTTGCATACCCTGTTCTTACTGAGAGTTACGTCTATTTCAGTTTCCTTAAGGTTCAATGCACTTGTTTGGAACCGCGTGTATATTCATGGGTCACGATGTGAGAATGATGTTGCTCTTCTATCCAAAGTCTTGGTTCTCTCCATTACTTAGAATTAACCTCTCCTTATGTTTTCTCTCACACTTCTGCAATTACTTCCATCTTCCGTCCCGAAGCTGTGAGTTGGAAGACCTTTCAAAAGGGTGTTCTTCTTTAAGCATACAGCACCTTCCTTAGGTTTGCATACACACTACTCAGAATTACACCATCTTCTTGAAGGTAGATGGGATTTGGAAGATTGTCTCTAGATGGTGCTCTTTCTTCCTTTTAAGCGTAAGGCACTTCTCTTTCCCTTCAACACTGATATTTGAAAAAGCTTCTCTCTTCATGCATCAGGATGTTTGAAGTGGCATTCTCTCTACAGAGGCTTGGTGCTCATAATTTAGTAAACGGCACATCTTTACACGTTCCTTCACCCTGTAGCCCATGCCTCCATCTGCATGAGAGAAGATGTGAGTTTCAGATGCTTTTCGACGGAGGTCTTTCCTAAGGTTAAGTGCACCATAAATTCCTTATGCTGAGACACGCTCTTCTAAGAATGCTTCCAACTTCATGAAAGAAGACGTGTCTTGAAGGATGGATTCGGTACACTACTTTCTTGAAGCTACGTCTCTGCCACTTTCCTTATGCCTTCAGCACAACGTTGCAAACGTTTCTGTCTTCATGACAGAAGTTCTGGCTTGTAAGATGCTATCTATCCAATGTTCTCACCTACTATTACGTCGAAGGCACTTTCCTTAAAGTTCAGCGCACAATGAAGAAAACCCAGGTTGACTCATTCCTTAGGAGGTGGGTTCGGTATTGTATGCTCTCTGCAGAGATTCGGTTGTCAGAATTTAGGAGACGGCACTGTCTTTTCAGGCTCCCCGGCACTGTTCCCATAGCTTCCATCTTCACGACAGAAGTTGTGAGTTGAGACATGGTGTCTCAACAGTGTTCTTCTATAGAGTTAAGCAAACCGCATTCTGTTGATGTGTTCACATAGACGTTTGCACATGCTTTCATTTTCAGGACAGAATCCTGTGAGATGCAAGATGCTTTCTCTCTGGTGTTCTTTCTTCGACTTCAGTCTATGGCACTTTCCTTATGTTTTCTTATACCTCTGGCAAACGGTTTCATGTCCACGACCAAAGACGTGACCTGAAAGACGGCTTCGCTACAATGTTCTGTCTTAAAGTTCGGTTCATGGCCCTTTCCTTATGCTTCCATTCACAATGTGAAACAGGCTTTCATCATCAAGACAGACGATGCGATTTGGAAGACACTTTGCATACCCTGTTATTACTGAGAGTTACATCTATTTCAGTTTCCTTAAGGTTCAATGCACTTGTTTGGAACCGCGTGTATATTCATGGGTCACGATGTTACAATGATGTTGCTCTTCTCTCAAAAGTCTTGGTTCTCTCCATTACTTAGAATTAACCTCTCCTTATGTTTTCTCTCACACTTCTGCAATTACTTCCATCTTCCGTCTCGAAGCTGTGAGTTGGAAGACCTTTCAAAAGGGTGTTCTTCTTTAAGCATACAGCACCTTCCTTAGGTTTGGATACACACTACTCAGAATTACACCATCTTCTTGAAGGTATATGTGATTTGGAAGGTTGTCTCTAGATGGTGCTCTTTCTTCCTCTTAAGCGTAAGGCACTTCTCTTTCCGTTCAACACTGATATTTGAAAAAGCTTCTCTCTTCATGCATCAGGATGTCTGAAGTGGCATTCTCTCTACAGAGGCTTGGTGCTCATAGTTTAGTAAACGGCACATCTTTACACGTTCCTTCACCCTGTAGCCCATGCTTCCATCTGCATGAGAGAAGATGTGAGTTTCAGATGCTTTTCGATGGAGATATTTCCTAAGGTTAAGTGCACCATAAAAGCCTTATGCTGAGACACGCTCTTCTAAGAATGATTCCAACTTCATGAAAGAAGACATGTCTTGAAGTATGGATTCGATACACTACTTTCTTGAAGCTACGTGTCTGCCACTTTCCTTATGCCTTCAGCACAACGTTGCAAACGTTTCCGTCTTCATGACAGAAGTTGTGTGTTGTAACATGCTATCTATCTAATGTTCTCACCTACTATTAAGTGAATGGCACGATCCTTAAAGTTCAGCGCACAATGAAGAAAACCCAGGTTGATTCATTCCTTAAGAGGTGGCTTCGGTGTTGTATGCTCTCTGCACAGATTCAGTTGTCAGAATTTAGGAGATGGCACTTTCTTTTCAGGCTCCCCCGTACTCTTCCCATAGCTTCCATCTTGACAGAAGTTGTGAGTTGAGACATGGTGTCTCAACAGTGTTCTTCTATAGAGTTAAGCAAAGCGCTTTCTGTTGATGTGTTCACAGACGTTTGCACATGATTTCATTTTCAGGACAGAATCCTGTGAGATGCAAGATGCTTTCTCTCTGGTGTTCTTTCTTCGACTTCAGTCTATGGCACTTTCCTTATGTTTTCTTATACCTCTGGCAAACGCTTTCATCTTCACGACCAAAGACGTGACCTGAAAGGCAGCTTCTCCACCATGTTCTATCTTAAAGATTGGTTCATGGCCCTTTCCTTATGCTTCCATTCACAATGTGAAACAGGCTTTCATCATCAAGACAGACGATGCGATTTGGACGACACTTTGCATACCCTGTTCTTACTGAGAGTTACGTCTATTTCAGTTTCCTTAAGGTTCAATGCACTTGTTTGGAACCACGTGTATATTCATGGGTCACGATGTGAGAATGATGTTGCTCTTCTCTCAAAAGTCTTGGTTCTCTCCATTACTTAGATTCAACCTCTCCTTATGTTTTCTCTCACACTTCTGCAATTACTTCCATCTTCTGTCCCGAAGCTGTGAGTTGGAAGACCTTTCAAAAGGGTGTTCATCTTTAAGCATACAGCACGTTCCTTAGGTTTGCATACACACTACTGGGAATTACACCATCTTCTTGAAGGTAGATGTGATTTGGAAGGTTGTCTCTAGATGGTGCTCTTTCTTCCTCTTAAGCGTAAGGCAGTTCTCTTTCCGTTCAACACTGATATTTGAAAAAGCTTCTCTCTTCATGCATCAGCATGTTTGAAGTGGCATTCTCTCTACAGAGGCTTGGTGCTCATACTTTAGTAAATGGCACATCTTTACACGTTCCTTCACCATGTAACCCATGCCTCCGTCTGCATGAGAGAAGATGTGAGTTTCAGATGCTTTTCGATGAAGGACATTCCTACGGTTAAGTGCACCATAAATTCCTATTGCTTAGACACGAAATTCTAAGAATGCTTCCAACTTCATGAAAGAAGGCGTGTCTTGAAGGATGGATTCGGTACACTACTTTCTTGAAGCTACATCTCTGCCACTTTCCTTATGCCTTCAGCACAACGTTGCAAACGTTTCCGTCTTCATGACAGAAGTTGTGGATTGTAAGATGCTATCTTTCTAATGTTCTCATGTAGTATTAAGTGAATGGCATGATCCTTAAAGTTCAGCGCTCAAGGAAGAAAACCCAGGTTGATTCATTCCTTCGGAGGTGGGTTTCGTATCGTATGCTCTCTGCACAGATTCCGTTGTCAGAATTTAGGAGACGGCACTTTCGTTTCAGGCTCCCCCGCACTCTTCCCATAGCTTCCATCTTCACGACAGAAGTTGTGAGTTGAGACATGTTGTCTCAACAGTGTTCTTCTATAGAGTTAAGCAAAGCGCTTTCGGTTGATGTATTCACACAGACGTTTGCACATGCTTTCATTTTCAGGACAGAATCCTGTGAGATGCAAGATGCTTTCTCTCTGGTGTTCTTTCTTCGACTTCAGTCTAGGGCACTTTCCTTATGTTTTCTTATACCTCTGGCAAACGCTTTCATCTTCACGACCACAGACGTGACCTGAAAGACGGCTTCGCTACCATGTTCAGTCTTAAAGATTGGTTCATGGCCCTTTCCTTATGCTTCCATTCACAATGTGAAACAGGCTTTCATCATCAAGACAGACGATGCGATTTGGACGACACTTTGCATACCCTGTTCCTACTGAGAGTTACGTCTATTTCAGTTTCCTCAAGGTTCAATGCACTTGTTTGGAACCGCGTGTATATTCATGGGTCACGATGTTACAATGATGTTGCTCTTCTATCAAAAGTCTTGGTTCTCTCCATTACTTAGAATTAACCTCTCCTTATGTTTTCTCTCACACTTCTGCAATTACTTCCATCTTCCGTCCCGAAGCTGTGAGTTGGAAGACCTTTCAAAAGGGTGTTCTTCTTTAAGCATACAGCACGTTCCTTAGGTTTACATACACACTACTGAGAATTATACCATCTTTTTGAAGGTAGATGTGATTTGGAACTTTGTCTCTAGATGGTGCTCTTTCTTCCTCTTAAGGTTAAGGCACTTCTCTTTCCGTTCAACACTGATATTTGAAAAAGCTTCTCCCTTCATGGATCAGGATGTTTTAAGTGGCCTTCTCTCTACAGAGCCTTGGTGCTCATAGTTTAGTAAATGGCACATCTTTACACGTTCCTTCACCCTATAGCCCATGCGTTCATCTGCATGAGAGGAAATGTGAGTTTCAGATGCTTTTCGATCGAGATCTTTCCTAAGGTTAAGCGCACCATAAATTCCTTATGCTGAGACATGCTCTTCTAAGAATGCTTCCAACTATATGGAAGAAGACGTGTCTTGAAGGATGGATTCGGTACACTACTTTCTTGAAGCTACGTCTCTGCCCCTTTCCTTGTGCTTTCAGCACAACCTTGCACATGTTTCCATCTTCATGACAGAAGTTGTGGGTTGTAACATGCTATCTATGCAGTGTTCTCACCTACTATTAAGTGGAGGGCACTTTCCCTAAGGTTCAGCGCACAAGGAAGAAAACCCAGGTTGATTCATTCCTTAGGAGGTGGGTTCGGTATTGTATGCTCTCTTCACAGATTCGGTTGTCAGAATTTAGGAGACGGCACTTTCGTTTCAGGCTCCCCCGCACTCTTCCCATAGCTTCCATCTTCACGACAGAAGTTGTGAGTTGAGACATGGTGTCTCAACAGTGTTCTTCTATAGAGTTAAGCAAGGCGCTTTCGGCTGATGTATTCACACAGACGTTTGCACATGCTTTCATTTTCAGGACAGAATCCTGTGAGATGCAAGATGCTTTCTCTCTGGTGTTCTTTCTTCGACTTCAGTCTAGGGCACTTTCCTTATGTTTTCTTATACCTCTGGCAAACGCTTTCATCTTCCCGACCAAAGACGTGACCTGAAAGACGGCTTCGCTACCATGTTCTGTCTTAAAGATTGGTTCATGGCCCTTTCCTTATGCTTCCATTCACAATGTGAAACAGGCTTTCATCATCAAGACAGACGATGCGATTTGGACGACACTTTGCATACCCTGTTCCTACTGAGAGTTACGTCTATTTCAGTTTCCTCAAGGTTCAATGCACTTGTTTGGAACCGCGTGTATATTCATGGGTCACGATGTGAGAATGATCTTGCTCTTCTATCAAAAGTCTTGGTTCTCTCCATTACTTAGAATTAACCTCTCCTTATGTTTTCTCTCACACTTCTGCAATTACTTCCATCTTCCGTCCCGAAGCTGTGAGTTGGAAGACCTTTCAAAAGGGTGTTCTTCTTTAAGCATACAGCACGTTCCTTAGGTTTACATACACACTATTGAGAATTATACCATCTTTTTGAAGGTAGATGTGATTTGGAACTTTGTCTCTAGATGGTGCTCTTTCTTCCTCTTAAGGTTAAGGCACTTCTCTTTCCGTTCAACACTGATATTTGAAAAAGCTTCTCCCTTCATGGATCAGGATGTTTTAAGTGGCCTTCTCTCTACAGAGGCTTGGTGCTCATAATTTAGTAAACGGCACATCTTTACACGTTCCTTCACCCTGTAGCCCATGCCTCCATCTGCATGAGAGAAGATGTGAGTTTCAGATGCTTTTCGACGGAGGTCTTTCCTAAGGTTAAGTGCACCATAAATTCCTTATGCTGAGACACGCTCTTCTAAGAATGCTTCCAACTTCATGAAAGAAGACGTGTCTTGAAGGATGGATTCGGTACACTACTTTCTTGAAGCTACGTCTCTGCCACTTTCCTTATGCCTTCAGCACAACGTTGCAAAGGTTTCTGTCTTCATGACAGAAGTTCTGGCTTGTAAGATGCTATCTATCCAATGTTCTCACCTACTATTACGTCGAAGGCACTTTCCTTAAAGTTCAGCGCACAAGGAAGAAAACCCAGGTTGATTCATTCCTTAGGAGGTGGGTTCGGTATTGTATGCTCTCTGCAGAGATTCGGTTGTCAGAATTTAGGAGACGGCACTTTCTTTTCAGGCTCCCCGGCACTCTTCCCATAGCTTCCATCTTCACGACAGAAGTTGTGAGTTGAGACATGGTGTCTCAACAGTGTTCTTCTATAGAGTTAAGCAAATCGCATTCTGTTGATGTGTTCACACAGACGTTTGCACATGCTTTCATTTTCAGGACAGAATCCTGTGAGATGCAAGATGCTTTCTCTCTGGTGTTCTTTCTTCGACTTCAGTCTATGGCACATTCCTTATATTTTCTTATACCTCTGGCAAACGGTTTCATGTCCACGACCAAAGACGTGACCTGAAAGACGGCTTCGCTACAATGTTCTGTCTTAAAGTTCGGTTCATGGCCCTTTCCTTATGCTTCCATTCACAATGTGAAACAGGCTTTCATCATCAAGACAGACGATGCGATTTGGAAGACACTTTGCATACCCTGTTATTACTGAGAGTTACATCTATTTCAGTTTCCTTAAGGTTCAATACACTTGTTTGGAACCGCGTGTATATTCATGGGTCACGATGTTACAATGATGTTGCTCTTCTCTCAAAAGTCTTGGTTCTCTCCATTACTTAGAATTAACCTCTCCTTATGTTTTCTCTCACACTTCTGCAATTACTTCCATCTTCCGTCTCGTAGCTGTGAGTTGGAAGACCTTTCAAAAGGGTGTTCTTCTTTAAGCATACAGCACCTTCCTTAGGTTTGCATACACACTACTGGGAATTACACCATCTTCTTGAAGGTAGATGTGATTTGGAAGGTTGTCTCTAGATGGTGCTCTTTCTTCCTCTTAAGCGTAAGGCACTTCTCTTTCCGTTCAACACTGATATTTGAAAAAGCTTCTCTCTTCATGCATCAGGATGTCTGAAGTGGCATTCTCTCTACAGAGGCTTGGTGCTCATAGTTTAGTAAACGGCACATCTTTACACGTTCCTTCACCCTGTAACCCATGCTTCCATCTGAATGAGAGAAGATGTGAGTTTCAGATGCTTTTCGATTGAGATCTTTCCTAAGGTTAAGTGCACCATAAAAGCCTTATGCTGAGACACGCTCTTCTAAGAATGCTTCCAACTTCATGAAAGAAGACATGTCTTGAAGTATGGATTCGGTACACTACTTTCTTGAACTTACGTCTCTGCCACTTTCCTTATGCCTTCAGCACAACGTTGCAAACGTTTCCGTTTTCATGACAGAAGTTGTGTGTTGTAACATGCTATCTGTCTAATGTTCTCACCTACTATTAAGTGAATGGCACGATCCTTAAGGTTCAGCGCACAAGGAAGAAAACCCAGGTTGATTCATTTCTTAGGAGGTGGGTTTCGTATTGTATGCTCTCTGTACAGATTCCGTTTTCAGAATTTAGGAGACGGCACTTTCGTTTCAGGCTCCCCCGCACTCTTCCCATAGCTTCCATCTTCTCGACAGAAGTTGTGAGTTGAGACATGGTGTCTCAACAGTGTTCTTCTATAGAGTTAAGCAAAGCGCTTTCTGTTGATGTGTTCACAGACGTTTGCACATGGTTTCATTTTCAGGACAGAATCCTGTGAGATGCAAGATGCTTTCTCTCTGGTGTTCTTTCTTCGACTTCAGTCTATGGCACTTTCCTTATGTTTTCTTATACCTCTGGCAAACGCTTTCATGTTTACGACCAAAGACGTGACCTGAAAGGCAGCTTCTCTACCATGTTCTGTCTTAAAGATTGGTTCATGGCCCTTTCCTTATGCTTCCATTCACAATGTGAAACAGGCTTTCATCATCAAGACAGACGATGCGATTTGGACGACACTTTGCATACCCTGTTCTTACTGAGAGTTACGTCTATTTCAGTTTCCTTAAGGTTCAATGCACTTGTTTGGAACCGCGTGTATATTCATGGGTCACGATGTTAGAATGATGTTGCTCTTCTATCAAAAGTCTTGGTTCTCTCCATTACTTAGATTCAACCTCTCCTTATGTTTTCTCTCACACTTCTGCAATTACTTCCATCTTCTGTCCCGAAGCTGTGAGTTGGAAGACCTTTCAAAAGGGTGTTCATCTTTAAGCATACAGCACCTTCCTTAGGTTTGCATACACACTACTGGGAATTACACCATCTTCTTGAAGGTAGATGTGATTTGGAAGGTTGTCTCTAGATGGTGCTCTTTCTTCCTCTTAAGGTTAAGGCACTTCTCTTTCCGTTCAACACTGATATTTGAAAAAGCTTCTCCCTTCATGGATCAGGATGTTTTAAGTGGCCTTCTCTCTACAGAGTCTTGGTGCTCATAGTTTAGTAAATGGCACATCTTTACACGTTCCTTCACCCTATAGCCCATGCGTTCATCTGCATGAGAGAAAATGTGAGTTTCAGATGCTTTTCGATGGAGATCTTTCCTAAGGTTAAGCGCACCATAAATTCCTTATGCTGAGACATGCTCTTCTAAGAATGCTTCCAACTATATGGAAGAAGACGTGTCTTGAAGGATGGATTCGGTACACTACTTTCTTGAAGCTACGTCTCTGCCCCTTTCCTTGTGCTTTCAGCACCACGTTGCACATGTTTCCATCTTCATGACAGAAGTTGTGGGTTGTAACATGCTATCTATGCAGTATTCTCACCTACTATTAAGTGGAGGGCACTTTCCCTAAGGTTCAGCGCACAAGGAAGAAAACCCAGGTTGATTCATTCTTCAGGAGGTGGGTTCTGTATTGTAGGCTCTCTGTACAGATTCGGTTGTCAGAATTTAGGAGACGGCACTTTCGTTTCAGGCTCCCCAGCACTCTTCCCATAGCGTCCATCTTCACGACAGAAGTTGTGAGTTGAGACATGGTGTCGCAACAGTGTTCTTCTATAGAGTTATGCAAAGCGCTTTCTGTTGTGTTCACACAGACTTTTGCACATGCTTCCGTTTTCAGGACAGAATCCTGTGAGATGCAAGATGCTTTCACTCTGGTGTTGTTTCTTTGAGTTCAGTCTATGGCACTTTCCTTATGTTTTCTTATGCCTCTGGCAAACGCTTTCATCTTCACGACCAAAGACGTGACCTGAAAGGCAGCTTGTCTACCATGTTCTGTCTTAAAGATTGGTTCATGGCCCTTTCCTTATGCTTCCATTCACAATGTGAAACAGGCTTTCATCATCAAGACAGACGATGCGATTTGGACGACACTTTGCATACCCTGTTCTTACTGAGAGTTACGTCTATTTCAGTTTCTTTAAGGTTCAATGCACTTGTTTGGAACCACGTGTATATTCATGGGTCACGATGTTAGAATGATGTTGCTCTTCTCTCAAATGGCTTGGTTCTCTCCATTACTTAGATTCAACCTCTCCTTATGTTTTCTCTCACACTTCTGCAATTACTTCCATCTTCTGTCCCGAAGCTGTGAGTTGGAAGACCTTTCAAAAGGGTGTTCTTCTTTAAGCATACAGCACCTTCCTTAGGTTTGCATACACACTACTGGGAATTACACCATCTTCTTAAAGGTAGATGTGATTTGGAAGGTTGTCTCTAGATGGTGCTCTTTCTTCCTCTTAAGCGTAAGGCAGTTCTCTTTCCGTTCAACACTGATATTTGAAAAAGCTTCTCTCTTCATGCATCAGGATGTCTGAAGTGGCATTCTCTCTACAGAGGCTTGGTGCTCATACTTTAGTAAATGGCACATCTTTACACGTTCCTTCACCCTGTAACCCATGCCTCCATCTGCATGAGAGAAGATGTGAGTTTCAGATGCTTTTCGATGGAGATCTTTCCTAAGGTTAAGTGCACCATAAAAGCCTTATGCTGAGACACGCTCTTCTAAGAATGCTTCCAACTTCATGAAAGAAGACATGTCTTGAAGTATGGATTCGGTACACTACTTTCTTGAAGCTACGTCTCTGCCACTTTCCTTATGCCTTCAGCACAACGTTGCAAACGTTTCCGTCTTCATGACAGAAGTTGTGTGTTGTAACATGCTATCTATCTAATGTTCTCACCTACTATTAAGTGAATGGCACGATCCTTAAGGTTCAGCGCACAAGGAAGAAAACCCAGGTTGATTCATTCCTTAGGAGGTGGGTTCGGTATTGTATGCTCTCTGCACAGATTCCGTTGTCAGAATTTAGGAGACGGCACTTTCGTTTCAGGCTCCCCCGCACTCTTCCCATAGCTTCCATCTTCACGACAGAAGTTGTGAGTTGAGACATGGTGTCGCAACAGTGTTCTCCTATAGAGTTATGCAAAGCGCTTTCTGTTGATGTGTTCACACAGACTTTTGCACATGCTTCCGTTTTCAGGACAGAATCCTGTGAGATGCAAGATGCTTTCACTCTGGTGTTGTTTCTTTGAGTTCAGTCTATGGCACTTTCCTTATGTTTTCTTATGCCTCTGGCAAACGCTTTCATCTTCACGACCAAAGACGTGACCTGAAAGGCAGCTTCTCTACAATGTTCTGTCTTAAAGATTGGTTCATGGCCCTTTCCTTATGCTTCCATTCACAATGTGAAACAGGCTTTCATCATCAAGACAGACGATGCGATTTGGACGACACTTTGCATACCCTGTTCCTACTGAGAGTTACGTCTATTTCAGTTTCCTCAAGGTTCAATGCACTTGTTTGGAACCGCGTGTATATTCATGGGTCACGATGTTACAATGATGTGGCTCTTCTATCAAAAGTCGTGGTTCTCTCCATTACTTAGAATTAACCTCTCCTTATGTTTTCTCTCACACTTCTGCAATTACTTCCATCTTCCGTCCCGAAGCTGTGAGTTGGAAGACCTTTCAAAAGGGTGTTCTTCCTTAAGCATACAGCACGTTCCTTAGGTTTGCATACACACTACTGGGAATTACACCATCTTCTTGAAGGTAGATGTGATTTGGAAGATTGTCTCTAGATGGTGCTCTTTCTTCCTCTTAAGCGTAAGGCACTTCTCTTTCCCTTCAACACTGATATTTGAAAAAGCTTCTCTCTTCATGCATCAGGATGTTTGAAGTGGCATTCTCTCTACAGAGGCTTGGTGCTCATAATTTAGTAAACGGCACATCTTTAAACGTTCCCTCACCCTGTAGCCCATGCCTCCATCTGCATGAGAGAAGATGTGAGTTTCAGATGCTTTTCGACGGAGGTCTTTCCTAAGGTTATGTGCACCATAAAAGCCTTATGCTGAGACACGCTCTTCTAAGAATGCTTCCAACTTCATGAAAGAAGACATGTCTTGAAGTATGGATTCGGTACACTACTTTCTTGAAGCTACGTCTCTGCCACTTTCCTTATGCCTTCAGCACAACGTTGCAAACGTTTCCGTCTTCATGACAGAAGTTGTGGGTTGTAAGATGCTATCTATCCAATGTTCTCACCTACTATTAAGTGAATGGCACCATCCTTAAGGTTCAGCGCACAAGGAAGAAAACCCAGGTTGATTCATTCCTTAGGAGGTGGGTTCGGTATTGTATGCTCTCTGCACAGATTCCGTTTTCAGAATTTAGGAGATGGCACTTTCGTTTCAGGCTCCCCCGCACTCTTCCCATAGCTTCCATCTTCACGACAGAAGTTGTGAGTTGAGACATGGTGTCTCAACCGTGTTCTTCTATAGAGTTAAGCAAAGCGCTTTCGGTTGATGTATTCACACAGACGTTTGCACATGCTTTCATTTTCAGGACAGAATCCTGTGAGATGCAAGACGCTTTCTCTCTGGTGTTCTTTCTTCGACTTCAGTCTAGGGCACTTTCCTTATGTTTTCTTATACCTCTGGGAAACGCTTTCATCTTCACGACCAAAGACGTGACCTGAAAGACGGCTTCGCTACAATGTTCTGTCTTAAAGATTGGTTCATGGCCCTTTCCTTATGCTTCCATTCACAATGTGAAACAGGCTTTCATCGTCAAGACAGACGATGCTATTTGGACGACACTTTGCATACCCTGTTCCTACTGAGAGTTACGTCTATTTCAGTTTCCTCAAGGTTCAATGCACTTGTTTGGAACCGCGTGTATATTCATGGGTCACGATGTGAGAATGATGTTGCTCTTCTATCAAAAGTCTTGGTTCTCTCCATTACTTAGATTCAACCTCTCCTTATGTTTTCTCTCACACTTCTGCAATTACTTCCATCTTCCGTCCCGAAGCTGTGAGTTGGAAGATCTTTCAAAAGGGTGTTCTTCTTTAAGCATACAGCACGTTCCTTAGGTTTACATACACACTACTGAGAATTATACCATCGTTTTGAAGGTAGATGTGATTTGGAACTTTGTCTCTAGATGGTGCTCTTTCTTCCTCTTAAGGTTAAGGCACTTCTCTTTCCGTTCAACACTGATATTTGAAAAAGCTTCTCCCTTCATGGATCAGGATGTTTTAAGTGGCCTTCTCTCTACAGAGCCTTGGTGCGCATAGTTTAGTAAATGGCACATCTTTACACGTTCCTTCACCCTATAGCCCATGCGTTCATCTGCATGAGAGAAAATGTGAGTTTCAGATGCTTTTCGATGGAGATCTTTCCTAAGGTTAAGCGCACCATAAATTCCTTATGCTGAGACATGCTCTTCTAAGAATGCTTCCAACTATATGGAAGAAGACGTGTCTTGAAGGATGGATTCGGTACACTACTTTCTTGAAGCTACGTCTCTGCCCCTTTCCTTGTGCTTTCAGCACAACGTTGCCCATGTTTCCATCTTCATGACAGAAGTTGTGGGTTGTAACATGCTATCTATGCAGTGTTCTCACCTACTATTAAGTGGAGGGCACTTTCCCTAAGGTTCAGCGCACAAGGAAGAAAACCCAGGTTGATTCATTCTTCAGGAGGTGGGTTCTGTATTGTAGGCTCTCTGTACAGATTCGGTTGTCAGAATTTAGGAGACGGCACTTTCGTTTCAGGCTCCCCAGCACTCTTCCCATAGCTTCCATCTTCACGACAGAAGTTGTGAGTTGAGACATGGTGTCGCAACAGTGTTCTCCTATAGAGTTATGCAAAGCGCTTTCTGTTGTGTTCACACAGACTTTTGCACATGCTTCCGTTTTCAGGACAGAATCCTGTGAGATGCAAGATGCTTTCACTCTGGTGTTGTTTCTTTGAGTTCAGTCTATGGCACTTTCCTTATGTTTTCTTATGCCTCTGGCAAACGCTTTCATCTTCACGACCAAAGACGTGACCTGAAAGGCAGCTTGTCTACAATGTTCTGTCTTAAAGATTGGTTCATGGCCCTTTCCTTATGCTTCCATTCACAATGTGAAACAGGCTTTCATCATCAAGACAGACGATGCGATTTGGACGACACTTTGCATACCCTGTTCTTACTGAGAGTTACGTCTATTTCAGTTTCTTTAAGGTTCAATGCACTTGTTTGGAACCACGTGTATATTCATGGGTCACGATGTTAGAATGATGTTGCTCTTCTCTCAAAAGGCTTGGTTCTCTCCATTACTTAGATTCAACCTCTCCTTATGTTTTCTCTCACACTTCTGCAATTACTTCCATCTTCTGTCCCGAAGCTGTGAGTTGGAAGACCTTTCAAAAGGGTGTTCTTCTTTAAGCATACAGCACCTTCCTTAGGTTTGCATACACACTACTGGGAATTACACCATCTTCTTAAAGGTAGATGTGATTTGGAAGGTTGTCTCTAGATGGTGCTCTTTCTTCCTCTTAAGCGTAAGGCAGTTCTCTTTCCGTTCAACACTGATATTTGAAAAAGCTTCTCTCTTCATGCATCAGCATGTCTGAAGTGGCATTCTCTCTACAGAGGCTTGGTGCTCATACTTTAGTAAATGGCACATCTTTACACGTTCCTTCACCCTGTAACTCATGCCTCCATCTGCATGAGAGAAGATGTGAGTTTCAGAAGCTTTTCGATGAAGGACATTCCTACGTTTAAGTGCACCATAAATTCCTATTGCTCAGACACGAAATTCTAAGAATGCTTCCAACTTCATGAAAGAAGACGTGTCTTGAAGGATGGATTCGGTACACTACTTTCTTGAAGCTACGTCTCCGCCACTTTCCTTATGCCTTCAGCACAACGTTGCAAACGTTTCCGTCTTCATGACAGAAGTTGTGGATTGTAAGATGCTATCTGTCTAATGTTCTCACCTAGTATTAAGTGAATGGCATGATCCTTAAGGTTCAGCGCTCAAGGAAGAAAACCCAGGTTGATTCATTTCTTAGGAGGTGGGTTTCGTATTGTATGCTCTCTGTACAGATTCCGTTGTCAGAATTTAGGAGACGGCACTTTCGTTTCAGGCTCCCCCGCACTCTTCCCATAGCTTCCATCTTCACGACAGAAGTTGTGAGTTGAGACATGGTGTCTCAACAGTGTTCTTCTATAGAGTTAAGCAAAGCGCTTTCGGCTGATGTATTCACACAGACGTTTGCACATGCTTTCATTTTCAGGACAGAATCCTGTGAGATGCAAGATGCTTTCTCTCTGGTGTTCTTTCTTCGACTTCAGTCTAGGGCACTTTCCTTATGTTTTCTTATACCTCTGGCAAACGCTTTCATCTTCCCGACCAAAGACGTGACCTGAAAGACGGCTTCGCTACCATGTTCAGTCTTAAAGATTGGTTCATGGCCCTTTCCTTATGCTTCCATTCACAATGTGAAACAGGCTTTCATCATCAAGACAGACGATGCGATTTGGACGACACTTTGCATACCCTGTTCCTACTGAGAGTTACGTCTATTTCAGTTTCCTCAAGGTTCAATGCACTTGTTTGGAACCGCTTGTATATTCATGGGTCACGATTTGAGAATGATGTTGCTCTTCTATCAAAATCTTGGTTCTCTCCATTACTTAGAATTAACCTCTCCTTATGTTTTCTCTCACACTTTTGCAATTACTTCCATCTTCCGTCCCGAAGCTGTGATTTGGAAGACCTTTCAAAAGGGTGTTCTTCTTTAAGCATACAGCACGTTCCTTAGGTTTACATACACACTACTGAGAATTATACCATCTTTTTGAAGGTAGATGTGATTTGGAACTTTGTCTCTAGATGGTGCTCTTTCTTCCTCTTAAGGTTAAGGCACTTCTCTTTCCGTTCAACACTGATATTTGAAAAAGCTTCTCCCTTCATGGATCAGGATGTTTTAAGTGGCCTTCTCTCTACAGAGCCTTGGTGCTCATAGTTTAGTAAATGGCACATCTTTACACGTTCCTTCACCCTATAGCCCATGCGTTCATCTGCATGAGAGAAAATGTGAGTTTCAGATGCTTTTCGATGGAGATCTTTCCTAAGGTTAAGCGCACCATAAATTCCTTATGCTGAGACATGCTCTTCTAAGAATGCTTCCAACTATATGGAAGAAGACGTGTCTTGAAGGATGGATTCGGTACACTACTTTCTTGAAGCTACGTCTCTGCCCCTTTCCTTGTGCTTTCAGCACCACGTTGCACATGTTTCCATCTTCATGACAGAAGTTGTGGGTTGTAACATGCTATCTATGCAGTATTCTCACCTACTATTAAGTGGAGGGCACTTTCCCTAAGGTTCAGCGCACAAGGAAGAAAACCCAGGTTGATTCATTCTTCAGGAGGTGGGTTCTGTATTGTAGGCTCTCTGTACAGATTCGGTTGTAAGAATTTAGGAGACGGCACTTTCGTTTCAGGCTCCCCAGCACTCTTCCCATAGCTTCCATCTTCACGACAGAAGTTGTGAGTTGAGACATGGTGTCGCAACAGTGTTCTCCTATAGAGTTATGCAAAGCGCTTTCTGTTGTGTTCACACAGACTTTTGCACATGCTTCCGTTTTCAGGACAGAATCCTGTGAGATGCAAGATGCTTTCACTCTGGTGTTGTTTCTTTGAGTTCAGTCTATGGCACTTTCCTTATGTTTTCTTATGCCTCTGGCAAACGCTTTCATCTTCACGACCAAAGACGTGACCTGAAAGGCAGCTTGTCTACCATGTTCTGTCTTAAAGATTGGTTCATGGCCCTTTCCTTATGCTTCCATTCACAATGTGAAACAGGCTTTCATCATCAAGACAGACGATGCGATTTGGACGACACTTTGCATACCCTGTTCTTACTGAGAGTTACGTCTATTTCAGTTTCTTTAAGGTTCAATGCACTTGTTTGGAACCACGTGTATATTCATGGGTCACGATGTTAGAATGATGTTGCTCTTCTCTCAAAAGGCTTGGTTCTCTCCATTACTTAGATTCAACCTCTCCTTATGTTTTCTCTCACACTTCTGCAATTACTTCCATCTTCTGTCCCGAAGCTGTGAGTTGGAAGACCTTTCAAAAGGGTGTTCTTCTTTAAGCATACAGCACCTTCCTTAGGTTTGCATACACACTACTGGGAATTACACCATCTTCTTAAAGGTAGATGTGATTTGGAAGGTTGTCTCTAGATGGTGCTCTTTCTTCCTCTTAAGCGTAAGGCAGTTCTCTTTCCGTTCAACACTGATATTTGAAAAAGCTTCTCTCTTCATGCATCAGGATGTCTGAAGTGGCATTCTCTCTACAGAGGCTTGGTGCTCATACTTTAGTAAATGGCACATCTTTACACGTTCCTTCACCCTGTAACCCATGCCTCCATCTGCATGAGAGAAGATGTGAGTTTCAGATGCTTTTCGATGGAGATCTTTCCTAAGGTTAAGTGCACCATAAAAGCCTTATGCTGAGACACGCTCTTCTAAGAATGCTTCCAACTTCATGAAAGAAGACATGTCTTGAAGTATGGATTCGGTACACTACTTTCTTGAAGCTACGTCTCTGCCACTTTCCTTATGCCTTCAGCACAACGTTGCAAACGTTTCCGTCTTCATGACAGAAGTTGTGTGTTGTAACATGCTATCTATCTAATGTTCTCACCTACTATTAAGTGAATGGCACGATCCTTAAGGTTCAGCGCACAAGGAAGAAAACCCAGGTTGATTCATTCCTTAGGAGGTGGGTTCGGTATTGTATGCTCTCTGCACAGATTCCGTTGTCAGAATTTAGGAGACGGCACTTTCGTTTCAGGCTCCCCCGCACTCTTCCCATAGCTTCCATCTTCACGACAGAAGTTGTGAGTTGAGACATGGTGTCGCAACAGTGTTCTCCTATAGAGTTATGCAAAGCGCTTTCTGTTGATGTGTTCACACAGACTTTTGCACATGCTTCCGTTTTCAGGACAGAATCCTGTGAGATGCAAGATGCTTTCACTCTGGTGTTGTTTCTTTGAGTTCAGTCTATGGCACTTTCCTTATGTTTTCTTATGCCTCTGGCAAACGCTTTCATCTTCACGACCAAAGACGTGACCTGAAAGGCAGCTTCTCTACAATGTTCTGTCTTAAAGATTGGTTCATGGCCCTTTCCTTATGCTTCCATTCACAATGTGAAACAGGCTTTCATCATCAAGACAGACGATGCGATTTGGACGACACTTTGCATACCCTGTTCCTACTGAGAGTTACGTCTATTTCAGTTTCCTCAAGGTTCAATGCACTTGTTTGGAACCGCGTGTATATTCATGGGTCACGATGTTACAATGATGTGGCTCTTCTATCAAAAGTCGTGGTTCTCTCCATTACTTAGAATTAACCTCTCCTTATGTTTTCTCTCACACTTCTGCAATTACTTCCATCTTCCGTCTCGAAGCTGTGAGTTGGAAGACCTTTCAAAAGGGTGTTCTTCCTTAAGCATACAGCACGTTCCTTAGGTTTGCATACACACTACTGGGAATTACACCATCTTCTTGAAGGTAGATGTGATTTGGAAGATTGTCTCTAGATGGTGCTCTTTCTTCCTCTTAAGCGTAAGGCACTTCTCTTTCCCTTCAACACTGATATTTGAAAAAGCTTCTCTCTTCATGCATCAGGATGTTTGAAGTGGCATTCTCTCTACAGAGGCTTGGTGCTCATAATTTAGTAAACGGCACATCTTTAAACGTTCCCTCACCCTGTAGCCCATGCCTCCATCTGCATGAGAGAAGATGTGAGTTTCAGATGCTTTTCGACGGAGGTCTTTCCTAAGGTTAAGTGCACCATAAAAGCCTTATGCTGAGACACGCTCTTCTAAGAATGCTTCCAACTTCATGAAAGAAGATATGTCTTGAAGTATGGATTCGGTACACTACTTTCTTGAAGCTACGTCTCTGCCACTTTCCTTATGCCTTCAGCACAACGTTGCAAACGTTTCCGTCTTCATGACAGAAGTTGTGGGTTGTAAGATGCTATCTATCTAATGTTCTCACCTACTATTAAGTGAATGGCACGATCCTTAAGGTTCAGCGCACAAGGAAGAAAACCCAGGTTGATTCATTCCTTAGGAGGTGGGTTCGGTATTGTATGCTCTCTGCACAGATTCCGTTTTCAGAATTTAGGAGATGGCACTTTCGTTTCAGGCTCCCCCGCACTCTTCCCATAGCTTCCATCTTCACGACAGAAGTTGTGAGTTGAGACATGGTGTCTCAACAGTGTTCTTCTATAGAGTTAAGCAAAGCGCTTTCGGTTGATGTATTCACACAGACGTTTGCACATGCTTTCATTTTCAGGACAGAATCCTGTGAGATGCAAGATGCTTTCTCTCTGGTGTTCTTTCTTCGACTTCAGTCTAGGGCACTTTCCTTATGTTTTCTTATACCTCTGGGAAACGCTTTCATCTTCACGACCAAAGACGTGACCTGAAAGACGGCTTCGCTACAATGTTCTGTCTTAAAGATTGGTTCATGGCCCTTTCCTTATGCTTCCATTCACAATGTGAAACAGGCTTTCATCGTCAAGACAGACGATGCGATTTGGACGACACTTTGCATACCCTGTTCCTACTGAGAGTTACGTCTATTTCAGTTTCCTCAAGGTTCAATGCACTTGTTTGGAACCGCGTGTATATTCATGGGTCACGATGTGAGAATGATGTTGCTCTTCTATCAAAAGTCTTGGTTCTCTCCATTACTTAGATTCAACCTCTCCTTATGTTTTCTCTCACACTTCTGCAATTACTTCCATCTTCCGTCCCGAAGCTGTGAGTTGGAAGATCTTTCAAAAGGGTGTTCTTCTTTAAGCATACAGCACGTTCCTTAGGTTTACATACACACTACTGAGAATTATACCATCGTTTTGAAGGTAGATGTGATTTGGAACTTTGTCTCTAGATGGTGCTCTTTCTTCCTCTTAAGGTTAAGGCACTTCTCTTTCCGTTCAACACTGATATTTGAAAAAGCTTCTCCCTTCATGGATCAGGATGTTTTAAGTGGCCTTCTCTCTACAGAGCCTTGGTGCGCATAGTTTAGTAAATGGCACATCTTTACACGTTCCTTCACCCTATAGCCCATGCGTTCATCTGCATGAGAGAAAATGTGAGTTTCAGATGCTTTTCGATGGAGATCTTTCCTAAGGTTAAGCGCACCATAAATTCCTTATGCTGAGACATGCTCTTCTAAGAATGCTTCCAACTATATGGAAGAAGACGTGTCTTGAAGGATGGATTCGGTACACTACTTTCTTGAAGCTACGTCTCTGCCCCTTTCCTTGTGCTTTCAGCACAACCTTGCCCATGTTTCCATCTTCATGACAGAAGTTGTGGGTTGTAACATGCTATCTATGCAGTGTTCTCACCTACTATTAAGTGGAGGGCACTTTCCCTAAGGTTCAGCGCACAAGGAAGAAAACCCAGGTTGATTCATTCTTCAGGAGGTGGGTTCTGTATTGTAGGCTCTCTGTACAGATTCGGTTGTCAGAATTTAGGAGACGGCACTTTCGTTTCAGGCTCCCCAGCACTCTTCCCATAGCTTCCATCTTCACGACAGAAGTTGTGAGTTGAGACATGGTGTCGCAACAGTGTTCTCCTATAGAGTTATGCAAAGCGCTTTCTGTTGTGTTCACACAGACTTTTGCACATGCTTCCGTTTTCAGGACAGAATCCTGTGAGATGCAAGATGCTTTCACTCTGGTGTTGTTTCTTTGAGTTCAGTCTATGGCACTTTCCTTATGTTTTCTTATGCCTCTGGCAAACGCTTTCATCTTCACGACCAAAGACGTGACCTGAAAGGCAGCTTGTCTACAATGTTCTGTCTTAAAGATTGGTTCATGGCCCTTTCCTTATGCTTCCATTCACAATGTGAAACAGGCTTTCATCATCAAGACAGACGATGCGATTTGGACGACACTTTGCATACCCTGTTCTTACTGAGAGTTACGTCTATTTCAGTTTCTTTAAGGTTCAATGCACTTGTTTGGAACCACGTGTATATTCATGGGTCACGATGTTAGAATGATGTTGCTCTTCTCTCAAAAGGCTTGGTTCTCTCCATTACTTAGATTCAACCTCTCCTTATGTTTTCTCTCACACTTCTGCAATTACTTCCATCTTCTGTCCCGAAGCTGTGAGTTGGAAGACCTTTCAAAAGGGTGTTCTTCTTTAAGCATACAGCACCTTCCTTAGGTTTGCATACACACTACTGGGAATTACACCATCTTCTTAAAGGTAGATGTGATTTGGAAGGTTGTCTCTAGATGGTGCTCTTTCTTCCTCTTAAGCGTAAGGCAGTTCTCTTTCCGTTCAACACTGATATTTGAAAAAGCTTCTCTCTTCATGCATCAGCATGTTTGAAGTGGCATTCTCTCTACAGAGGCTTGGTGCTCATACTTTAGTAAATGGCACATCTTTACACGTTCCTTCACCCTGTAACTCATGCCTCCATCTGCATGGGAGAAGATGTGAGTTTCAGATGCTTTTCGATGAAGGACATTCCTACGTTTAAGTGCACCATAAATTCCTATTGCTCAGACACGAAATTCTAAGAATGCTTCCAACTTCATGAAAGAAGACGTGTCTTGAAGGATGGATTCGGTACACTACTTTCTTGAAGCTACGTCTCCGCCACTTTCCTTATGCCTTCAGCACAACGTTGCAAACGTTTCCGTCTTCATGACAGAAGTTGTGGATTGTAAGATGCTATCTGTCTAATGTTCTCACCTAGTATTAAGTGAATGGCATGATCCTTAAGGTTCAGCGCTCAAGGAAGAAAACCCAGGTTGATTCATTTCTTAGGAGGTGGGTTTCGTATTGTATGCTCTCTGTACAGATTCCGTTGTCAGAATTTAGGAGACGGCACTTTCGTTTCAGGCTCCCCCGCACTCTTCCCATAGCTTCCATCTTCACGACAGAAGTTGTGAGTTGAGACATGGTGTCTCAACAGTGTTCTTCTATAGAGTTAAGCAAGGCGCTTTCGGCTGATGTATTCACACAGACGTTTGCACATGCTTTCATTTTCAGGACAGAATCCTGTGAGATGCAAGATGCTTTCTCTCTGGTGTTCTTTCTTCGACTTCAGTCTAGGGCACTTTCCTTATGTTTTCTTATACCTCTGGCAAACGCTTTCATCTTCCCGACCAAAGACGTGACCTGAAAGACGGCTTCGCTACCATGTTCAGTCTTAAAGATTGGTTCATGGCCCTTTCCTTATGCTTCCATTCACAATGTGAAACAGGCTTTCATCATCAAGACAGACGATGCGATTTGGACGACACTTTGCATACCCTGTTCCTACTGAGAGTTACGTCTATTTCAGTTTCCTCAAGGTTCAATGCACTTGTTTGGAACCGCGTGTATATTCATGGGTCACGATGTGAGAATGATGTTGCTCTTCTATCAAAAGTCTTGGTTCTCTCCATTACTTAGATTCAACCTCTCCTTATGTTTTCTCTCACACTTCTGCAATTACTTCCATCTTCCGTCCCGAAGCTGTGAGTTGGAAGATCTTTCAAAAGGGTGTTCTTCTTTAAGCATACAGCACGTTCCTTAGGTTTACATACACACTACTGAGAATTATACCATCTTTTTGAAGGTAGATGTGATTTGGAACTTTGTCTCTAGATGGTGCTCTTTCTTCCTCTTAAGGTTAAGGCACTTCTCTTTCCGTTCAACACTGATATTTGAAAAAGCTTCTCCCTTCATGGATCAGGATGTTTTAAGTGGCCTTCTCTCTACAGAGCCTTGGTGCGCATAGTTTAGTAAATGGCACATCTTTACACGTTCCTTCACCCTATAGCCCATGCGTTCATCTGCATGAGAGAAAATGTGAGTTTCAGATGCTTTTCGATGGAGATCTTTCCTAAGGTTAAGCGCACCATAAATTCCTTATGCTGAGACATGCTCTTCTAAGAATGCTTCCAACTATATGGAAGAAGACGTGTCTTGAAGGATGGATTCGGTACACTACTTTCTTGAAGCTACGTCTCTGCCCCTTTCCTTGTGCTTTCAGCACCACGTTGCCCATGTTTCCATCTTCATGACAGAAGTTGTGGGTTGTAACATGCTATCTATGCAGTGTTCTCACCTACTATTAAGTGGAGGGCACTTTCCCTAAGGTTCAGCGCACAAGGAAGAAAACCCAGGTTGATTCATTCTTCAGGAGGTGGGTTCTGTATTGTAGGCTCTCTGTACAGATTCGGTTGTCAGAATTTAGGAGACGGCACTTTCGTTTCAGGCTCCCCAGCACTCTTCCCATAGCTTCCATCTTCATGACAGAAGTTGTGAGTTGAGACATGGTGTCGCAACAGTGTTCTCCTATAGAGTTATGCAAAGCGCTTTCTGTTGTGTTCACACAGACTTTTGCACATGCTTCCGTTTTCAGGACAGAATCCTGTGAGATGCAAGATGTTTTCACTCTGGTGTTGTTTCTTTGAGTTCAGTCTATGGCACTTTCCTTATGTTTTCTTATGCCTCTGGCAAACGCTTTCATCTTCACGACCAAAGACGTGACCTGAAAGGCAGCTTGTCTACCATGTTCTGTCTTAAAGATTGGTTCATGGCCCTTTCCTTATGCTTCCATTCACAATGTGAAACAGGCTTTCATCATCAAGACAGACGATGCGATTTGGACGACACTTTGCATACCCTGTTCTTACTGAGAGTTACGTCTATTTCAGTTTCTTTAAGGTTCAATGCACTTGTTTGGAACCACGTGTATATTCATGGGTCACGATGTTAGAATGATGTTGCTCTTCTCTCAAAAGGCTTGGTTCTCTCCATTACTTAGATTCAACCTCTCCTTATGTTTTCTCTCACACTTCTGCAATTACTTCCATCTTCTGTCCCGAAGCTGTGAGTTGGAAGACCTTTCAAAAGGGTGTTCTTCTTTAAGCATACAGCACCTTCCTTAGGTTTGCATACACACTACTGGGAATTACACCATCTTCTTAAAGGTAGATGTGATTTGGAAGGTTGTCTCTAGATGGTGCTCTTTCTTCCTCTTAAGCGTAAGGCAGTTCTCTTTCCGTTCAACACTGATATTTGAAAAAGCTTCTCTCTTCATGCATCAGCATGTTTGAAGTGGCATTCTCTCTACAGAGGCTTGGTGCTCATACTTTAGTAAATGGCACATCTTTACACGTTCCTTCACCCTGTAACTCATGCCTCCATCTGCATGGGAGAAGATGTGAGTTTCAGATGCTTTTCGATGAAGGACATTCCTACGTTTAAGTGCACCATAAATTCCTATTGCTCAGACACGAAATTCTAAGAATGCTTCCAACTTCATGAAAGAAGACGTGTCTTGAAGGATGGATTCGGTACACTACTTTCTTGAAGCTACGTCTCCGCCACTTTCCTTATGCCTTCAGCACAACGTTGCAAACGTTTCCGTCTTCATGACAGAAGTTGTGGATTGTAAGATGCTATCTGTCTAATGTTCTCACCTAGTATTAAGTGAATGGCATGATCCTTAAGGTTCAGCGCTCAAGGAAGAAAACCCAGGTTGATTCATTTCTTAGGAGGTGGGTTTCGTATTGTATGCTCTCTGTACAGATTCCGTTGTCAGAATTTAGGAGACGGCACTTTCGTTTCAGGCTCCCCCGCACTCTTCCCATAGCTTCCATCTTCACGACAGAAGTTGTGAGTTGAGACATGGTGTCTCAACAGTGTTCTTCTATAGAGTTAAGCAAGGCGCTTTCGGCTGATGTATTCACACAGACGTTTGCACATGCTTTCATTTTCAGGACAGAATCCTGTGAGATGCAAGATGCTTTCTCTCTGGTGTTCTTTCTTCGACTTCAGTCTAGGGCACTTTCCTTATGTTTTCTTATACCTCTGGCAAACGCTTTCATCTTCCCGACCAAAGACGTGACCTGAAAGACGGCTTCGCTACCATGTTCAGTCTTAAAGATTGGTTCATGGCCCTTTCCTTATGCTTCCATTCACAATGTGAAACAGGCTTTCATCATCAAGACAGACGATGCGATTTGGACGACACTTTGCATACCCTGTTCCTACTGAGAGTTACGTCTATTTCAGTTTCCTCAAGGTTCAATGCACTTGTTTGGAACCGCTTGTATATTCATGGGTCACGATTTGAGAATGATGTTGCTCTTCTATCAAAATCTTGGTTCTCTCCATTACTTAGAATTAACCTCTCCTTATGTTTTCTCTCACACTTTTGCAATTACTTCCATCTTCCGTCCCGAAGCTGTGATTTGGAAGACCTTTCAAAAGGGTGTTCTTCTTTAAGCATATAGCACGTTCCTTAGGTTTACATACACACTACTGAGAATTATACCATCTTTTTGAAGGGAGATGTGATTTGGAACTTTGTCTCTAGATGGTGCTCTTTCTTCCTCTTAAGGTTAAGGCACTTCTCTTTCCGTTCAACACTGATATTTGAAAAAGCTTCTCCCTTCATGGATCAGGATGTTTTAAGTGGCCTTCTCTCTACAGAGGCTTGGTGCTCATAATTTAGTAAACGGCACATCTTTACACGTTCCCTCACCCTGTAGCCCATGCCTCCATCTGCATGAGAGAAGATGTGAGTTTCAGATGCTTTTCGACGGAGGTCTTTCCTAAGGTTAAGTGCACCATAAAAGCCTTATGCTGAGACACGCTCTTCTAAGAATGCTTCCAACTTCATGAAAGAAGACATGTCTTGAAGGATGGATTCGGTACACTACTTTCTTGAAGCTACGTCTCTGCCCCTTTCCTTGTGCTTTCAGCACAACGTTGCACATGTTTCCATCTTCATGACAGAAGTTGTGGGTTGTAACATGCTATCTATGCAGTATTCTCACCTACTATTAAGTGGAGGGCACTTTCCCTAAGGTTCAGCGCACAAGGAAGAAAACCCAGGTTGATTCATTCTTCAGGAGGTGGGTTCTGTATTGTAGGCTCTCTGTACAGATTCGGTTGTCAGAATTTAGGAGACGGCACTTTCGTTTCAGGCTCCCCAGCACTCTTCCCATAGCTTCCATCTTCACGACAGAAGTTGTGAGTTGAGACATGGTGTCGCAACAGTGTTCTCCTATAGAGTTATGCAAAGCGCTTTCTGTTGTGTTCACACAGACTTTTGCACATGCTTCCGTTTTCAGGACAGAATCCTGTGAGATGCAAGATGCTTTCACTCTGGTGTTGTTTCTTTGAGTTCAGTCTATGGCACTTTCCTTATGTTTTCTTATGCCTCTGGCAAACGCTTTCATCTTCACGACCAAAGACGTGACCTGAAAGGCAGCTTGTCTACAATGTTCTGTCTTAAAGATTGGTTCATGGCCCTTTCCTTATGCTTCCATTCACAATGTGAAACAGGCTTTCATCATCAAGACAGACGATGCGATTTGGACGACACTTTGCATACCCTGTTCTTACTGAGAGTTACGTCTATTTCAGTTTCCTGAAGGTTCAATGCACTTGTTTGGAACCACGTGTATATTCATGGGTCACGATGTTAAAATGATGTTGCTCTTCTCTCAAAAGGCTTGGTTCTCTCCATTACTTAGATTCAACCTCTCCTTATGTTTTCTCTCACACTTCTGCAATTACTTCCATCTTCTGTCCCGAAGCTGTGAGTTGGAAGACCTTTCAAAAGGGTGTTCTTCTTTAAGCATACAGCACCTTCCTTAGGTTTGCATACACACTACTGGGAATTACACCATCTTCTTAAAGGTAGATGTGATTTGGAAGGTTGTCTCTAGATGGTGCTCTTTCTTCCTCTTAAGCGTAAGGCAGTTCTCTTTCCGTTCAACACTGATATTTGAAAAAGCTTCTCTCTTCATGCATCAGCATGTTTGAAGTGGCATTCTCTCTACAGAGGCTTGGTGCTCATACTTTAGTAAATGGCACATCTTTACACGTTCCTTCACCCTGTAACCCATGCCTCCGTCTGCATGAGAGAAGATGTGAGTTTCAGATGCTTTTCGATGAAGGACATTCCTACGGTTAAGTGCACCATAAATTCCTATTGCTCAGACACGAAATTCTAAGAATGCTTCCAACTTCATGAAAGAAGGCGTGTCTTGAAGGATGGATTCGGTACACTACTTTCTTGAAGCTACGTCTCCGCCACTTTCCTTATGCCTTCAGCACAACGTTGCAAACGTTTCCGTCTTCATGACAGAAGTTGTGGATTGTAAGATGCTATCTGTCTAATGTTCTCACCTAGTATTCAGTGAATGGCATGATCCTTAAGGTTCAGCGCTCAAGGAAGAAAACCCAGGTTGATTCATTTCTTAGGAGGTGGGTTTCGTATTGTATGCTCTCTGTACAGATTCCGTTTTCAGAATTTAGGAGACGGCACTTTCGTTTCAGGCTCCCCCGCACTCTTCCCATAGCTTCCATCTTCACGACAGAAGTTGTGAGTTGAGACATGGGGTCTCAACAGTGTTCTTCTATAGAGTTAAGCAAAGCGCTTTCGGCTGATGTATTCACACAGACGTTTGCACATGCTTTCATTTTCAGGACAGAATCCTGTGAGATGCAAGATGCTTTCTCTCTGGTGTTCTTTCTTCGACTTCAGTCTAGGGCACTTTCCTTATGTTTTCTTATACCTCTGGCAAACGCTTTCATCTTCCCGACCAAAGACGTGACCTGAAAGACGGCTTCGCTACCATGTTCAGTCTTAAAGATTGGTTCATGGCCCTTTCCTTATGCTTCCATTCACAATGTGAAACAGGCTTTCATCATCAAGACAGACGATGCGATTTGGACGACACTTTGCATACCCTGTTCCTACTGAGAGTTACGTCTATTTCAGTTTCCTCAAGGTTCAATGCACTTGTTTGGAACCGCTTGTATATTCATGGGTCACGATTTGAGAATGATGTTGCTCTTCTATCAAAATCTTGGTTCTCTCCATTACTTAGAATTAACCTCTCCTTATGTTTTCTCTCACACTTTTGCAATTACTTCCATCTTCCGTCCCGAAGCTGTGATTTGGAAGACCTTTCAAAAGGGTGTTCTTCTTTAAGCATACAGCACGTTCCTTAGGTTTACATACACACTACTGAGAATTATACCATCTTTTTGAAGGTAGATGTGATTTGGAACTTTGTCTCTAGATGGTGCTCTTTCTTCCTCTTAAGGTTAAGGCACTTCTCTTTCCGTTCAACACTGATATTTGAAAAAGCTTCTCCCTTCATGGATCAGGATGTTTTAAGTGGCCTTCTCTCTACAGAGGCTTGGTGCTCATAATTTAGTAAACGGCACATCTTTACACGTTCCCTCACCCTGTAGCCCATGCCTCCATCTGCATGAGAGAAGATGTGAGTTTCAGATGCTTTTCGACGGAGGTCTTTCCTAAGGTTAAGTGCACCATAAAAGCCTTATGCTGAGACACGCTCTTCTAAGAATGCTTCCAACTTCATGAAAGAAGACATGTCTTGAAGGATGGATTCGGTACACTACTTTCTTGAAGCTACGTCTCTGCCCCTTTCCTTGTGCTTTCAGCACAACGTTGCACATGTTTCCATCTTCATGACAGAAGTTGTGGGTTGTAACATGCTATCTATGCAGTATTCTCACCTACTATTAAGTGGAGGGCACTTTCCCTAAGGTTCAGCGCACAAGGAAGAAAACCCAGGTTGATTCATTCTTCAGGAGGTGGGTTCTGTATTGTAGGCTCTCTGTACAGATTCGGTTGTCAGAATTTAGGAGACGGCACTTTCGTTTCAGGCTCCCCAGCACTCTTCCCATAGCTTCCATCTTCACGACAGAAGTTGTGAGTTGAGACATGGTGTCGCAACAGTGTTCTCCTATAGAGTTATGCAAAGCGCTTTCTGTTGTGTTCACACAGACTTTTGCACATGCTTCCGTTTTCAGGACAGAATCCTGTGAGATGCAAGATGCTTTCACTCTGGTGTTGTTTCTTTGAGTTCAGTCTATGGCACTTTCCTTATGTTTTCTTATGCCTCTGGCAAACGCTTTCATCTTCACGACCAAAGACGTGACCTGAAAGGCAGCTTGTCTACAATGTTCTGTCTTAAAGATTGGTTCATGGCCCTTTCCTTATGCTTCCATTCACAATGTGAAACAGGCTTTCATCATCAAGACAGACGATGCGATTTGGACGACACTTTGCATACCCTGTTCTTACTGAGAGTTACATCTATTTCAGTTTCCTGAAGGTTCAATGCACTTGTTTGGAACCACGTGTATATTCATGGGTCACGATGTTAAAATGATGTTGCTCTTCTCTCAAAAGGCTTGGTTCTCTCCATTACTTAGATTCAACCTCTCCTTATGTTTTCTCTCACACTTCTGCAATTACTTCCATCTTCTGTCCCGAAGCTGTGAGTTGGAAGACCTTTCAAAAGGGTGTTCTTCTTTAAGCATACAGCACCTTCCTTAGGTTTGCATACACACTACTGGGAATTACACCATCTTCTTAAAGGTAGATGTGATTTGGAAGGTTGTCTCTAGATGGTGCTCTTTCTTCCTCTTAAGCGTAAGGCAGTTCTCTTTCCGTTCAACACTGATATTTGAAAAAGCTTCTCTCTTCATGCATCAGCATGTTTGAAGTGGCATTCTCTCTACAGAGGCTTGGTGCTCATACTTTAGTAAATGGCACATCTTTACACGTTCCTTCACCCTGTAACCCATGCCTCCGTCTGCATGAGAGAAGATGTGAGTTTCAGATGCTTTTCGATGAAGGACATTCCTACGGTTAAGTGCACCATAAATTCCTATTGCTCAGACACGAAATTCTAAGAATGCTTCCAACTTCATGAAAGAAGGCGTGTCTTGAAGGATGGATTCGGTACACTACTTTCTTGAAGCTACATCTCTGCCACTTTCCTTATGCCTTCAGCACAACGTTGCAAACGTTTCCGTCTTCATGACAGAAGTTGTGGATTGTAAGATGCTATCTTTCTAATGTTCTCCTGTAGTATTAAGTGAATGGCATGATCCTTAAAGTTCAGCGCTCAAGGAAGAAAACCCAGGTTGATTCATTCCTTCGGAGGTGGGTTTCGTATCGTATGCTCTCTGCACAGATTCCGTTGTCAGAATTTAGGAGACGGCACTTTCGTTTCAGGCTCCCCCGCACTCTTCCCATAGCTTCCATCTTCACGACAGAAGTTGTGAGTTGAGACATGTTGTCTCAACAGTGTTCTTCTATAGAGTTAAGCAAAGCGCTTTCGGTTGATGTATTCACACAGACGTTTGCACATGCTTTCATTTTCAGGACAGAATCCTGTGAGATGCAAGATGCTTTCTCTCTGGTGTTCTTTCTTCGACTTCAGTCTAGGGCACTTTCCTTATGTTTTCTTATACCTCTGGCAAACGCTTTCATCTTCACGACCAAAGACGTGACCTGAAAGACGGCTTCGCTACCATGTTCAGTCTTAAAGATTGGTTCATGGCCCTTTCCTTATGCTTCCATTCACAATGTGAAACAGGCTTTCATCATCAAGACAGACGATGCGATTTGGACGACACTTTGCATACCCTGTTCCTACTGAGAGTTACGTCTATTTCAGTTTCCTCAAGGTTCAATGCACTTGTTTGGAACCGCGTGTATATTCATGGGTCACAATGTGAGAATGATGTTGCTCTTCTATCAAAAGTCTTGGTTCTCTCCATTACTTAGAATTAACCTCTCCTTATGTTTTCTCTCACACTTCTGCAATTACTTCCATCTTACGTCCCGAAGCTGTGAGTTGGAAGACCTTTCAAAAGGGTGTTCTTCTTTAAGCATACAGCACGTTCCTTAGGTTTACATACACACTACTGAGAATTATACCATCTTTTTGAAGGTAGATGTGATTTGGAACTTTGTCTCTAGATGGTGCTCTTTCTTCCTCTTAAGGTTAAGGCACTTCTCTTTCCGTTCAACACTGATATTTGAAAAAGCTTCTCCCTTCATGGATCAGGATGTTTTAAGTGGCCTTCTCTCTACAGAGCCTTGGTGCTCATAGTTTAGTAAATGGCACATCTTTACACGTTCCTTCACCCTATAGCCCATGCGTTCATCTGCATGAGAGAAAATGTGAGTTTCAGATGCTTTTCCATCGAGATCTTTCCTAAGGTTAAGCGCACCATAAATTCCTTATGCTGAGACATGCTCTTCTAAGAATGCTTCCAACTATATGGAAGAAGACGTGTCTTGAAGGATGGATTCGGTACACTACTTTCTTGAAGCTACGTCTCTGCCCCTTTCCTTGTGCTTTCAGCACAACCTTGCACATGTTTCCATCTTCATGACAGAAGTTGTGGGTTGTAACATGCTATCTATGCAGTGTTCTCACCTACTATTAAGTGGAGGGCACTTTCCCTAAGGTTCAGCGCACAAGGAAGAAAACCCAGGTTGATTCATTCTTCAGGAGGTGGGTTCTGTATTGTAGGCTCTCTGTACAGATTCGGTTGTCAGAATTTAGGAGACGGCACTTTCGTTTCAGGCTCCCCAGCACTCTTCCCATAGCTTCCATCTTCACGACAGAAGTTGTGAGTTGAGACATGGTGTCGCAACAGTGTTCTTCTATAGAGTTAAGCAAAGCGCTTTCTGTTGATGTGTTCACAGACGTTTGCACATGATTTCATTTTCAGGACAGAATCCTGTGAGATGCAAGATGCTTTCTCTCTGGTGTTCTTTCTTCGACTTCAGTCTATGGCACTTTCCTTATGTTTTCTTATACCTCTGGCAAACGCTTTCATCTTCACGACCAAAGACGTGACCTGAAAGGCAGCTTCTCTACCATGTTCTGTCTTAAAGATTGGTTCATGGCCCTTTCCTTATTCTTCCATTCACAATGTGAAACAGGCTTTCATCATCAAGACAGACGATGCGATTTGGACGACACTTTGCATACCCTGTTCTTACTGAGAGTTACGTCTATTTCAGTTTCCTTAAGGTTCAATGCACTTGTTTGGAACCGCGTGTATATTCATGGGTCACGATGTGAGAATGATGTTGCTCTTCTCTCAAAAGTCTTGGTTCTCTCCATTACTTAGATTCAACCTCTCCTTATGTTTTCTCTCACACTTCTGCAATTACTTCCATCTTCTGTCCCGAAGCTGTGAGTTGGAAGACCTTTCAAAAGGGTGTTCTTCTTTAAGCATACAGCACGTTCCTTAGGTTTGCATACACACTACTGGGAATTACACCATCTTCTTGAAGGTAGATGTGATTTGGAAGGTTGTCTCTAGATGGTGCTCTTTCTTCCTCTTAAGCGTAAGGCAGTTCTCTTTCCGTTCAACACTGATATTTGAAAAAGCTTCTCTCTTCATGCATCAGCATGTTTGAAGTGGCATTCTCTCTACAGAGGCTTGGTGCTCATACTTTAGTAAATGGCACATCTTTACACGTTCCTTCACCATGTAACCCATGCCTCCGTCTGCATGAGAGAAGATGTGAGTTTCAGATGCTTTTCGATGAAGGACATTCCTACGGTTAAGTGCACCATAAATTCCTATTGCTTAGACACGAAATTCTAAGAATGCTTCCAACTTCATGAAAGAAGGCGTGTCTTGAAGGATGGATTCGGTACACTACTTTCTTGAAGCTACATCTCTGCCACTTTCCTTATGCCTTCAGCACAACGTTGCAAACGTTTCCGTCTTCATGACAGAAGTTGTGGATTGTAAGATGCTATCTTTCTAATGTTCTCACGTAGTATTAAGTGAATGGCATGATCCTTAAAGTTCAGCGCTCAAGGAAGAAAACCCAGGTTGATTCATTCCTTCGGAGGTGGGTTTCGTATCGTATGCTCTCTGCACAGATTCCGTTGTCAGAATTTAGGAGACGGCACTTTCGTTTCAGGCTCCCCCGCACTCTTCCCATAGCTTCCATCTTCACGACAGAAGTTGTGAGTTGAGACATGTTGTCTCAACAGTGTTCTTCTATAGAGTTAAGCAAAGCGCTTTCGGTTGATGTATTCACACAGACGTTTGCACATGCTTTCATTTTCAGGACAGAATCCTGTGAGATGCAAGATGCTTTCTCTCTGGTGTTCTTTCTTCGACTTCAGTCTAGGGCACTTTCCTTATGTTTTCTTATACCTCTGGCAAACGCTTTCATCTTCACGACCACAGACGTGACCTGAAAGACGGCTTCGCTACCATGTTCAGTCTTAAAGATTGGTTCATGGCCCTTTCCTTATGCTTCCATTCACAATGTGAAACAGGCTTTCATCATCAAGACAGACGATGCGATTTGGACGACACTTTGCATACCCTGTTCCTACTGAGAGTTACGTCTATTTCAGTTTCCTCAAGGTTCAATGCACTTGTTTGGAACCGCGTGTATATTCATGGGTCACGATGTGAGAATGATGTTGCTCTTCTTTCAAAAGTCTTGGTTCTCTCCATTACTTAGATTCAACCTCTCCTTATGTTTTCTCTCACACTTCTGCAATTACTTCCATCTTCTGTCCCGAAGCTGTGAGTTGGGAGACCTTTCAAAAGGGTGTTCTTCTTTAAGCATACAGCACGTTCCTTAGGTTTGCATACACACTACTGGGAATTACACCATCTTCTTGAAAGTAGATGTGATTTGGAAGATTGTCTCTAGATGGTGCTCTTTCTTCCTCTTAAGCGTAAGGCACTTCTCTTTCCGTTCAACACTGATATTTGAAAAAGCTTCTCCCTTCATGGATCAGGATGTTTTAAGTGGCCTTCTCTCTACAGAGCCTTGGTGCTCATAGTTTAGTAAATGGCACATCTTTACACGTTCCTTCACCCTATAGCCCATGCGTTCATCTGCATGAGAGAAAATGTGAGTTTCAGATGCTTTTCGATCGAGATCTTTCCTAAGGTTAAGCGCACCATAAATTCCTTATGCTGAGACATGCTCTTCTAAGAATGCTTCCAACTATATGGAAGAAGACGTGTCTTGAAGGATGGATTCGGTACACTACTTTCTTGAAGCTACGTCTCTGCCCCTTTCCTTGTGCTTTCAGCACAACCTTGCACATGTTTCCATCTTCATGACAGAAGTTGTGGGTTGTAACATGCTATCTATGCAGTGTTCTCACCTACTATTAAGTGGAGGGCACTTTCCCTAAGGTTCAGCGCACAAGGAAGAAAACCCAGGTTGATTCATTCTTCAGGAGGTGGGATCTGTATTGTAGGCTCTCTGTACAGATTCGGTTGTCAGAATTTAGGAGACGGCACTTTCGTTTCAGGCTCCCCAGCACTCTTCACATAGCTTCCATCTTCACGACAGAAGTTGTGAGTTGAGACATGGTGTCGCAACAGTGTTCTTCTATAGAGTTATGCAAAGGGATTTCTGTTGATGTGTTCACACAGACTTTTGCACATGCTTCCGTTTTCAGGACAGAATCCTGTGAGATGCAAGATGCTTTCACTCTGGTGTTGTTTCTTTGAGTTCAGTCTATGGCACTTTCCTTATGTTTTCTTATGCCTCTGGCAAACGCTTTCATCTTCACGACCAAAGACGTGACCTGAAAGGCAGCTTCTCTACAATGTTCTGTCTTAAAGATTGGTTCATGGCCCTTTCCTTATGCTTCCATTCACAATGTGAAACAGGCTTTCATCATCAAGACAGACGATGCGATTTGGAAGACACTTTGCATACCCTGTTCTTACTGAGAGTTACGTCTATTTCAGTTTCCTTAAGGTTCAATGCACTTGTTTGGAACCGCGTGTATATTCATGGGTCACGATGTTAGAATGATGTTGCTCTTCTTTCAAAAGTCTTGGTTCTCTCCATTACTTAGATTCAACCTCTCCTTATGTTTTCTCTCACACTTCTGCAATTACTTCCATCTTCTGTCCCGAAGCTGTGAGTTGGAAGACCTTTCAAAAGGGTGTTCTTCCTTAAGCATACAGCACGTTCCTTAGGTTTGCATACACACTACTGGGAATTACACCATCTTCTTGAAGGTAGATGTGATTTGGAAGATTGTCTCTAGATGGTGCTCTTTCTTCCTCTTAAGCGTAAGGCACTTCTCTTTCCGTTCAACACTGATATTTGAAAAAGCTTCTCCCTTCATGGATCAGGATGTTTTAAGTGGCCTTCTCTCTACAGAGCCTTGGTGCTCATAGTTTAGTAAATGGCACATCTTTACACGTTCCTTCACCCTGTAGCCCATGCGTTCATCTGCATGAGAGAAAATGTGAGTTTCAGATGCTTTTCGATCGAGATCTTTCCTAAGGTTAAGCGCACCATAAATTCCTTATGCTGAGACACGCTCTTCTAAGAATGCTTCCAACTATATGGAAGAAGACGTGTCTTGAAGGATGGATTCGGTACACTACTTTCTTGAAGCTACGTGTCTGCCACTTTCCTTATGCCTTCAGCACAACGTTGCACATGTTTCCGTCTTCATGACAGAAGTTGTGTGTTGTAACATGCTATCTATCTAATGTTCTCACCTACTATTAAGTGAATGGCACGATCCTTAAAGTTCAGCGCACAATGAAGAAAACCCAGGTTGATTCATTCCTTAGGAGGTGGCTTCGGTGTTGTATGCTCTCTGCACAGATTCAGTTGTCAGAATTTAGGAGATGGCACTTTCTTTTCAGGCTCCCCCGTACTCTTCCCATAGCTTCCATCTTCTCGACAGAAGTTGTGAGTTGAGACATGGTGTCTCAACAGTGTTCTTCTATAGAGTTAAGCAAAGCGCTTTCTGTTGATGTGTTCACAGACGTTTGCACATGCTTCCGTTTTCAGGACAGAATCCTGTGAGATGCAAGATGCTTTCTCTCTGGTGTTCTTTCTTCGACTTCAGTCTATGGCACTTTCCTTATGTTTTCTTATACCTCTGGCAAACGCTTTCATCTTCACGACCAAAGACGTGACCTGAAAGGCAGCTTCTCTACCATGTTCTGTCTTAAAGATTGGTTCATGGCCCTTTCCTTATGCTTCCATTCACAATGTGAAACAGGCTTTCATCATCAAGACAGACGATGCGATTTGGACGACACTTTGCATACCCTGTTCTTACTGAGAGTTACGTCTATTTCAGTTTCCTTAAGGTTCAATGCACTTGTTTGGAACCACGTGTATATTCATGGGTCACGATGTGAGAATGATGTTGCTCTTCTCTCAAAAGTCTTGGTTCTCTCCATTACTTAGATTCAACCTCTCCTTATGTTTTCTCTCACACTTCTGCAATTACTTCCATCTTCTGTCCCGAAGCTGTGAGTTGGAAGACCTTTCAAAAGGGTGTTCATCTTTAAGCATACAGCACGTTCCTTAGGTTTGCATACACACTACTGGGAATTACACCATCTTCTTGAAGGTAGATGTGATTTGGAAGGTTGTCTCTAGATGGTGCTCTTTCTTCCTCTTAAGCGTAAGGCAGTTCTCTTTCCGTTCAACACTGATATTTGAAAAAGCTTCTCTCTTCATGCATCAGCATGTTTGAAGTGGCATTCTCTCTACAGAGGCTTGGTGCTCATACTTTAGTAAATGGCACATCTTTACACGTTCCTTCACCATGTAACCCATGCCTCCGTCTGCATGAGAGAAGATGTGAGTTTCAGATGCTTTTCGATGAAGGACATTCCTACGGTTAAGTGCACCATAAATTCCTATTGCTTAGACACGAAATTCTAAGAATGCTTCCAACTTCATGAAAGAAGGCGTGTCTTGAAGGATGGATTCGGTACACTACTTTCTTGAAGCTACATCTCTGCCACTTTCCTTATGCCTTCAGCACAACGTTGCAAACGTTTCCGTCTTCATGACAGAAGTTGTGGATTGTAAGATGCTATCTTTCTAATGTTCTCATGTAGTATTAAGTGAATGGCATGATCCTTAAAGTTCAGCGCTCAAGGAAGAAAACCCAGGTTGATTCATTCCTTCGGAGGTGGGTTTCGTATCGTATGCTCTCTGCACAGATTCCGTTGTCAGAATTTAGGAGACGGCACTTTCGTTTCAGGCTCCCCCGCACTCTTCCCATAGCTTCCATCTTCACGACAGAAGTTGTGAGTTGAGACATGTTGTCTCAACAGTGTTCTTCTATAGAGTTAAGCAAAGCGCTTTCGGTTGATGTATTCACACAGACGTTTGCACATGCTTTCATTTTCAGGACAGAATCCTGTGAGATGCAAGATGCTTTCTCTCTGGTGTTCTTTCTTCGACTTCAGTCTAGGGCACTTTCCTTATGTTTTCTTATACCTCTGGCAAACGCTTTCATCTTCCCGACCAAAGACGTGACCTGAAAGACGGCTTCGCTACCATGTTCAGTCTTAAAGATTGGTTCATGGCCCTTTCCTTATGCTTCCATTCACAATGTGAAACAGGCTTTCATCATCAAGACAGACGATGCGATTTGGACGACACTTTGCATACCCTGTTCCTACTGAGAGTTACGTCTATTTCAGTTTCCTCAAGGTTCAATGCACTTGTTTGGAACCGCGTGTATATTCATGGGTCACGATGTGAGAATGATGTTGCTCTTCTATCAAAAGTCTTGGTTCTCTCCATTACTTAGAATTAACCTCTCCTTTTGTTTTCTCTCACACTTCTGCAATTACTTCCATCTTCCGTCCCGAAGCTGTGAGTTGGAAGACCTTTCAAAAGGGTGTTCTTCTTTAAGCATACAGCACGTTCCTTAGGTTTACATACACACTACTGAGAATTATACCATCTTTTTGAAGGTAGATGTGATTTGGAAGATTGTCTCTAGATGGTGCTCTTTCTTCCTCTTAAGGTTAAGGCACTTCTCTTTCCGTTCAACACTGATATTTGAAAAAGCTTCTCCCTTCATGGATCAGGATGTTTTAAGTGGCCTTCTCTCTACAGAGCCTTGGTGCTCATAGTTTAGTAAATGGCACATCTTTACACGTTCCTTCACCCTATAGCCCTTGCGTTCATCTGCATGAGAGAAAATGTGAGTTTCAGATGCTTTTCGATGGAGATCTTTCCTAAGGTTAAGCGCACCATAAATTCCTTATGCTGAGACATGCTCTTCTAAGAATGCTTCCAAATATATGGAAGAAGACGTGTCTTGAAGGATGGATTCGGTACACTACTTTCTTGAAGCTACGTCTCTGCCCCTTTCCTTGTGCTTTCAGCACAACCTTGCACATGTTTCCATCATCATGACAGAAGTTGTGGGTTGTAACATGCTATCTATGCAGTGTTCTCACCTACTATTAAGTGGAGGGCACTTTCCCTAAGGTTCAGCGCACAAGGAAGAAAACCCAGGTTGATTCATTCTTCAGGAGGTGGGTTCGGTATTGTAGGCTCTCTGTACAGATTCGGTTGTCAGAATTTAGGAGACGGCACTTTCGTTTCAGGCTCCCCAGCACTCTTCCCATAGCTTCCATCTTCACGACAGAAGTTGTGAGTTGAGACATGGTGTCGCAACAGTGTTCTCCTATAGAGTTATGCAAAGCGCTTTCTGTTGATGTGTTCACACAGACTTTTGCACATGCTTCCGTTTTCAGGACAGAATCCTGTGAGATGCAAGATGCTTTCACTCTGGTGTTGTTTCTTTGAGTTCAGTCTATGGCACTTTCCTTATGTTTTCTTATGCCTCTGGCAAACGCTTTCATCTTCACGACCAAAGACGTGACCTGAAAGGCAGCTTCTCTACAATGTTCTGTCTTAAAGATTGGTTCATGGCCCTTTCCTTATGCTTCCATTCACAATGTGAAACAGGCTTTCATCATCAAGACAGACGATGCGATTTGGAAGACACTTTGCATACCCTGTTCTTACTGAGAGTTACGTCTATTTCAGTTTCCTTAAGGTTCAATGCACTTGTTTGGAACCGCGTGTATATTCATGGGTCACGATGTTAGAATGATGTTGCTCTTCTTTCAAAAGTCTTGGTTCTCTCCATTACTTAGATTCAACCTCTCCTTATGTTTTCTCTCACACTTCTGCAATTACTTCCATCTTCTGTCCCGAAGCTGTGAGTTGGAAGACCTTTCAAAAGGGTGTTCTTCTTTAAGCATACAGCACGTTCCTTAGGTTTGCATACACACTACTGGGAATTACACCATCTTCTTGAAGGTAGATGTGATTTGGAAGATTGTCTCTAGATGGTGCTCTTTCTTCCTCTTAAGCGTAAGGCACTTCTCTTTCCCTTCAACACTGATATTTGAAAAAGCTTCTCTCTTCATGCATCAGGATGTTTGAAGTGGCATTCTCTCTACAGAGGCTTGGTGCTCATAATTTAGTAAACGGCACATCTTTACACGTTCCTTCACCCTGTAGCCCATGCCTCCATCTGCATGAGAGAAGATGTGAGTTTCAGATGCTTTTCGACGGAGGTCTTTCCTGAGGTTAAGTCCACCATAAATTCCTTATGCTGAGACACGCTCTTCTAAGAATGCTTCCAACTTCATGAAAGTAGACGTGTCTTGAAGGATGGATTCGGTACACTACTTTCTTGATGCTACGTGTCTGCCACTTTCCTTATGCCTTCAGCACAACGTTGCAAACGTTTCCGTCTTCATGACAGAAGTTGTGTGTTGTAACATGCTATCTATCTAATGTTCTCACCTACTATTAAGTGAATGGCACGATCCTTAAGGTTCAGCGCACAAGGAAGAAAACCCAGGTTGATTCATTCCTTAGGAGGTGGGTTCGGTATTGTATGCTCTCTGCACAGATTCCGTTGTCAGAATTTAGGAGATGGCACTTTCGTTTCAGGCTCCCCCGCACTCTTCCCATAGCTTCCATCTTCACGACAGAAGTTGTGAGTTGAGACATGGTGTCTCAACAGTGTTCTTCTATAGAGTTAAGCAAAGCGCTTTCGGTTGATGTATTCACACAGACGTTTGCACATGCTTTCATTTTCAGGACAGAATCCTGTGAGATGCGAGATGCTTTCTCTCTGGTGTTCTTTCTTCGACTTCAGTCTAGGGCACTTTCCTTATGTTTTCTTATGCCTTTGGCAAACGCTTTCATCTTCACGACCAAAGACGTGACCTGAAAGGCAGCTTCTCTACAAAGTTCTGTCTTAAAGATTGGTTCATGGCCCTTTCCTTATGCTTCCATTCACAATGTGAAACAGGCTTTCATCATCAAGACAGACGATGCGATTTGGAAGACACTTTGCATACCCTGTTCTTACTGAGAGTTACGTCTATTTCAGTTTCCTTAAGGTTCAATGCACTTGTTTGGAACCGCGTGTATATTCATGGGTCACGATGTGAGAATGATGTTGCTCTTCTATCCAAAGTCTTGGTTCTCTCCATTACTTAGAATTAACCTCTCCTTATGTTTTCTCTCACACTTCTGCAATTACTTCCATCTTCCGTCCCGAAGCTGTGAGTTGGAAGACCTTTCAAAAGGGTGTTCTTCTTTAAGCATACAGCACCTTCCTTAGGTTTGCATACACACTACTCAGAATTACACCATCTTCTTGAAGGTAGATGGGATTTGGAAGATTGTCTCTAGATGGTGCTCTTTCTTCCTTTTAAGCGTAAGGCACTTCTCTTTCCCTTCAACACTGATATTTGAAAAAGCTTCTCTCTTCATGCATCAGGATGTTTGAAGTGGCATTCTCTCTACAGAGGCTTGGTGCTCATAATTTAGTAAACGGCACATCTTTACACGTTCCTTCACCCTGTAGCCCATGCCTCCATCTGCATGAGAGAAGATGTGAGTTTCAGATGCTTTTCGACGGAGGTCTTTCCTAAGGTTAAGTGCACCATAAATTCCTTATGCTGAGACACGCTCTTCTAAGAATGCTTCCAACTTCATGAAAGAAGACGTGTCTTGAAGGATGGATTCGGTACACTACTTTCTTGAAGCTACGTCTCTGCCACTTTCCTTATGCCTTCAGCACAACGTTGCAAACGTTTCTGTCTTCATGACAGAAGTTCTGGCTTGTAAGATGCTATCTATCCAATGTTCTCACCTACTATTACGTCGAAGGCACTTTCCTTAAAGTTCAGCGCACAATGAAGAAAACCCAGGTTGACTCATTCCTTAGGAGGTGGGTTCGGTATTGTATGCTCTCTGCAGAGATTCGGTTGTCAGAATTTAGGAGACGGCACTGTCTTTTCAGGCTCCCCGGCACTGTTCCCATAGCTTCCATCTTCACGACAGAAGTTGTGAGTTGAGACATGGTGTCTCAACAGTGTTCTTCTATAGAGTTAAGCAAACCGCATTCTGTTGATGTGTTCACATAGACGTTTGCACATGCTTTCATTTTCAGGACAGAATCCTGTGAGATGCAAGATGCTTTCTCTCTGGTGTTCTTTCTTCGACTTCAGTCTATGGCACTTTCCTTATGTTTTCTTATACCTCTGGCAAACGGTTTCATGTCCACGACCAAAGACGTGACCTGAAAGACGGCTTCGCTACAATGTTCTGTCTTAAAGTTCGGTTCATGGCCCTTTCCTTATGCTTCCATTCACAATGTGAAACAGGCTTTCATCATCAAGACAGACGATGCGATTTGGAAGACACTTTGCATACCCTGTTATTACTGAGAGTTACATCTATTTCAGTTTCCTTAAGGTTCAATGCACTTGTTTGGAACCGCGTGTATATTCATGGGTCACGATGTTACAATGATGTTGCTCTTCTCTCAAAAGTCTTGGTTCTCTCCATTACTTAGAATTAACCTCTCCTTATGTTTTCTCTCACACTTCTGCAATTACTTCCATCTTCCGTCTCGAAGCTGTGAGTTGGAAGACCTTTCAAAAGGGTGTTCTTCTTTAAGCATACAGCACCTTCCTTAGGTTTGGATACACACTACTCAGAATTACACCATCTTCTTGAAGGTATATGTGATTTGGAAGGTTGTCTCTAGATGGTGCTCTTTCTTCCTCTTAAGCGTAAGGCACTTCTCTTTCCGTTCAACACTGATATTTGAAAAAGCTTCTCTCTTCATGCATCAGGATGTCTGAAGTGGCATTCTCTCTACAGAGGCTTGGTGCTCATAGTTTAGTAAACGGCACATCTTTACACGTTCCTTCACCCTGTAACCCATGCTTCCATCTGCATGAGAGAAGATGTGAGTTTCAGATGCTTTTCGATTGAGATCTTTCCTAAGGTTAAGTGCACCATAAAAGCCTTATGCTGAGACACGCTCTTCTAAGAATGCTTCCAACTTCATGAAAGAAGACATGTCTTGAAGTATGGATTCGGTACACTACTTTCTTGAAGCTACGTCTCTGCCACTTTCCTTATGCCTTCAGCACAACGTTGCAAACGTTTCCGTTTTCATGACAGAAGTTGTGTGTTGTAACATGCTATCTGTCTAATGTTCTCACCTACTATTAAGTGAATGGCACGATCCTTAAGGTTCAGCGCACAAGGAAGAAAACCCAGGTTGATTCATTACTTAGGAGGTGGGTTTGGTATTGTATGCTCTCTGCACAGATTCAGTTTTCAGAATTTAGGAGATGGCACTTTCTTTTCAGGCTCCCCCGTACTCTTCCCATAGCTTCCATCTTCTCGACAGAAGTTGTGAGTTGAGACATGGTGTCTCAACAGTGTTCTTCTATAGAGTTAAGCAAAGCGCTTTCTGTTGATGTGTTCACAGACGTTTGCACATGGTTTCATTTTCAGGACAGAATCCTGTGAGATGCAAGATGCTTTCTCTCTGGTGTTCTTTCTTCGACTTCAGTCTATGGCACTTTCCTTATGTTTTCTTATACCTCTGGCAAACGCTTTCATGTTCACGACCAAAGACGTGACCTGAAAGGCAGCTTCTCTACCATGTTCTGTCTTAAAGATTGGTTCATGGCCCTTTCCTTATGCTTCCATTCACAATGTGAAACAGGCTTTCATCATCAAGACAGACGATGCGATTTGGACGACACTTTGCATACCCTGTTCTTACTGAGAGTTACGTCTATTTCAGTTTCCTTAAGGTTCAATGCACTTGTTTGGAACCGCGTGTATATTCATGGGTCACGATGTTAGAATGATGTTGCTCTTCTATCAAAAGTCTTGGTTCTCTCCATTACTTAGATTCAACCTCTCCTTATGTTTTCTCTCACACTTCTGCAATTACTTCCATCTTCTGTCCCGAAGCTGTGAGTTGGAAGACCTTTCAAAAGGGTGTTCATCTTTAAGCATACAGCACCTTCCTTAGGTTTGCATACACACTACTGGGAATTACACCATCTTCTTGAAGGTAGATGTGATTTGGAAGGTTGTCTCTAGATGGTGCTCTTTCTTCCTCTTAAGGTTAAGGCACTTCTCTTTCCGTTCAACACTGATATTTGAAAAAGCTTCTCCCTTCATGGATCAGGATGTTTTAAGTGGCCTTCTCTCTACAGAGTCTTGGTGCTCATAGTTTAGTAAATGGCACATCTTTACACGTTCCTTCACCCTATAGCCCATGCGTTCATCTGCATGAGAGAAAATGTGATTTTCAGATGCTTTTCGATGGAGATCTTTCCTAAGGTTAAGCGCACCATAAATTCCTTATGCTGAGACATGCTCTTCTAAGAATGCTTCCAACTATATGGAAGAAGACGTGTCTTGAAGGATGGATTCGGTACACTACTTTCTTGAAGCTACGTCTCTGCCCCTTTCCTCGTGCTTTCAGCACAACCTTGCACATGTTTCCATCTTCATGACAGAAGTTGTGGGTTGTAACATGCTATCTATGCAGTGTTCTCACCTACTATTAAGTGGAGGGCACTTTCCCTAAGGTTCAGTGCACAAGGAAGAAAACCCAGGTTGATTCATTCTTCAGGAGGTGGGTTCTGTATTGTAGGCTCTCTGTACAGATTCGGTTGTCAGAATTTAGGAGACGGCACTTTCGTTTCAGGCTCCCCAGCACTCTTCCCATAGCTTCCATCTTCACGACAGAAGTTGTGAGTTGAGACATGGTGTCGCAACAGTGTTCTCCTATAGAGTTATGCAAAGCGCTTTCTGTTGATGTGTTCACACAGACTTTTGCACATGCTTCCGTTTTCAGGACAGAATCCTGTGAGATGCAAGATGCTTTCACTCTGGTGTTGTTTCTTTGAGTTCAGTCTATGGCACTTTCCTTATGTTTTCTTATGCCTCTGGCAAACGCTTTCATCTTCACGACCAAAGACGTGACCTGAAAGGCAGCTTCTCTACAATGTTCTGTCTTAAAGATTGGTTCATGGCCCTTTCCTTATGCTTCCATTCACAATGTGAAACAGGCTTTCATCATCAAGACAGACGATGCGATTTGGAAGCCACTTTGCATACCCTGTTCTTACTGAGAGTTACGTCTATTTCAGTTTCCTTAAGGTTCAATGCACTTCTTTGGAAACGCGTGTATATTCATGGGTCACGATGTTAGAATGATGTTGCTCTTCTTTCAAAAGTCTTGGTTCTCTCCATTACTTAGATTCAACCTCTCCTTATGTTTTCTCTCACACTTCTGCAAATACTTCCATCTTCTGTCCCGAAGCTGTGAGTTGGAAGACCTTTCAAAAGGGTGTTCTTCTTTAAGCATACAGCACGTTCCTTAGGTTTGCATACACACTACTGGGAATTACACCATCTTCTTGAAGGTAGATGTGATTTGGAAGATTGTCTCTAGATGGTGCTCTTTCTTCCTCTTAAGCGTAAGGCACTTCTCTTTCCCTTCAACACTGATATTTGAAAAAGCTTCTCTCTTCATGCATCAGGATGTCTGAAGTGGCATTCTCTCTACAGAGGCTTGGTGCTCATAGTTTAGTAAACGGCACATCTTTACACGTTCCTTCACCCTGTAGCCCATGCTTCCATCTGCATGAGAGAAGATGTGAGTTTCAGATGCTTTTCGATGGAGATATTTCCTAAGGTTAAGTGCACCATAAAAGCCTTATGCTGAGACACGCTCTTCTAAGAATGCTTCCAACTTCATGAAAGAAGACATGTCTTGAAGTATGGATTCGATACACTACTTTCTTGAAGCTACGTGTCTGCCACTTTCCTTATGCCTTCAGCACAACGTTGCAAACGTTTCCGTCTTCATGACAGAAGTTGTGTGTTGTAACATGCTATCTATCTAATGTTCTCACCTACTATTAAGTGAATGGCACGATCCTTAAAGTTCAGCGCACAATGAAGAAAACCCAGGTTGATTCATTCCTTAAGAGGTGGCTTCGGTGTTGTATGCTCTCTGCACAGATTCAGTTGTCAGAATTTAGGAGATGGCACTTTCTTTTCAGGCTCCCCCGTACTCTTCCCATAGCTTCCATCTTGACAGAAGTTGTGAGTTGAGACATGGTGTCTCAACAGTGTTCTTCTATAGAGTTAAGCAAAGCGCTTTCTGTTGATGTGTTCACAGACGTTTGCACATGATTTCATTTTCAGGACAGAATCCTGTGAGATGCAAGATGCTTTCTCTCTGGTGTTCTTTCTTCGACTTCAGTCTATGGCACTTTCCTTATGTTTTCTTATACCTCTGGCAAACGCTTTCATCTTCACGACCAAAGACGTGACCTGAAAGGCAGCTTCTCCACCATGTTCTATCTTAAAGATTGGTTCATGGCCCTTTCCTTATGCTTCCATTCACAATGTGAAACAGGCTTTCATCATCAAGACAGACGATGCGATTTGGACGACACTTTGCATACCCTGTTCTTACTGAGAGTTACGTCTATTTCAGTTTCCTTAAGGTTCAATGCACTTGTTTGGAACCACGTGTATATTCATGGGTCACGATGTGAGAATGATGTTGCTCTTCTCTCAAAAGTCTTGGTTCTCTCCATTACTTAGATTCAACCTCTCCTTATGTTTTCTCTCACACTTCTGCAATTACTTCCATCTTCTGTCCCGAAGCTGTGAGTTGGAAGACCTTTCAAAAGGGTGTTCATCTTTAAGCATACAGCACGTTCCTTAGGTTTGCATACACACTACTGGGAATTACACCATCTTCTTGAAGGTAGATGTGATTTGGAAGGTTGTCTCTAGATGGTGCTCTTTCTTCCTCTTAAGCGTAAGGCAGTTCTCTTTCCGTTCAACACTGATATTTGAAAAAGCTTCTCTCTTCATGCATCAGCATGTTTGAAGTGGCATTCTCTCTACAGAGGCTTGGTGCTCATACTTTAGTAAATGGCACATCTTTACACGTTCCTTCACCATGTAACCCATGCCTCCGTCTGCATGAGAGAAGATGTGAGTTTCAGATGCTTTTCGATGAAGGACATTCCTACGGTTAAGTGCACCATAAATTCCTATTGCTTAGACACGAAATTCTAAGAATGCTTCCAACTTCATGAAAGAAGGCGTGTCTTGAAGGATGGATTCGGTACACTACTTTCTTGAAGCTACATCTCTGCCACTTTCCTTATGCCTTCAGCACAACGTTGCAAACGTTTCCGTCTTCATGACAGAAGTTGTGGATTGTAAGATGCTATCTTTCTAATGTTCTCATGTAGTATTAAGTGAATGGCATGATCCTTAAAGTTCAGCGCTCAAGGAAGAAAACCCAGGTTGATTCATTCCTTCGGAGGTGGGTTTCGTATCGTATGCTCTCTGCACAGATTCCGTTGTCAGAATTTAGGAGACGGCACTTTCGTTTCAGGCTCCCCCGCACTCTTCCCATAGCTTCCATCTTCACGACAGAAGTTGTGAGTTGAGACATGTTGTCTCAACAGTGTTCTTCTATAGAGTTAAGCAAAGCGCTTTCGGTTGATGTATTCACACAGACGTTTGCACATGCTTTCATTTTCAGGACAGAATCCTGTGAGATGCAAGATGCTTTCTCTCTGGTGTTCTTTCTTCGACTTCAGTCTAGGGCACTTTCCTTATGTTTTCTTATACCTCTGGCAAACGCTTTCATCTTCACGACCACAGACGTGACCTGAAAGACGGCTTCGCTACCATGTTCAGTCTTAAAGATTGGTTCATGGCCCTTTCCTTATGCTTCCATTCACAATGTGAAACAGGCTTTCATCATCAAGACAGACGATGCGATTTGGACGACACTTTGCATACCCTGTTCCTACTGAGAGTTACGTCTATTTCAGTTTCCTCAAGGTTCAATGCACTTGTTTGGAACCGCGTGTATATTCATGGGTCACGATGTTACAATGATGTTGCTCTTCTATCAAAAGTCTTGGTTCTCTCCATTACTTAGAATTAACCTCTCCTTATGTTTTCTCTCACACTTCTGCAATTACTTCCATCTTCCGTCCCGAAGCTGTGAGTTGGAAGACCTTTCAAAAGGGTGTTCTTCTTTAAGCATACAGCACGTTCCTTAGGTTTACATACACACTACTGAGAATTATACCATCTTTTTGAAGGTAGATGTGATTTGGAACTTTGTCTCTAGATGGTGCTCTTTCTTCCTCTTAAGGTTAAGGCACTTCTCTTTCCGTTCAACACTGATATTTGAAAAAGCTTCTCCCTTCATGGATCAGGATGTTTTAAGTGGCCTTCTCTCTACAGAGCCTTGGTGCTCATAGTTTAGTAAATGGCACATCTTTACACGTTCCTTCACCCTATAGCCCATGCGTTCATCTGCATGAGAGGAAATGTGAGTTTCAGATGCTTTTCGATCGAGATCTTTCCTAAGGTTAAGCGCACCATAAATTCCTTATGCTGAGACATGCTCTTCTAAGAATGCTTCCAACTATATGGAAGAAGACGTGTCTTGAAGGATGGATTCGGTACACTACTTTCTTGAAGCTACGTCTCTGCCCCTTTCCTTGTGCTTTCAGCACAACCTTGCACATGTTTCCATCTTCATGACAGAAGTTGTGGGTTGTAACATGCTATCTATGCAGTGTTCTCACCTACTATTAAGTGGAGGGCACTTTCCCTAAGGTTCAGCGCACAAGGAAGAAAACCCAGGTTGATTCATTCCTTAGGAGGTGGGTTCGGTATTGTATGCTCTCTTCACAGATTCGGTTGTCAGAATTTAGGAGACGGCACTTTCGTTTCAGGCTCCCCCGCACTCTTCCCATAGCTTCCATCTTCACGACAGAAGTTGTGAGTTGAGACATGGTGTCTCAACAGTGTTCTTCTATAGAGTTAAGCAAGGCGCTTTCGGCTGATGTATTCACACAGACGTTTGCACATGCTTTCATTTTCAGGACAGAATCCTGTGAGATGCAAGATGCTTTCTCTCTGGTGTTCTTTCTTCGACTTCAGTCTAGGGCACTTTCCTTATGTTTTCTTATACCTCTGGCAAACGCTTTCATCTTCCCGACCAAAGACGTGACCTGAAAGACGGCTTCGCTACCATGTTCTGTCTTAAAGATTGGTTCATGGCCCTTTCCTTATGCTTCCATTCACAATGTGAAACAGGCTTTCATCATCAAGACAGACGATGCGATTTGGACGACACTTTGCATACCCTGTTCCTACTGAGAGTTACGTCTATTTCAGTTTCCTCAAGGTTCAATGCACTTGTTTGGAACCGCGTGTATATTCATGGGTCACGATGTGAGAATGATCTTGCTCTTCTATCAAAAGTCTTGGTTCTCTCCATTACTTAGAATTAACCTCTCCTTATGTTTTCTCTCACACTTCTGCAATTACTTCCATCTTCCGTCCCGAAGCTGTGAGTTGGAAGACCTTTCAAAAGGGTGTTCTTCTTTAAGCATACAGCACGTTCCTTAGGTTTACATACACACTACTGAGAATTATACCATCTTTTTGAAGGTAGATGTGATTTGGAACTTTGTCTCTAGATGGTGCTCTTTCTTCCTCTTAAGGTTAAGGCACTTCTCTTTCCGTTCAACACTGATATTTGAAAAAGCTTCTCCCTTCATGGATCAGGATGTTTTAAGTGGCCTTCTCTCTACAGAGGCTTGGTGCTCATAATTTAGTAAACGGCACATCTTTACACGTTCCTTCACCCTGTAGCCCATGCCTCCATCTGCATGAGAGAAGATGTGAGTTTCAGATGCTTTTCGACGGAGGTCTTTCCTAAGGTTAAGTGCACCATAAATTCCTTATGCTGAGACACGCTCTTCTAAGAATGCTTCCAACTTCATGAAAGAAGACGTGTCTTGAAGGATGGATTCGGTACACTACTTTCTTGAAGCTACGTCTCTGCCACTTTCCTTATGCCTTCAGCACAACGTTGCAAAGGTTTCTGTCTTCATGACAGAAGTTCTGGCTTGTAAGATGCTATCTATCCAATGTTCTCACCTACTATTACGTCGAAGGCACTTTCCTTAAAGTTCAGCGCACAAGGAAGAAAACCCAGGTTGATTCATTCCTTAGGAGGTGGGTTCGGTATTGTATGCTCTCTGCAGAGATTCGGTTGTCAGAATTTAGGAGACGGCACTTTCTTTTCAGGCTCCCCGGCACTCTTCCCATAGCTTCCATCTTCACGACAGAAGTTGTGAGTTGAGACATGGTGTCTCAACAGTGTTCTTCTATAGAGTTAAGCAAATCGCATTCTGTTGATGTGTTCACACAGACGTTTGCACATGCTTTCATTTTCAGGACAGAATCCTGTGAGATGCAAGATGCTTTCTCTCTGGTGTTCTTTCTTCGACTTCAGTCTATGGCACATTCCTTATGTTTTCTTATACCTCTGGCAAACGGTTTCATGTCCACGACCAAAGACGTGACCTGAAAGACGGCTTCGCTACAATGTTCTGTCTTAAAGTTCGGTTCATGGCCCTTTCCTTATGCTTCCATTCACAATGTGAAACAGGCTTTCATCATCAAGACAGACGATGCGATTTGGAAGACACTTTGCATACCCTGTTATTACTGAGAGTTACATCTATTTCAGTTTCCTTAAGGTTCAATACACTTGTTTGGAACCGCGTGTATATTCATGGGTCACGATGTTACAATGATGTTGCTCTTCTCTCAAAAGTCTTGGTTCTCTCCATTACTTAGAATTAACCTCTCCTTATGTTTTCTCTCACACTTCTGCAATTACTTCCATCTTCCGTCTCGTAGCTGTGAGTTGGAAGACCTTTCAAAAGGGTGTTCTTCTTTAAGCATACAGCACCTTCCTTAGGTTTGCATACACACTACTGGGAATTACACCATCTTCTTGAAGGTAGATGTGATTTGGAAGGTTGTCTCTAGATGGTGCTCTTTCTTCCTCTTAAGCGTAAGGCACTTCTCTTTCCGTTCAACACTGATATTTGAAAAAGCTTCTCTCTTCATGCATCAGGATGTCTGAAGTGGCATTCTCTCTACAGAGGCTTGGTGCTCATAGTTTAGTAAACGGCACATCTTTACACGTTCCTTCACCCTGTAACCCATGCTTCCATCTGCATGAGAGAAGATGTGAGTTTCAGATGCTTTTCGATTGAGATCTTTCCTAAGGTTAAGTGCACCATAAAAGCCTTATGCTGAGACACGCTCTTCTAAGAATGCTTCCAACTTCATGAAAGAAGACATGTCTTGAAGTATGGATTCGGTACACTACTTTCTTGAACTTACGTCTCTGCCACTTTCCTTATGCCTTCAGCACAACGTTGCAAACGTTTCCGTTTTCATGACAGAAGTTGTGTGTTGTAACATGCTATCTGTCTAATGTTCTCACCTACTATTAAGTGAATGGCACGATCCTTAAGGTTCAGCGCACAAGGAAGAAAACCCAGGTTGATTCATTTCTTAGGAGGTGGGTTTCGTATTGTATGCTCTCTGTACAGATTCCGTTTTCAGAATTTAGGAGACGGCACTTTCGTTTCAGGCTCCCCCGCACTCTTCCCATAGCTTCCATCTTCTCGACAGAAGTTGTGAGTTGAGACATGGTGTCTCAACAGTGTTCTTCTATAGAGTTAAGCAAAGCGCTTTCTGTTGATGTGTTCACAGACGTTTGCACATGGTTTCATTTTCAGGACAGAATCCTGTGAGATGCAAGATGCTTTCTCTCTGGTGTTCTTTCTTCGACTTCAGTCTATGGCACTTTCCTTATGTTTTCTTATACCTCTGGCAAACGCTTTCATGTTCACGACCAAAGACGTGACCTGAAAGGCAGCTTCTCTACCATGTTCTGTCTTAAAGATTGGTTCATGGCCCTTTCCTTATGCTTCCATTCACAATGTGAAACAGGCTTTCATCATCAAGACAGACGATGCGATTTGGACGACACTTTGCATACCCTGTTCTTACTGAGAGTTACGTCTATTTCAGTTTCCTTAAGGTTCAATGCACTTGTTTGGAACCGCGTGTATATTCATGGGTCACGATGTTAGAATGATGTTGCTCTTCTATCAAAAGTCTTGGTTCTCTCCATTACTTAGATTCAACCTCTCCTTATGTTTTCTCTCACACTTCTGCAATTACTTCCATCTTCTGTCCCGAAGCTGTGAGTTGGAAGACCTTTCAAAAGGGTGTTCATCTTTAAGCATACAGCACCTTCCTTAGGTTTGCATACACACTACTGGGAATTACACCATCTTCTTGAAGGTAGATGTGATTTGGAAGGTTGTCTCTAGATGGTGCTCTTTCTTCCTCTTAAGGTTAAGGCACTTCTCTTTCCGTTCAACACTGATATTTGAAAAAGCTTCTCCCTTCATGGATCAGGATGTTTTAAGTGGCCTTCTCTCTACAGAGTCTTGGTGCTCATAGTTTAGTAAATGGCACATCTTTACACGTTCCTTCACCCTATAGCCCATGCGTTCATCTGCATGAGAGAAAATGTGAGTTTCAGATGCTTTTCGATGGAGATCTTTCCTAAGGTTAAGCGCACCATAAATTCCTTATGCTGAGACATGCTCTTCTAAGAATGCTTCCAACTATATGGAAGAAGACGTGTCTTGAAGGATGGATTCGGTACACTACTTTCTTGAAGCTACGTCTCTGCCCCTTTCCTTGTGCTTTCAGCACCACGTTGCACATGTTTCCATCTTCATGACAGAAGTTGTGGGTTGTAACATGCTATCTATGCAGTATTCTCACCTACTATTAAGTGGAGGGCACTTTCCCTAAGGTTCAGCGCACAAGGAAGAAAACCCAGGTTGATTCATTCTTCAGGAGGTGGGTTCTGTATTGTAGGCTCTCTGTACAGATTCGGTTGTCAGAATTTAGGAGACGGCACTTTCGTTTCAGGCTCCCCAGCACTCTTCCCATAGCGTCCATCTTCACGACAGAAGTTGTGAGTTGAGACATGGTGTCGCAACAGTGTTCTTCTATAGAGTTATGCAAAGCGCTTTCTGTTGTGTTCACACAGACTTTTGCACATGCTTCCGTTTTCAGGACAGAATCCTGTGAGATGCAAGATGCTTTCACTCTGGTGTTGTTTCTTTGAGTTCAGTCTATGGCACTTTCCTTATGTTTTCTTATGCCTCTGGCAAACGCTTTCATCTTCACGACCAAAGACGTGACCTGAAAGGCAGCTTGTCTACCATGTTCTGTCTTAAAGATTGGTTCATGGCCCTTTCCTTATGCTTCCATTCACAATGTGAAACAGGCTTTCATCATCAAGACAGACGATGCGATTTGGACGACACTTTGCATACCCTGTTCTTACTGAGAGTTACGTCTATTTCAGTTTCTTTAAGGTTCAATGCACTTGTTTGGAACCACGTGTATATTCATGGGTCACGATGTTAGAATGATGTTGCTCTTCTCTCAAATGGCTTGGTTCTCTCCATTACTTAGATTCAACCTCTCCTTATGTTTTCTCTCACACTTCTGCAATTACTTCCATCTTCTGTCCCGAAGCTGTGAGTTGGAAGACCTTTCAAAAGGGTGTTCTTCTTTAAGCATACAGCACCTTCCTTAGGTTTGCATACACACTACTGGGAATTACACCATCTTCTTAAAGGTAGATGTGATTTGGAAGGTTGTCTCTAGATGGTGCTCTTTCTTCCTCTTAAGCGTAAGGCAGTTCTCTTTCCGTTCAACACTGATATTTGAAAAAGCTTCTCTCTTCATGCATCAGGATGTCTGAAGTGGCATTCTCTCTACAGAGGCTTGGTGCTCATACTTTAGTAAATGGCACATCTTTACACGTTCCTTCACCCTGTAACCCATGCCTCCATCTGCATGAGAGAAGATGTGAGTTTCAGATGCTTTTCGATGGAGATCTTTCCTAAGGTTAAGTGCACCATAAAAGCCTTATGCTGAGACACGCTCTTCTAAGAATGCTTCCAACTTCATGAAAGAAGACATGTCTTGAAGTATGGATTCGGTACACTACTTTCTTGAAGCTACGTCTCTGCCACTTTCCTTATGCCTTCAGCACAACGTTGCAAACGTTTCCGTCTTCATGACAGAAGTTGTGTGTTGTAACATGCTATCTATCTAATGTTCTCACCTACTATTAAGTGAATGGCACGATCCTTAAGGTTCAGCGCACAAGGAAGAAAACCCAGGTTGATTCATTCCTTAGGAGGTGGGTTCGGTATTGTATGCTCTCTGCACAGATTCCGTTGTCAGAATTTAGGAGACGGCACTTTCGTTTCAGGCTCCCCCGCACTCTTCCCATAGCTTCCATCTTCACGACAGAAGTTGTGAGTTGAGACATGGTGTCGCAACAGTGTTCTCCTATAGAGTTATGCAAAGCGCTTTCTGTTGATGTGTTCACACAGACTTTTGCACATGCTTCCGTTTTCAGGACAGAATCCTGTGAGATGCAAGATGCTTTCACTCTGGTGTTGTTTCTTTGAGTTCAGTCTATGGCACTTTCCTTATGTTTTCTTATGCCTCTGGCAAACGCTTTCATCTTCACGACCAAAGACGTGACCTGAAAGGCAGCTTCTCTACAATGTTCTGTCTTAAAGATTGGTTCATGGCCCTTTCCTTATGCTTCCATTCACAATGTGAAACAGGCTTTCATCATCAAGACAGACGATGCGATTTGGACGACACTTTGCATACCCTGTTCCTACTGAGAGTTACGTCTATTTCAGTTTCCTCAAGGTTCAATGCACTTGTTTGGAACCGCGTGTATATTCATGGGTCACGATGTTACAATGATGTGGCTCTTCTATCAAAAGTCGTGGTTCTCTCCATTACTTAGAATTAACCTCTCCTTATGTTTTCTCTCACACTTCTGCAATTACTTCCATCTTCCGTCCCGAAGCTGTGAGTTGGAAGACCTTTCAAAAGGGTGTTCTTCCTTAAGCATACAGCACGTTCCTTAGGTTTGCATACACACTACTGGGAATTACACCATCTTCTTGAAGGTAGATGTGATTTGGAAGATTGTCTCTAGATGGTGCTCTTTCTTCCTCTTAAGCGTAAGGCACTTCTCTTTCCCTTCAACACTGATATTTGAAAAAGCTTCTCTCTTCATGCATCAGGATGTTTGAAGTGGCATTCTCTCTACAGAGGCTTGGTGCTCATAATTTAGTAAACGGCACATCTTTAAACGTTCCCTCACCCTGTAGCCCATGCCTCCATCTGCATGAGAGAAGATGTGAGTTTCAGATGCTTTTCGACGGAGGTCTTTCCTAAGGTTATGTGCACCATAAAAGCCTTATGCTGAGACACGCTCTTCTAAGAATGCTTCCAACTTCATGAAAGAAGACATGTCTTGAAGTATGGATTCGGTACACTACTTTCTTGAAGCTACGTCTCTGCCACTTTCCTTATGCCTTCAGCACAACGTTGCAAACGTTTCCGTCTTCATGACAGAAGTTGTGGGTTGTAAGATGCTATCTATCCAATGTTCTCACCTACTATTAAGTGAATGGCACCATCCTTAAGGTTCAGCGCACAAGGAAGAAAACCCAGGTTGATTCATTCCTTAGGAGGTGGGTTCGGTATTGTATGCTCTCTGCACAGATTCCGTTTTCAGAATTTAGGAGATGGCACTTTCGTTTCAGGCTCCCCCGCACTCTTCCCATAGCTTCCATCTTCACGACAGAAGTTGTGAGTTGAGACATGGTGTCTCAACCGTGTTCTTCTATAGAGTTAAGCAAAGCGCTTTCGGTTGATGTATTCACACAGACGTTTGCACATGCTTTCATTTTCAGGACAGAATCCTGTGAGATGCAAGACGCTTTCTCTCTGGTGTTCTTTCTTCGACTTCAGTCTAGGGCACTTTCCTTATGTTTTCTTATACCTCTGGGAAACGCTTTCATCTTCACGACCAAAGACGTGACCTGAAAGACGGCTTCGCTACAATGTTCTGTCTTAAAGATTGGTTCATGGCCCTTTCCTTATGCTTCCATTCACAATGTGAAACAGGCTTTCATCGTCAAGACAGACGATGCTATTTGGACGACACTTTGCATACCCTGTTCCTACTGAGAGTTACGTCTATTTCAGTTTCCTCAAGGTTCAATGCACTTGTTTGGAACCGCGTGTATATTCATGGGTCACGATGTGAGAATGATGTTGCTCTTCTATCAAAAGTCTTGGTTCTCTCCATTACTTAGATTCAACCTCTCCTTATGTTTTCTCTCACACTTCTGCAATTACTTCCATCTTCCGTCCCGAAGCTGTGAGTTGGAAGATCTTTCAAAAGGGTGTTCTTCTTTAAGCATACAGCACGTTCCTTAGGTTTACATACACACTACTGAGAATTATACCATCGTTTTGAAGGTAGATGTGATTTGGAACTTTGTCTCTAGATGGTGCTCTTTCTTCCTCTTAAGGTTAAGGCACTTCTCTTTCCGTTCAACACTGATATTTGAAAAAGCTTCTCCCTTCATGGATCAGGATGTTTTAAGTGGCCTTCTCTCTACAGAGCCTTGGTGCGCATAGTTTAGTAAATGGCACATCTTTACACGTTCCTTCACCCTATAGCCCATGCGTTCATCTGCATGAGAGAAAATGTGAGTTTCAGATGCTTTTCGATGGAGATCTTTCCTAAGGTTAAGCGCACCATAAATTCCTTATGCTGAGACATGCTCTTCTAAGAATGCTTCCAACTATATGGAAGAAGACGTGTCTTGAAGGATGGATTCGGTACACTACTTTCTTGAAGCTACGTCTCTGCCCCTTTCCTTGTGCTTTCAGCACAACGTTGCCCATGTTTCCATCTTCATGACAGAAGTTGTGGGTTGTAACATGCTATCTATGCAGTGTTCTCACCTACTATTAAGTGGAGGGCACTTTCCCTAAGGTTCAGCGCACAAGGAAGAAAACCCAGGTTGATTCATTCTTCAGGAGGTGGGTTCTGTATTGTAGGCTCTCTGTACAGATTCGGTTGTCAGAATTTAGGAGACGGCACTTTCGTTTCAGGCTCCCCAGCACTCTTCCCATAGCTTCCATCTTCACGACAGAAGTTGTGAGTTGAGACATGGTGTCGCAACAGTGTTCTCCTATAGAGTTATGCAAAGCGCTTTCTGTTGTGTTCACACAGACTTTTGCACATGCTTCCGTTTTCAGGACAGAATCCTGTGAGATGCAAGATGCTTTCACTCTGGTGTTGTTTCTTTGAGTTCAGTCTATGGCACTTTCCTTATGTTTTCTTATGCCTCTGGCAAACGCTTTCATCTTCACGACCAAAGACGTGACCTGAAAGGCAGCTTGTCTACCATGTTCTGTCTTAAAGATTGGTTCATGGCCCTTTCCTTATGCTTCCATTCACAATGTGAAACAGGCTTTCATCATCAAGACAGACGATGCGATTTGGACGACACTTTGCATACCCTGTTCTTACTGAGAGTTACGTCTATTTCAGTTTCTTTAAGGTTCAATGCACTTGTTTGGAACCACGTGTATATTCATGGGTCACGATGTTAGAATGATGTTGCTCTTCTCTCAAAAGGCTTGGTTCTCTCCATTACTTAGATTCAACCTCTCCTTATGTTTTCTCTCACACTTCTGCAATTACTTCCATCTTCTGTCCCGAAGCTGTGAGTTGGAAGACCTTTCAAAAGGGTGTTGATCTTTAAGAATACAGCACGTTCCTTAGGTTTGCATACACACTACTGGGAATTACACCATCTTCTTAAAGGTAGATGTGATTTGGAAGGTTGTCTCTAGATGGTGCTCTTTCTTCCTCTTAAGCGTAAGGCAGTTCTCTTTCCGTTCAACACTGATATTTGAAAAAGCTTCTCTCTTCATGCATCAGCATGTCTGAAGTGGCATTCTCTCTACAGAGGCTTGGTGCTCATACTTTAGTAAATGGCACATCTTTACACGTTCCTTCACCCTGTAACTCATGCCTCCATCTGCATGAGAGAAGATGTGAGTTTCAGAAGCTTTTCGATGAAGGACATTCCTACGTTTAAGTGCACCATAAATTCCTATTGCTCAGACACGAAATTCTAAGAATGCTTCCAACTTCATGAAAGAAGACGTGTCTTGAAGGATGGATTCGGTACACTACTTTCTTGAAGCTACGTCTCCGCCACTTTCCTTATGCCTTCAGCACAACGTTGCAAACGTTTCCGTCTTCATGACAGAAGTTGTGGATTGTAAGATGCTATCTGTCTAATGTTCTCACCTAGTATTAAGTGAATGGCATGATCCTTAAGGTTCAGCGCTCAAGGAAGAAAACCCAGGTTGATTCATTTCTTAGGAGGTGGGTTTCGTATTGTATGCTCTCTGTACAGATTCCGTTGTCAGAATTTAGGAGACGGCACTTTCGTTTCAGGCTCCCCCGCACTCTTCCCATAGCTTCCATCTTCACGACAGAAGTTGTGAGTTGAGACATGGTGTCTCAACAGTGTTCTTCTATAGAGTTAAGCAAAGCGCTTTCGGCTGATGTATTCACACAGACGTTTGCACATGCTTTCATTTTCAGGACAGAATCCTGTGAGATGCAAGATGCTTTCTCTCTGGTGTTCTTTCTTCGACTTCAGTCTAGGGCACTTTCCTTATGTTTTCTTATACCTCTGGCAAACGCTTTCATCTTCCCGACCAAAGACGTGACCTGAAAGACGGCTTCGCTACCATGTTCAGTCTTAAAGATTGGTTCATGGCCCTTTCCTTATGCTTCCATTCACAATGTGAAACAGGCTTTCATCATCAAGACAGACGATGCGATTTGGACGACACTTTGCATACCCTGTTCCTACTGAGAGTTACGTCTATTTCAGTTTCCTCAAGGTTCAATGCACTTGTTTGGAACCGCTTGTATATTCATGGGTCACGATTTGAGAATGATGTTGCTCTTCTATCAAAATCTTGGTTCTCTCCATTACTTAGAATTAACCTCTCCTTATGTTTTCTCTCACACTTTTGCAATTACTTCCATCTTCCGTCCCGAAGCTGTGATTTGGAAGACCTTTCAAAAGGGTGTTCTTCTTTAAGCATACAGCACGTTCCTTAGGTTTACATACACACTACTGAGAATTATACCATCTTTTTGAAGGTAGATGTGATTTGGAACTTTGTCTCTAGATGGTGCTCTTTCTTCCTCTTAAGGTTAAGGCACTTCTCTTTCCGTTCAACACTGATATTTGAAAAAGCTTCTCCCTTCATGGATCAGGATGTTTTAAGTGGCCTTCTCTCTACAGAGCCTTGGTGCTCATAGTTTAGTAAATGGCACATCTTTACACGTTCCTTCACCCTATAGCCCATGCGTTCATCTGCATGAGAGAAAATGTGAGTTTCAGATGCTTTTCGATGGAGATCTTTCCTAAGGTTAAGCGCACCATAAATTCCTTATGCTGAGACATGCTCTTCTAAGAATGCTTCCAACTATATGGAAGAAGACGTGTCTTGAAGGATGGATTCGGTACACTACTTTCTTGAAGCTACGTCTCTGCCCCTTTCCTTGTGCTTTCAGCACCACGTTGCACATGTTTCCATCTTCATGACAGAAGTTGTGGGTTGTAACATGCTATCTATGCAGTATTCTCACCTACTATTAAGTGGAGGGCACTTTCCCTAAGGTTCAGCGCACAAGGAAGAAAACCCAGGTTGATTCATTCTTCAGGAGGTGGGTTCTGTATTGTAGGCTCTCTGTACAGATTCGGTTGTAAGAATTTAGGAGACGGCACTTTCGTTTCAGGCTCCCCAGCACTCTTCCCATAGCTTCCATCTTCACGACAGAAGTTGTGAGTTGAGACATGGTGTCGCAACAGTGTTCTCCTATAGAGTTATGCAAAGCGCTTTCTGTTGTGTTCACACAGACTTTTGCACATGCTTCCGTTTTCAGGACAGAATCCTGTGAGATGCAAGATGCTTTCACTCTGGTGTTGTTTCTTTGAGTTCAGTCTATGGCACTTTCCTTATGTTTTCTTATGCCTCTGGCAAACGCTTTCATCTTCACGACCAAAGACGTGACCTGAAAGGCAGCTTGTCTACCATGTTCTGTCTTAAAGATTGGTTCATGGCCCTTTCCTTATGCTTCCATTCACAATGTGAAACAGGCTTTCATCATCAAGACAGACGATGCGATTTGGACGACACTTTGCATACCCTGTTCTTACTGAGAGTTACGTCTATTTCAGTTTCTTTAAGGTTCAATGCACTTGTTTGGAACCACGTGTATATTCATGGGTCACGATGTTAGAATGATGTTGCTCTTCTCTCAAAAGGCTTGGTTCTCTCCATTACTTAGATTCAACCTCTCCTTATGTTTTCTCTCACACTTCTGCAATTACTTCCATCTTCTGTCCCGAAGCTGTGAGTTGGAAGACCTTTCAAAAGGGTGTTCTTCTTTAAGCATACAGCACCTTCCTTAGGTTTGCATACACACTACTGGGAATTACACCATCTTCTTAAAGGTAGATGTGATTTGGAAGGTTGTCTCTAGATGGTGCTCTTTCTTCCTCTTAAGCGTAAGGCAGTTCTCTTTCCGTTCAACACTGATATTTGAAAAAGCTTCTCTCTTCATGCATCAGGATGTCTGAAGTGGCATTCTCTCTACAGAGGCTTGGTGCTCATACTTTAGTAAATGGCACATCTTTACACGTTCCTTCACCCTGTAACCCATGCCTCCATCTGCATGAGAGAAGATGTGAGTTTCAGATGCTTTTCGATGGAGATCTTTCCTAAGGTTAAGTGCACCATAAAAGCCTTATGCTGAGACACGCTCTTCTAAGAATGCTTCCAACTTCATGAAAGAAGACATGTCTTGAAGTATGGATTCGGTACACTACTTTCTTGAAGCTACGTCTCTGCCACTTTCCTTATGCCTTCAGCACAACGTTGCAAACGTTTCCGTCTTCATGACAGAAGTTGTGTGTTGTAACATGCTATCTATCTAATGTTCTCACCTACTATTAAGTGAATGGCACGATCCTTAAGGTTCAGCGCACAAGGAAGAAAACCCAGGTTGATTCATTCCTTAGGAGGTGGGTTCGGTATTGTATGCTCTCTGCACAGATTCCGTTGTCAGAATTTAGGAGACGGCACTTTCGTTTCAGGCTCCCCCGCACTCTTCCCATAGCTTCCATCTTCACGACAGAAGTTGTGAGTTGAGACATGGTGTCGCAACAGTGTTCTCCTATAGAGTTATGCAAAGCGCTTTCTGTTGATGTGTTCACACAGACTTTTGCACATGCTTCCGTTTTCAGGACAGAATCCTGTGAGATGCAAGATGCTTTCACTCTGGTGTTGTTTCTTTGAGTTCAGTCTATGGCACTTTCCTTATGTTTTCTTATGCCTCTGGCAAACGCTTTCATCTTCACGACCAAAGACGTGACCTGAAAGGCAGCTTCTCTACAATGTTCTGTCTTAAAGATTGGTTCATGGCCCTTTCCTTATGCTTCCATTCACAATGTGAAACAGGCTTTCATCATCAAGACAGACGATGCGATTTGGACGACACTTTGCATACCCTGTTCCTACTGAGAGTTACGTCTATTTCAGTTTCCTCAAGGTTCAATGCACTTGTTTGGAACCGCGTGTATATTCATGGGTCACGATGTTACAATGATGTGGCTCTTCTATCAAAAGTCGTGGTTCTCTCCATTACTTAGAATTAACCTCTCCTTATGTTTTCTCTCACACTTCTGCAATTACTTCCATCTTCCGTCTCGAAGCTGTGAGTTGGAAGACCTTTCAAAAGGGTGTTCTTCCTTAAGCATACAGCACGTTCCTTAGGTTTGCATACACACTACTGGGAATTACACCATCTTCTTGAAGGTAGATGTGATTTGGAAGATTGTCTCTAGATGGTGCTCTTTCTTCCTCTTAAGCGTAAGGCACTTCTCTTTCCCTTCAACACTGATATTTGAAAAAGCTTCTCTCTTCATGCATCAGGATGTTTGAAGTGGCATTCTCTCTACAGAGGCTTGGTGCTCATAATTTAGTAAACGGCACATCTTTAAACGTTCCCTCACCCTGTAGCCCATGCCTCCATCTGCATGAGAGAAGATGTGAGTTTCAGATGCTTTTCGACGGAGGTCTTTCCTAAGGTTAAGTGCACCATAAAAGCCTTATGCTGAGACACGCTCTTCTAAGAATGCTTCCAACTTCATGAAAGAAGATATGTCTTGAAGTATGGATTCGGTACACTACTTTCTTGAAGCTACGTCTCTGCCACTTTCCTTATGCCTTCAGCACAACGTTGCAAACGTTTCCGTCTTCATGACAGAAGTTGTGGGTTGTAAGATGCTATCTATCTAATGTTCTCACCTACTATTAAGTGAATGGCACGATCCTTAAGGTTCAGCGCACAAGGAAGAAAACCCAGGTTGATTCATTCCTTAGGAGGTGGGTTCGGTATTGTATGCTCTCTGCACAGATTCCGTTTTCAGAATTTAGGAGATGGCACTTTCGTTTCAGGCTCCCCCGCACTCTTCCCATAGCTTCCATCTTCACGACAGAAGTTGTGAGTTGAGACATGGTGTCTCAACAGTGTTCTTCTATAGAGTTAAGCAAAGCGCTTTCGGTTGATGTATTCACACAGACGTTTGCACATGCTTTCATTTTCAGGACAGAATCCTGTGAGATGCAAGATGCTTTCTCTCTGGTGTTCTTTCTTCGACTTCAGTCTAGGGCACTTTCCTTATGTTTTCTTATACCTCTGGGAAACGCTTTCATCTTCACGACCAAAGACGTGACCTGAAAGACGGCTTCGCTACAATGTTCTGTCTTAAAGATTGGTTCATGGCCCTTTCCTTATGCTTCCATTCACAATGTGAAACAGGCTTTCATCGTCAAGACAGACGATGCGATTTGGACGACACTTTGCATACCCTGTTCCTACTGAGAGTTACGTCTATTTCAGTTTCCTCAAGGTTCAATGCACTTGTTTGGAACCGCGTGTATATTCATGGGTCACGATGTGAGAATGATGTTGCTCTTCTATCAAAAGTCTTGGTTCTCTCCATTACTTAGATTCAACCTCTCCTTATGTTTTCTCTCACACTTCTGCAATTACTTCCATCTTCCGTCCCGAAGCTGTGAGTTGGAAGATCTTTCAAAAGGGTGTTCTTCTTTAAGCATACAGCACGTTCCTTAGGTTTACATACACACTACTGAGAATTATACCATCGTTTTGAAGGTAGATGTGATTTGGAACTTTGTCTCTAGATGGTGCTCTTTCTTCCTCTTAAGGTTAAGGCACTTCTCTTTCCGTTCAACACTGATATTTGAAAAAGCTTCTCCCTTCATGGATCAGGATGTTTTAAGTGGCCTTCTCTCTACAGAGCCTTGGTGCGCATAGTTTAGTAAATGGCACATTTTTACACGTTCCTTCACCCTATAGCCCATGCGTTCATCTGCATGAGAGAAAATGTGAGTTTCAGATGCTTTTCGATGGAGATCTTTCCTAAGGTTAAGCGCACCATAAATTCCTTATGCTGAGACATGCTCTTCTAAGAATGCTTCCAACTATATGGAAGAAGACGTGTCTTGAAGGATGGATTCGGTACACTACTTTCTTGAAGCTACGTCTCTGCCCCTTTCCTTGTGCTTTCAGCACCACGTTGCCCATGTTTCCATCTTCATGACAGAAGTTGTGGGTTGTAACATGCTATCTATGCAGTGTTCTCACCTACTATTAAGTGGAGGGCACTTTCCCTAAGGTTCAGCGCACAAGGAAGAAAACCCAGGTTGATTCATTCTTCAGGAGGTGGGTTCTGTATTGTAGGCTCTCTGTACAGATTCGGTTGTCAGAATTTAGGAGACGGCACTTTCGTTTCAGGCTCCCCAGCACTCTTCCCATAGCTTCCATCTTCACGACAGAAGTTGTGAGTTGAGACATGGTGTCGCAACAGTGTTCTCCTATAGAGTTATGCAAAGCGCTTTCTGTTGTGTTCACACAGACTTTTGCACATGCTTCCGTTTTCAGGACAGAATCCTGTGAGATGCAAGATGCTTTCACTCTGGTGTTGTTTCTTTGAGTTCAGTCTATGGCACTTTCCTTATGTTTTCTTATGCCTCTGGCAAACGCTTTCATCTTCACGACCAAAGACGTGACCTGAAAGGCAGCTTGTCTACAATGTTCTGTCTTAAAGATTGGTTCATGGCCCTTTCCTTATGCTTCCATTCACAATGTGAAACAGGCTTTCATCATCAAGACAGACGATGCGATTTGGACGACACTTTGCATACCCTGTTCTTACTGAGAGTTACGTCTATTTCAGTTTCTTTAAGGTTCAATGCACTTGTTTGGAACCACGTGTATATTCATGGGTCACGATGTTAGAATGATGTTGCTCTTCTCTCAAAAGGCTTGGTTCTCTCCATTACTTAGATTCAACCTCTCCTTATGTTTTCTCTCACACTTCTGCAATTACTTCCATCTTCTGTCCCGAAGCTGTGAGTTGGAAGACCTTTCAAAAGGGTGTTCTTCTTTAAGCATACAGCACCTTCCTTAGGTTTGCATACACACTACTGGGAATTACACCATCTTCTTAAAGGTAGATGTGATTTGGAAGGTTGTCTCTAGATGGTGCTCTTTCTTCCTCTTAAGCGTAAGGCAGTTCTCTTTCCGTTCAACACTGATATTTGAAAAAGCTTCTCTCTTCATGCATCAGCATGTTTGAAGTGGCATTCTCTCTACAGAGGCTTGGTGCTCATACTTTAGTAAATGGCACATCTTTACACGTTCCTTCACCCTGTAACTCATGCCTCCATCTGCATGGGAGAAGATGTGAGTTTCAGATGCTTTTCGATGAAGGACATTCCTACGTTTAAGTGCACCATAAATTCCTATTGCTCAGACACGAAATTCTAAGAATGCTTCCAACTTCATGAAAGAAGACGTGTCTTGAAGGATGGATTCGGTACACTACTTTCTTGAAGCTACGTCTCCGCCACTTTCCTTATGCCTTCAGCACAACGTTGCAAACGTTTCCGTCTTCATGACAGAAGTTGTGGATTGTAAGATGCTATCTGTCTAATGTTCTCACCTAGTATTAAGTGAATGGCATGATCCTTAAGGTTCAGCGCTCAAGGAAGAAAACCCAGGTTGATTCATTTCTTAGGAGGTGGGTTTCGTATTGTATGCTCTCTGTACAGATTCCGTTGTCAGAATTTAGGAGACGGCACTTTCGTTTCAGGCTCCCCCGCACTCTTCCCATAGCTTCCATCTTCACGACAGAAGTTGTGAGTTGAGACATGGTGTCTCAACAGTGTTCTTCTATAGAGTTAAGCAAGGCGCTTTCGGCTGATGTATTCACACAGACGTTTGCACATGCTTTCATTTTCAGGACAGAATCCTGTGAGATGCAAGATGCTTTCTCTCTGGTGTTCTTTCTTCGACTTCAGTCTAGGGCACTTTCCTTATGTTTTCTTATACCTCTGGCAAACGCTTTCATCTTCCCGACCAAAGACGTGACCTGAAAGACGGCTTCGCTACCATGTTCAGTCTTAAAGATTGGTTCATGGCCCTTTCCTTATGCTTCCATTCACAATGTGAAACAGGCTTTCATCATCAAGACAGACGATGCGATTTGGACGACACTTTGCATACCCTGTTCCTACTGAGAGTTACGTCTATTTCAGTTTCCTCAAGGTTCAATGCACTTGTTTGGAACCGCGTGTATATTCATGGGTCACGATGTGAGAATGATGTTGCTCTTCTATCAAAAGTCTTGGTTCTCTCCATTACTTAGATTCAACCTCTCCTTATGTTTTCTCTCACACTTCTGCAATTACTTCCATCTTCCGTCCCGAAGCTGTGAGTTGGAAGATCTTTCAAAAGGGTGTTCTTCTTTAAGCATACAGCACGTTCCTTAGGTTTTCATACACACTACTGAGAATTATACCATCTTTTTGAAGGTAGATGTGATTTGGAACTTTGTCTCTAGATGGTGCTCTTTCTTCCTCTTAAGGTTAAGGCACTTCTCTTTCCGTTCAACACTGATATTTGAAAAAGCTTCTCCCTTCATGGATCAGGATGTTTTAAGTGGCCTTCTCTCTACAGAGCCTTGGTGCGCATAGTTTAGTAAATGGCACATCTTTACACGTTCCTTCACCCTATAGCCCATGCGTTCATCTGCATGAGAGAAAATGTGAGTTTCAGATGCTTTTCGATGGAGATCTTTCCTAAGGTTAAGCGCACCATAAATTCCTTATGCTGAGACATGCTCTTCTAAGAATGCTTCCAACTATATGGAAGAAGACGTGTCTTGAAGGATGGATTCGGTACACTACTTTCTTGAAGCTACGTCTCTGCCCCTTTCCTTGTGCTTTCAGCACCACGTTGCCCATGTTTCCATCTTCATGACAGAAGTTGTGGGTTGTAACATGCTATCTATGCAGTGTTCTCACCTACTATTAAGTGGAGGGCACTTTCCCTAAGGTTCAGCGCACAAGGAAGAAAACCCAGGTTGATTCATTCTTCAGGAGGTGGGTTCTGTATTGTAGGCTCTCTGTACAGATTCGGTTGTCAGAATTTAGGAGACGGCACTTTCGTTTCAGGCTCCCCAGCACTCTTCCCATAGCTTCCATCTTCATGACAGAAGTTGTGAGTTGAGACATGGTGTCGCAACAGTGTTCTCCTATAGAGTTATGCAAAGCGCTTTCTGTTGTGTTCACACAGACTTTTGCACATGCTTCCGTTTTCAGGACAGAATCCTGTGAGATGCAAGATGTTTTCACTCTGGTGTTGTTTCTTTGAGTTCAGTCTATGGCACTTTCCTTATGTTTTCTTATGCCTCTGGCAAACGCTTTCATCTTCACGACCAAAGACGTGACCTGAAAGGCAGCTTGTCTACCATGTTCTGTCTTAAAGATTGGTTCATGGCCCTTTCCTTATGCTTCCATTCACAATGTGAAACAGGCTTTCATCATCAAGACAGACGATGCGATTTGGACGACACTTTGCATACCCTGTTCTTACTGAGAGTTACGTCTATTTCAGTTTCTTTAAGGTTCAATGCACTTGTTTGGAACCACGTGTATATTCATGGGTCACGATGTTAGAATGATGTTGCTCTTCTCTCAAAAGGCTTGGTTCTCTCCATTACTTAGATTCAACCTCTCCTTATGTTTTCTCTCACACTTCTGCAATTACTTCCATCTTCTGTCCCGAAGCTGTGAGTTGGAAGACCTTTCAAAAGGGTGTTCTTCTTTAAGCATACAGCACCTTCCTTAGGTTTGCATACACACTACTGGGAATTACACCATCTTCTTAAAGGTAGATGTGATTTGGAAGGTTGTCTCTAGATGGTGCTCTTTCTTCCTCTTAAGCGTAAGGCAGTTCTCTTTCCGTTCAACACTGATATTTGAAAAAGCTTCTCTCTTCATGCATCAGCATGTTTGAAGTGGCATTCTCTCTACAGAGGCTTGGTGCTCATACTTTAGTAAATGGCACATCTTTACACGTTCCTTCACCCTGTAACTCATGCCTCCATCTGCATGGGAGAAGATGTGAGTTTCAGATGCTTTTCGATGAAGGACATTCCTACGTTTAAGTGCACCATAAATTCCTATTGCTCAGACACGAAATTCTAAGAATGCTTCCAACTTCATGAAAGAAGACGTGTCTTGAAGGATGGATTCGGTACACTACTTTCTTGAAGCTACGTCTCCGCCACTTTCCTTATGCCTTCAGCACAACGTTGCAAACGTTTCCGTCTTCATGACAGAAGTTGTGGATTGTAAGATGCTATCTGTCTAATGTTCTCACCTAGTATTAAGTGAATGGCATGATCCTTAAGGTTCAGCGCTCAAGGAAGAAAACCCAGGTTGATTCATTTCTTAGGAGGTGGGTTTCGTATTGTATGCTCTCTGTACAGATTCCGTTGTCAGAATTTAGGAGACGGCACTTTCGTTTCAGGCTCCCCCGCACTCTTCCCATAGCTTCCATCTTCACGACAGAAGTTGTGAGTTGAGACATGGTGTCTCAACAGTGTTCTTCTATAGAGTTAAGCAAGGCGCTTTCGGCTGATGTATTCACACAGACGTTTGCACATGCTTTCATTTTCAGGACAGAATCCTGTGAGATGCAAGATGCTTTCTCTCTGGTGTTCTTTCTTCGACTTCAGTCTAGGGCACTTTCCTTATGTTTTCTTATACCTCTGGCAAACGCTTTCATCTTCCCGACCAAAGACGTGACCTGAAAGACGGCTTCGCTACCATGTTCAGTCTTAAAGATTGGTTCATGGCCCTTTCCTTATGCTTCCATTCACAATGTGAAACAGGCTTTCATCATCAAGACAGACGATGCGATTTGGACGACACTTTGCATACCCTGTTCCTACTGAGAGTTACGTCTATTTCAGTTTCCTCAAGGTTCAATGCACTTGTTTGGAACCGCTTGTATATTCATGGGTCACGATTTGAGAATGATGTTGCTCTTCTATCAAAATCTTGGTTCTCTCCATTACTTAGAATTAACCTCTCCTTATGTTTTCTCTCACACTTTTGCAATTACTTCCATCTTCCGTCCCGAAGCTGTGATTTGGAAGACCTTTCAAAAGGGTGTTCTTCTTTAAGCATACAGCACGTTCCTTAGGTTTACATACACACTACTGAGAATTATACCATCTTTTTGAAGGTAGATGTGATTTGGAACTTTGTCTCTAGATGGTGCTCTTTCTTCCTCTTAAGGTTAAGGCACTTCTCTTTCCGTTCAACACTGATATTTGAAAAAGCTTCTCCCTTCATGGATCAGGATGTTTTAAGTGGCCTTCTCTCTACAGAGCCTTGGTGCTCATAGTTTAGTAAATGGCACATCTTTACACGTTCCTTCACCCTATAGCCCATGCGTTCATCTGCATGAGAGAAAATGTGAGTTTCAGATGCTTTTCGATGGAGATCTTTCCTAAGGTTAAGCGCACCATAAATTCCTTATGCTGAGACATGCTCTTCTAAGAATGCTTCCAACTATATGGAAGAAGACGTGTCTTGAAGGATGGATTCGGTACACTACTTTCTTGAAGCTACGTCTCTGCCCCTTTCCTTGTGCTTTCAGCACCACGTTGCACATGTTTCCATCTTCATGACAGAAGTTGTGGGTTGTAACATGCTATCTATGCAGTATTCTCACCTACTATTAAGTGGAGGGCACTTTCCCTAAGGTTCAGCGCACAAGGAAGAAAACCCAGGTTGATTCATTCTTCAGGAGGTGGGTTCTGTATTGTAGGCTCTCTGTACAGATTCGGTTGTAAGAATTTAGGAGACGGCACTTTCGTTTCAGGCTCCCCAGCACTCTTCCCATAGCTTCCATCTTCACGACAGAAGTTGTGAGTTGAGACATGGTGTCGCAACAGTGTTCTCCTATAGAGTTATGCAAAGCGCTTTCTGTTGTGTTCACACAGACTTTTGCACATGCTTCCGTTTTCAGGACAGAATCCTGTGAGATGCAAGATGCTTTCACTCTGGTGTTGTTTCTTTGAGTTCAGTCTATGGCACTTTCCTTATGTTTTCTTATGCCTCTGGCAAACGCTTTCATCTTCACGACCAAAGACGTGACCTGAAAGGCAGCTTGTCTACCATGTTCTGTCTTAAAGATTGGTTCATGGCCCTTTCCTTATGCTTCCATTCACAATGTGAAACAGGCTTTCATCATCAAGACAGACGATGCGATTTGGACGACACTTTGCATACCCTGTTCTTACTGAGAGTTACGTCTATTTCAGTTTCTTTAAGGTTCAATGCACTTGTTTGGAACCACGTGTATATTCATGGGTCACGATGTTAGAATGATGTTGCTCTTCTCTCAAAAGGCTTGGTTCTCTCCATTACTTAGATTCAACCTCTCCTTATGTTTTCTCTCACACTTCTGCAATTACTTCCATCTTCTGTCCCGAAGCTGTGAGTTGGAAGACCTTTCAAAAGGGTGTTCTTCTTTAAGCATACAGCACCTTCCTTAGGTTTGCATACACACTACTGGGAATTACACCATCTTCTTAAAGGTAGATGTGATTTGGAAGGTTGTCTCTAGATGGTGCTCTTTCTTCCTCTTAAGCGTAAGGCAGTTCTCTTTCCGTTCAACACTGATATTTGAAAAAGCTTCTCTCTTCATGCATCAGGATGTCTGAAGTGGCATTCTCTCTACAGAGGCTTGGTGCTCATACTTTAGTAAATGGCACATCTTTACACGTTCCTTCACCCTGTAACCCATGCCTCCATCTGCATGAGAGAAGATGTGAGTTTCAGATGCTTTTCGATGGAGATCTTTCCTAAGGTTAAGTGCACCATAAAAGCCTTATGCTGAGACACGCTCTTCTAAGAATGCTTCCAACTTCATGAAAGAAGACATGTCTTGAAGTATGGATTCGGTACACTACTTTCTTGAAGCTACGTCTCTGCCACTTTCCTTATGCCTTCAGCACAACGTTGCAAACGTTTCCGTCTTCATGACAGAAGTTGTGTGTTGTAACATGCTATCTATCTAATGTTCTCACCTACTATTAAGTGAATGGCACGATCCTTAAGGTTCAGCGCACAAGGAAGAAAACCCAGGTTGATTCATTCCTTAGGAGGTGGGTTCGGTATTGTATGCTCTCTGCACAGATTCCGTTGTCAGAATTTAGGAGACGGCACTTTCGTTTCAGGCTCCCCCGCACTCTTCCCATAGCTTCCATCTTCACGACAGAAGTTGTGAGTTGAGACATGGTGTCGCAACAGTGTTCTCCTATAGAGTTATGCAAAGCGCTTTCTGTTGATGTGTTCACACAGACTTTTGCACATGCTTCCGTTTTCAGGACAGAATCCTGTGAGATGCAAGATGCTTTCACTCTGGTGTTGTTTCTTTGAGTTCAGTCTATGGCACTTTCCTTATGTTTTCTTATGCCTCTGGCAAACGCTTTCATCTTCACGACCAAAGACGTGACCTGAAAGGCAGCTTCTCTACAATGTTCTGTCTTAAAGATTGGTTCATGGCCCTTTCCTTATGCTTCCATTCACAATGTGAAACAGGCTTTCATCATCAAGACAGACGATGCGATTTGGACGACACTTTGCATACCCTGTTCCTACTGAGAGTTACGTCTATTTCAGTTTCCTCAAGGTTCAATGCACTTGTTTGGAACCGCGTGTATATTCATGGGTCACGATGTTACAATGATGTGGCTCTTCTATCAAAAGTCGTGGTTCTCTCCATTACTTAGAATTAACCTCTCCTTATGTTTTCTCTCACACTTCTGCAATTACTTCCATCTTCCGTCTCGAAGCTGTGAGTTGGAAGACCTTTCAAAAGGGTGTTCTTCCTTAAGCATACAGCACGTTCCTTAGGTTTGCATACACACTACTGGGAATTACACCATCTTCTTGAAGGTAGATGTGATTTGGAAGATTGTCTCTAGATGGTGCTCTTTCTTCCTCTTAAGCGTAAGGCACTTCTCTTTCCCTTCAACACTGATATTTGAAAAAGCTTCTCTCTTCATGCATCAGGATGTTTGAAGTGGCATTCTCTCTACAGAGGCTTGGTGCTCATAATTTAGTAAACGGCACATCTTTAAACGTTCCCTCACCCTGTAGCCCATGCCTCCATCTGCATGAGAGAAGATGTGAGTTTCAGATGCTTTTCGACGGAGGTCTTTCCTAAGGTTAAGTGCACCATAAAAGCCTTATGCTGAGACACGCTCTTCTAAGAATGCTTCCAACTTCATGAAAGAAGATATGTCTTGAAGTATGGATTCGGTACACTACTTTCTTGAAGCTACGTCTCTGCCACTTTCCTTATGCCTTCAGCACAACGTTGCAAACGTTTCCGTCTTCATGACAGAAGTTGTGGGTTGTAAGATGCTATCTATCTAATGTTCTCACCTACTATTAAGTGAATGGCACGATCCTTAAGGTTCAGCGCACAAGGAAGAAAACCCAGGTTGATTCATTCCTTAGGAGGTGGGTTCGGTATTGTATGCTCTCTGCACAGATTCCGTTTTCAGAATTTAGGAGATGGCACTTTCGTTTCAGGCTCCCCCGCACTCTTCCCATAGCTTCCATCTTCACGACAGAAGTTGTGAGTTGAGACATGGTGTCTCAACAGTGTTCTTCTATAGAGTTAAGCAAAGCGCTTTCGGTTGATGTATTCACACAGACGTTTGCACATGCTTTCATTTTCAGGACAGAATCCTGTGAGATGCAAGATGCTTTCTCTCTGGTGTTCTTTCTTCGACTTCAGTCTAGGGCACTTTCCTTATGTTTTCTTATACCTCTGGGAAACGCTTTCATCTTCACGACCAAAGACGTGACCTGAAAGACGGCTTCGCTACAATGTTCTGTCTTAAAGATTGGTTCATGGCCCTTTCCTTATGCTTCCATTCACAATGTGAAACAGGCTTTCATCGTCAAGACAGACGATGCGATTTGGACGACACTTTGCATACCCTGTTCCTACTGAGAGTTACGTCTATTTCAGTTTCCTCAAGGTTCAATGCACTTGTTTGGAACCGCGTGTATATTCATGGGTCACGATGTGAGAATGATGTTGCTCTTCTATCAAAAGTCTTGGTTCTCTCCATTACTTAGATTCAACCTCTCCTTATGTTTTCTCTCACACTTCTGCAATTACTTCCATCTTCCGTCCCGAAGCTGTGAGTTGGAAGATCTTTCAAAAGGGTGTTCTTCTTTAAGCATACAGCACGTTCCTTAGGTTTACATACACACTACTGAGAATTATACCATCGTTTTGAAGGTAGATGTGATTTGGAACTTTGTCTCTAGATGGTGCTCTTTCTTCCTCTTAAGGTTAAGGCACTTCTCTTTCCGTTCAACACTGATATTTGAAAAAGCTTCTCCCTTCATGGATCAGGATGTTTTAAGTGGCCTTCTCTCTACAGAGCCTTGGTGCGCATAGTTTAGTAAATGGCACATTTTTACACGTTCCTTCACCCTATAGCCCATGCGTTCATCTGCATGAGAGAAAATGTGAGTTTCAGATGCTTTTCGATGGAGATCTTTCCTAAGGTTAAGCGCACCATAAATTCCTTATGCTGAGACATGCTCTTCTAAGAATGCTTCCAACTATATGGAAGAAGACGTGTCTTGAAGGATGGATTCGGTACACTACTTTCTTGAAGCTACGTCTCTGCCCCTTTCCTTGTGCTTTCAGCACCACGTTGCCCATGTTTCCATCTTCATGACAGAAGTTGTGGGTTGTAACATGCTATCTATGCAGTGTTCTCACCTACTATTAAGTGGAGGGCACTTTCCCTAAGGTTCAGCGCACAAGGAAGAAAACCCAGGTTGATTCATTCTTCAGGAGGTGGGTTCTGTATTGTAGGCTCTCTGTACAGATTCGGTTGTCAGAATTTAGGAGACGGCACTTTCGTTTCAGGCTCCCCAGCACTCTTCCCATAGCTTCCATCTTCACGACAGAAGTTGTGAGTTGAGACATGGTGTCGCAACAGTGTTCTCCTATAGAGTTATGCAAAGCGCTTTCTGTTGTGTTCACACAGACTTTTGCACATGCTTCCGTTTTCAGGACAGAATCCTGTGAGATGCAAGATGCTTTCACTCTGGTGTTGTTTCTTTGAGTTCAGTCTATGGCACTTTCCTTATGTTTTCTTATGCCTCTGGCAAACGCTTTCATCTTCACGACCAAAGACGTGACCTGAAAGGCAGCTTGTCTACAATGTTCTGTCTTAAAGATTGGTTCATGGCCCTTTCCTTATGCTTCCATTCACAATGTGAAACAGGCTTTCATCATCAAGACAGACGATGCGATTTGGACGACACTTTGCATACCCTGTTCTTACTGAGAGTTACGTCTATTTCAGTTTCTTTAAGGTTCAATGCACTTGTTTGGAACCACGTGTATATTCATGGGTCACGATGTTAGAATGATGTTGCTCTTCTCTCAAAAGGCTTGGTTCTCTCCATTACTTAGATTCAACCTCTCCTTATGTTTTCTCTCACACTTCTGCAATTACTTCCATCTTCTGTCCCGAAGCTGTGAGTTGGAAGACCTTTCAAAAGGGTGTTCTTCTTTAAGCATACAGCACCTTCCTTAGGTTTGCATACACACTACTGGGAATTACACCATCTTCTTAAAGGTAGATGTGATTTGGAAGGTTGTCTCTAGATGGTGCTCTTTCTTCCTCTTAAGCGTAAGGCAGTTCTCTTTCCGTTCAACACTGATATTTGAAAAAGCTTCTCTCTTCATGCATCAGCATGTTTGAAGTGGCATTCTCTCTACAGAGGCTTGGTGCTCATACTTTAGTAAATGGCACATCTTTACACGTTCCTTCACCCTGTAACTCATGCCTCCATCTGCATGGGAGAAGATGTGAGTTTCAGATGCTTTTCGATGAAGGACATTCCTACGTTTAAGTGCACCATAAATTCCTATTGCTCAGACACGAAATTCTAAGAATGCTTCCAACTTCATGAAAGAAGACGTGTCTTGAAGGATGGATTCGGTACACTACTTTCTTGAAGCTACGTCTCCGCCACTTTCCTTATGCCTTCAGCACAACGTTGCAAACGTTTCCGTCTTCATGACAGAAGTTGTGGATTGTAAGATGCTATCTGTCTAATGTTCTCACCTAGTATTAAGTGAATGGCATGATCCTTAAGGTTCAGCGCTCAAGGAAGAAAACCCAGGTTGATTCATTTCTTAGGAGGTGGGTTTCGTATTGTATGCTCTCTGTACAGATTCCGTTGTCAGAATTTAGGAGACGGCACTTTCGTTTCAGGCTCCCCCGCACTCTTCCCATAGCTTCCATCTTCACGACAGAAGTTGTGAGTTGAGACATGGTGTCTCAACAGTGTTCTTCTATAGAGTTAAGCAAGGCGCTTTCGGCTGATGTATTCACACAGACGTTTGCACATGCTTTCATTTTCAGGACAGAATCCTGTGAGATGCAAGATGCTTTCTCTCTGGTGTTCTTTCTTCGACTTCAGTCTAGGGCACTTTCCTTATGTTTTCTTATACCTCTGGCAAACGCTTTCATCTTCCCGACCAAAGACGTGACCTGAAAGACGGCTTCGCTACCATGTTCAGTCTTAAAGATTGGTTCATGGCCCTTTCCTTATGCTTCCATTCACAATGTGAAACAGGCTTTCATCATCAAGACAGACGATGCGATTTGGACGACACTTTGCATACCCTGTTCCTACTGAGAGTTACGTCTATTTCAGTTTCCTCAAGGTTCAATGCACTTGTTTGGAACCGCGTGTATATTCATGGGTCACGATGTGAGAATGATGTTGCTCTTCTATCAAAAGTCTTGGTTCTCTCCATTACTTAGATTCAACCTCTCCTTATGTTTTCTCTCACACTTCTGCAATTACTTCCATCTTCCGTCCCGAAGCTGTGAGTTGGAAGATCTTTCAAAAGGGTGTTCTTCTTTAAGCATACAGCACGTTCCTTAGGTTTTCATACACACTACTGAGAATTATACCATCTTTTTGAAGGTAGATGTGATTTGGAACTTTGTCTCTAGATGGTGCTCTTTCTTCCTCTTAAGGTTAAGGCACTTCTCTTTCCGTTCAACACTGATATTTGAAAAAGCTTCTCCCTTCATGGATCAGGATGTTTTAAGTGGCCTTCTCTCTACAGAGCCTTGGTGCGCATAGTTTAGTAAATGGCACATCTTTACACGTTCCTTCACCCTATAGCCCATGCGTTCATCTGCATGAGAGAAAATGTGAGTTTCAGATGCTTTTCGATGGAGATCTTTCCTAAGGTTAAGCGCACCATAAATTCCTTATGCTGAGACATGCTCTTCTAAGAATGCTTCCAACTATATGGAAGAAGACGTGTCTTGAAGGATGGATTCGGTACACTACTTTCTTGAAGCTACGTCTCTGCCCCTTTCCTTGTGCTTTCAGCACCACGTTGCCCATGTTTCCATCTTCATGACAGAAGTTGTGGGTTGTAACATGCTATCTATGCAGTGTTCTCACCTACTATTAAGTGGAGGGCACTTTCCCTAAGGTTCAGCGCACAAGGAAGAAAACCCAGGTTGATTCATTCTTCAGGAGGTGGGTTCTGTATTGTAGGCTCTCTGTACAGATTCGGTTGTCAGAATTTAGGAGACGGCACTTTCGTTTCAGGCTCCCCAGCACTCTTCCCATAGCTTCCATCTTCATGACAGAAGTTGTGAGTTGAGACATGGTGTCGCAACAGTGTTCTCCTATAGAGTTATGCAAAGCGCTTTCTGTTGTGTTCACACAGACTTTTGCACATGCTTCCGTTTTCAGGACAGAATCCTGTGAGATGCAAGATGTTTTCACTCTGGTGTTGTTTCTTTGAGTTCAGTCTATGGCACTTTCCTTATGTTTTCTTATGCCTCTGGCAAACGCTTTCATCTTCACGACCAAAGACGTGACCTGAAAGGCAGCTTGTCTACCATGTTCTGTCTTAAAGATTGGTTCATGGCCCTTTCCTTATGCTTCCATTCACAATGTGAAACAGGCTTTCATCATCAAGACAGACGATGCGATTTGGACGACACTTTGCATACCCTGTTCTTACTGAGAGTTACGTCTATTTCAGTTTCTTTAAGGTTCAATGCACTTGTTTGGAACCACGTGTATATTCATGGGTCACGATGTTAGAATGATGTTGCTCTTCTCTCAAAAGGCTTGGTTCTCTCCATTACTTAGATTCAACCTCTCCTTATGTTTTCTCTCACACTTCTGCAATTACTTCCATCTTCTGTCCCGAAGCTGTGAGTTGGAAGACCTTTCAAAAGGGTGTTCTTCTTTAAGCATACAGCACCTTCCTTAGGTTTGCATACACACTACTGGGAATTACACCATCTTCTTAAAGGTAGATGTGATTTGGAAGGTTGTCTCTAGATGGTGCTCTTTCTTCCTCTTAAGCGTAAGGCAGTTCTCTTTCCGTTCAACACTGATATTTGAAAAAGCTTCTCTCTTCATGCATCAGCATGTTTGAAGTGGCATTCTCTCTACAGAGGCTTGGTGCTCATACTTTAGTAAATGGCACATCTTTACACGTTCCTTCACCCTGTAACTCATGCCTCCATCTGCATGGGAGAAGATGTGAGTTTCAGATGCTTTTCGATGAAGGACATTCCTACGTTTAAGTGCACCATAAATTCCTATTGCTCAGACACGAAATTCTAAGAATGCTTCCAACTTCATGAAAGAAGACGTGTCTTGAAGGATGGATTCGGTACACTACTTTCTTGAAGCTACGTCTCCGCCACTTTCCTTATGCCTTCAGCACAACGTTGCAAACGTTTCCGTCTTCATGACAGAAGTTGTGGATTGTAAGATGCTATCTGTCTAATGTTCTCACCTAGTATTAAGTGAATGGCATGATCCTTAAGGTTCAGCGCTCAAGGAAGAAAACCCAGGTTGATTCATTTCTTAGGAGGTGGGTTTCGTATTGTATGCTCTCTGTACAGATTCCGTTGTCAGAATTTAGGAGACGGCACTTTCGTTTCAGGCTCCCCCGCACTCTTCCCATAGCTTCCATCTTCACGACAGAAGTTGTGAGTTGAGACATGGTGTCTCAACAGTGTTCTTCTATAGAGTTAAGCAAGGCGCTTTCGGCTGATGTATTCACACAGACGTTTGCACATGCTTTCATTTTCAGGACAGAATCCTGTGAGATGCAAGATGCTTTCTCTCTGGTGTTCTTTCTTCGACTTCAGTCTAGGGCACTTTCCTTATGTTTTCTTATACCTCTGGCAAACGCTTTCATCTTCCCGACCAAAGACGTGACCTGAAAGACGGCTTCGCTACCATGTTCAGTCTTAAAGATTGGTTCATGGCCCTTTCCTTATGCTTCCATTCACAATGTGAAACAGGCTTTCATCATCAAGACAGACGATGCGATTTGGACGACACTTTGCATACCCTGTTCCTACTGAGAGTTACGTCTATTTCAGTTTCCTCAAGGTTCAATGCACTTGTTTGGAACCGCTTGTATATTCATGGGTCACGATTTGAGAATGATGTTGCTCTTCTATCAAAATCTTGGTTCTCTCCATTACTTAGAATTAACCTCTCCTTATGTTTTCTCTCACACTTTTGCAATTACTTCCATCTTCCGTCCCGAAGCTGTGATTTGGAAGACCTTTCAAAAGGGTGTTCTTCTTTAAGCATATAGCACGTTCCTTAGGTTTACATACACACTACTGAGAATTATACCATCTTTTTGAAGGTAGATGTGATTTGGAACTTTGTCTCTAGATGGTGCTCTTTCTTCCTCTTAAGGTTAAGGCACTTCTCTTTCCGTTCAACACTGATATTTGAAAAAGCTTCTCCCTTCATGGATCAGGATGTTTTAAGTGGCCTTCTCTCTACAGAGCCTTGGTGCTCATAGTTTAGTAAATGGCACATCTTTACACGTTCCTTCACCCTATAGCCCATGCGTTCATCTGCATGAGAGAAAATGTGATTTTCAGATGCTTTTCGATGGAGATCTTTCCTAAGGTTAAGCGCACCATAAATTCCTTATGCTGAGACATGCTCTTCTAAGAATGCTTCCAACTATATGGAAGAAGACGTGTCTTGAAGGATGGATTCGGTACACTACTTTCTTGAAGCTACGTCTCTGCCCCTTTCCTTGTGCTTTCAGCACAACCTTGCACATGTTTCCATCTTCATGACAGAAGTTGTGGGTTGTAACATGCTATCTATGCAGTGTTCTCACCTACTATTAAGTGGAGGGCACTTTCCCTAAGGTTCAGTGCACAAGGAAGAAAACCCAGGTTGATTCATTCTTCAGGAGGTGGGTTCTGTATTGTAGGCTCTCTGTACAGATTCGGTTGTCAGAATTTAGGAGACGGCACTTTCGTTTCAGGCTCCCCAGCACTCTTCCCATAGCTTCCATCTTCACGACAGAAGTTGTGAGTTGAGACATGGTGTCGCAACAGTGTTCTCCTATAGAGTTATGCAAAGCGCTTTCTGTTGATGTGTTCACACAGACTTTTGCACATGCTTCCGTTTTCAGGACAGAATCCTGTGAGATGCAAGATGCTTTCACTCTGGTGTTGTTTCTTTGAGTTCAGTCTATGGCACTTTCCTTATGTTTTCTTATGCCTCTGGCAAACGCTTTCATCTTCACGACCAAAGACGTGACCTGAAAGGCAGCTTGTCTACCATGTTCTGTCTTAAAGATTGGTTCATGGCCCTTTCCTTATGCTTCCATTCACAATGTGAAACAGGCTTTCATCATCAAGACAGACGATGCGATTTGGACGACACTTTGCATACCCTGTTCTTACTGAGAGTTACGTCTATTTCAGTTTCCTTAAGGTTCAATGCACTTGTTTGGAACCGCGTGTATATTCATGGGTCACGATGTTAGAATGATGTTGCTCTTCTTTCAAAAGTCTTGGTCCTCTCCATTACTTAGATTCAACCTCTCCTTATGTTTTCTCTCACACTTCTGCAATTACTTCCATCTTCTGTCCCGAAGCTGTGAGTTGGAAGACCTTTCAAAAGGGTGTTCTTCTTTAAGCATACAGCACGTTCCTTAGGTTTGCATACACACTACTGGGAATTACACCATCTTCTTGAAGGTAGATGTGATTTGGAAGATTGTCTCTAGATGGTGCTCTTTCTTCCTCTTAAGCGTAAGGCACTTCTCTTTCCCTTCAACACTGATATTTGAAAAAGCTTCTCTCTTCATGCATCAGGATGTTTGAAGTGGCATTCTCTCTACAGAGGCTTGGTGCTCATAATTTAGTAAACGGCACATCTTTACACGTTCCCTCACCCTGTAGCCCATGCCTCCATCTGCATGAGAGAAGATGTGAGTTTCAGATGCTTTTCGACGGAGGTCTTTCCTAAGGTTAAGTGCACCATAAAAGCCTTATGCTGAGACACGCTCTTCTAAGAATGCTTCCAACTTCATGAAAGAAGACATGTCTTGAAGGATGGATTCGGTACACTACTTTCTTGAAGCTACGTCTCTGCCCCTTTCCTTGTGCTTTCAGCACAACGTTGCACATGTTTCCATCTTCATGACAGAAGTTGTGGGTTGTAACATGCTATCTATGCAGTATTCTCACCTACTATTAAGTGGAGGGCACTTTCCCTAAGGTTCAGCGCACAAGGAAGAAAACCCAGGTTGATTCATTCTTCAGGAGGTGGGTTCTGTATTGTAGGCTCTCTGTACAGATTCGGTTGTCAGAATTTAGGAGACGGCACTTTCATTTCAGGCTCCCCAGCACTCTTCCCATAGCTTCCATCTTCACGACAGAAGTTGTGAGTTGAGACATGGTGTCGCAACAGTGTTCTCCTATAGAGTTATGCAAAGCGCTTTCTGTTGTGTTCACACAGACTTTTGCACATGCTTCCGTTTTCAGGACAGAATCCTGTGAGATGCAAGATGCTTTCACTCTGGTGTTGTTTCTTTGAGTTCAGTCTATGGCACTTTCCTTATGTTTTCTTATGCCTCTGGCAAACGCTTTCATCTTCACGACCAAAGACGTGACCTGAAAGGCAGCTTGTCTACAATGTTCTGTCTTAAAGATTGGTTCATGGCCCTTTCCTTATGCTTCCATTCACAATGTGAAACAGGCTTTCATCATCAAGACAGACGATGCGATTTGGACGACACTTTGCATACCCTGTTCTTACTGAGAGTTACGTCTATTTCAGTTTCCTGAAGGTTCAATGCACTTGTTTGGAACCACGTGTATATTCATGGGTCACGATGTTAGAATGATGTTGCTCTTCTCTCAAAAGGCTTGGTTCTCTCCATTACTTAGATTCAACCTCTCCTTATGTTTTCTCTCACACTTCTGCAATTACTTCCATCTTCTGTCCCGAAGCTGTGAGTTGGAAGACCTTTCAAAAGGGTGTTCTTCTTTAAGCATACAGCACCTTCCTTAGGTTTGCATACACACTACTGGGAATTACACCATCTTCTTAAAGGTAGATGTGATTTGGAAGGTTGTCTCTAGATGGTGCTCTTTCTTCCTCTTAAGCGTAAGGCAGTTCTCTTTCCGTTCAACACTGATATTTGAAAAAGCTTCTCTCTTCATGCATCAGCATGTTTGAAGTGGCATTCTCTCTACAGAGGCTTGGTGCTCATACTTTAGTAAATGGCACATCTTTACACGTTCCTTCACCCTGTAACCCATGCCTCCGTCTGCATGAGAGAAGATGTGAGTTTCAGATGCTTTTCGATGAAGGACATTCCTACGGTTAAGTGCACCATAAATTCCTATTGCTCAGACACGAAATTCTAAGAATGCTTCCAACTTCATGAAAGAAGGCGTGTCTTGAAGGATGGATTCGGTACACTACTTTCTTGAAGCTACGTCTCCGCCACTTTCCTTATGCCTTCAGCACAACGTTGCAAACGTTTCCGTCTTCATGACAGAAGTTGTGGATTGTAAGATGCTATCTGTCTAATGTTCTCACCTAGTATTCAGTGAATGGCATGATCCTTAAGGTTCAGCGCTCAAGGAAGAAAACCCAGGTTGATTCATTTCTTAGGAGGTGGGTTTCGTATTGTATGCTCTCTGTACAGATTCCGTTTTCAGAATTTAGGAGACGGCACTTTCGTTTCAGGCTCCCCCGCACTCTTCCCATAGCTTCCATCTTCACGACAGAAGTTGTGAGTTGAGACATGGGGTCTCAACAGTGTTCTTCTATAGAGTTAAGCAAAGCGCTTTCGGCTGATGTATTCACACAGACGTTTGCACATGCTTTCATTTTCAGGACAGAATCCTGTGAGATGCAAGATGCTTTCTCTCTGGTGTTCTTTCTTCGACTTCAGTCTAGGGCACTTTCCTTATGTTTTCTTATACCTCTGGCAAACGCTTTCATCTTCCCGACCAAAGACGTGACCTGAAAGACGGCTTCGCTACCATGTTCAGTCTTAAAGATTGGTTCATGGCCCTTTCCTTATGCTTCCATTCACAATGTGAAACAGGCTTTCATCATCAAGACAGACGATGCGATTTGGACGACACTTTGCATACCCTGTTCCTACTGAGAGTTACGTCTATTTCAGTTTCCTCAAGGTTCAATGCACTTGTTTGGAACCGCTTGTATATTCATGGGTCACGATTTGAGAATGATGTTGCTCTTCTATCAAAATCTTGGTTCTCTCCATTACTTAGAATTAACCTCTCCTTATGTTTTCTCTCACACTTTTGCAATTACTTCCATCTTCCGTCCCGAAGCTGTGATTTGGAAGACCTTTCAAAAGGGTGTTCTTCTTTAAGCATACAGCACGTTCCTTAGGTTTACATACACACTACTGAGAATTATACCATCTTTTTGAAGGTAGATGTGATTTGGAACTTTGTCTCTAGATGGTGCTCTTTCTTCCTCTTAAGGTTAAGGCACTTCTCTTTCCGTTCAACACTGATATTTGAAAAAGCTTCTCCCTTCATGGATCAGGATGTTTTAAGTGGCCTTCTCTCTACAGAGGCTTGGTGCTCATAATTTAGTAAACGGCACATCTTTACACGTTCCCTCACCCTGTAGCCCATGCCTCCATCTGCATGAGAGAAGATGTGAGTTTCAGATGCTTTTCGACGGAGGTCTTTCCTAAGGTTAAGTGCACCATAAAAGCCTTATGCTGAGACACGCTCTTCTAAGAATGCTTCCAACTTCATGAAAGAAGACATGTCTTGAAGGATGGATTCGGTACACTACTTTCTTGAAGCTACGTCTCTGCCCCTTTCCTTGTGCTTTCAGCACAACGTTGCACATGTTTCCATCTTCATGACAGAAGTTGTGGGTTGTAACATGCTATCTATGCAGTATTCTCACCTACTATTAAGTGGAGGGCACTTTCCCTAAGGTTCAGCGCACAAGGAAGAAAACCCAGGTTGATTCATTCTTCAGGAGGTGGGTTCTGTATTGTAGGCTCTCTGTACAGATTCGGTTGTCAGAATTTAGGAGACGGCACTTTCGTTTCAGGCTCCCCAGCACTCTTCCCATAGCTTCCATCTTCACGACAGAAGTTGTGAGTTGAGACATGGTGTCGCAACAGTGTTCTCCTATAGAGTTATGCAAAGCGCTTTCTGTTGTGTTCACACAGACTTTTGCACATGCTTCCGTTTTCAGGACAGAATCCTGTGAGATGCAAGATGCTTTCACTCTGGTGTTGTTTCTTTGAGTTCAGTCTATGGCACTTTCCTTATGTTTTCTTATGCCTCTGGCAAACGCTTTCATCTTCACGACCAAAGACGTGACCTGAAAGGCAGCTTGTCTACAATGTTCTGTCTTAAAGATTGGTTCATGGCCCTTTCCTTATGCTTCCATTCACAATGTGAAACAGGCTTTCATCATCAAGACAGACGATGCGATTTGGACGACACTTTGCATACCCTGTTCTTACTGAGAGTTACGTCTATTTCAGTTTCCTGAAGGTTCAATGCACTTGTTTGGAACCACGTGTATATTCATGGGTCACGATGTTAAAATGATGTTGCTCTTCTCTCAAAAGGCTTGGTTCTCTCCATTACTTAGATTCAACCTCTCCTTATGTTTTCTCTCACACTTCTGCAATTACTTCCATCTTCTGTCCCGAAGCTGTGAGTTGGAAGACCTTTCAAAAGGGTGTTCTTCTTTAAGCATACAGCACCTTCCTTAGGTTTGCATACACACTACTGGGAATTACACCATCTTCTTAAAGGTAGATGTGATTTGGAAGGTTGTCTCTAGATGGTGCTCTTTCTTCCTCTTAAGCGTAAGGCAGTTCTCTTTCCGTTCAACACTGATATTTGAAAAAGCTTCTCTCTTCATGCATCAGCATGTTTGAAGTGGCATTCTCTCTACAGAGGCTTGGTGCTCATACTTTAGTAAATGGCACATCTTTACACGTTCCTTCACCCTGTAACCCATGCCTCCGTCTGCATGAGAGAAGATGTGAGTTTCAGATGCTTTTCGATGAAGGACATTCCTACGGTTAAGTGCACCATAAATTCCTATTGCTCAGACACGAAATTCTAAGAATGCTTCCAACTTCATGAAAGAAGGCGTGTCTTGAAGGATGGATTCGGTACACTACTTTCTTGAAGCTACGTCTCCGCCACTTTCCTTATGCCTTCAGCACAACGTTGCAAACGTTTCCGTCTTCATGACAGAAGTTGTGGATTGTAAGATGCTATCTGTCTAATGTTCTCACCTAGTATTCAGTGAATGGCATGATCCTTAAGGTTCAGCGCTCAAGGAAGAAAACCCAGGTTGATTCATTTCTTAGGAGGTGGGTTTCGTATTGTATGCTCTCTGTACAGATTCCGTTTTCAGAATTTAGGAGACGGCACTTTCGTTTCAGGCTCCCCCGCACTCTTCCCATAGCTTCCATCTTCACGACAGAAGTTGTGAGTTGAGACATGGGGTCTCAACAGTGTTCTTCTATAGAGTTAAGCAAAGCGCTTTCGGCTGATGTATTCACACAGACGTTTGCACATGCTTTCATTTTCAGGACAGAATCCTGTGAGATGCAAGATGCTTTCTCTCTGGTGTTCTTTCTTCGACTTCAGTCTAGGGCACTTTCCTTATGTTTTCTTATACCTCTGGCAAACGCTTTCATCTTCCCGACCAAAGACGTGACCTGAAAGACGGCTTCGCTACCATGTTCAGTCTTAAAGATTGGTTCATGGCCCTTTCCTTATGCTTCCATTCACAATGTGAAACAGGCTTTCATCATCAAGACAGACGATGCGATTTGGACGACACTTTGCATACCCTGTTCCTACTGAGAGTTACGTCTATTTCAGTTTCCTCAAGGTTCAATGCACTTGTTTGGAACCGCTTGTATATTCATGGGTCACGATTTGAGAATGATGTTGCTCTTCTATCAAAATCTTGGTTCTCTCCATTACTTAGAATTAACCTCTCCTTATGTTTTCTCTCACACTTTTGCAATTACTTCCATCTTCCGTCCCGAAGCTGTGATTTGGAAGACCTTTCAAAAGGGTGTTCTTCTTTAAGCATACAGCACGTTCCTTAGGTTTACATACACACTACTGAGAATTATACCATCTTTTTGAAGGTAGATGTGATTTGGAACTTTGTCTCTAGATGGTGCTCTTTCTTCCTCTTAAGGTTAAGGCACTTCTCTTTCCGTTCAACACTGATATTTGAAAAAGCTTCTCCCTTCATGGATCAGGATGTTTTAAGTGGCCTTCTCTCTACAGAGCCTTGGTGCTCATAGTTTAGTAAATGGCACATCTTTACACGTTCCTTCACCCTATAGCCCATGCGTTCATCTGCATGAGAGAAAATGTGATTTTCAGATGCTTTTCGATGGAGATCTTTCCTAAGGTTAAGCGCACCATAAATTCCTTATGCTGAGACATGCTCTTCTAAGAATGCTTCCAACTTCATGAAAGAAGACATGTCTTGAAGGATGGATTCGGTACACTACTTTCTTGAAGCTACGTCTCTGCCCCTTTCCTTGTGCTTTCAGCACAACTTGCACATGTTTCCATCTTCATGACAGAAGTTGTGGGTTGTAACATGCTATCTATGCAGTATTCTCACCTACTATTAAGTGGAGGGCACTTTCCCTAAGGTTCAGCGCACAAGGAAGAAAACCCAGGTTGATTCATTCTTCAGGAGGTGGGTTCGGTATTGTAGGCTCTCTGTACAGATTCGGTTGTCAGAATTTAGGAGACGGCACTTTCGTTTCAGGCTCCCCAGCACTCTTCCCATAGCTTCCATCTTCACGACAGAAGTTGTGAGTTGAGACATGGTGTCGCAACAGTGTTCTCCTATAGAGTTATGCAAAGCGCTTTCTGTTGATGTGTTCACACAGACTTTTGCACATGCTTCCGTTTTCAGGACAGAATCCTGTGAGATGCAAGATGCTTTCACTCTGGTGTTGTTTCTTTGAGTTCAGTCTATGGCACTTTCCTTATGTTTTCTTATGCCTCTGGCAAACGCTTTCATCTTCACGACCAAAGACGTGACCTGAAAGGCAGCTTCTCTACAATGTTCTGTCTTAAAGATTGGTTCATGGCCCTTTCCTTATGCTTCCATTCACAATGTGAAACAGGCTTTCATCATCAAGACAGACGATGCGATTTGGAAGACACTTTGCATACCCTGTTCTTACTGAGAGTTACGTCTATTTCAGTTTCCTTAAGGTTCAATGCACTTGTTTGGAACCGCGTGTATATTCATGGGTCACGAGGTTAGAATGATGTTGCTCTTCTTTCAAAAGTCTTGGTTCTCTCCATTACTTAGATTCAACCTCTCCTTATGTTTTCTCTCACACTTCTGCAATTACTTCCATCTTCTGTCCCGAAGCTGTGAGTTGGAAGACCTTTCAAAAGGGTGTTCTTCTTTAAGCATACAGCACGTTCCTCAGGTTTGCATACACACTACTGGGAATTACACCATCTTCTTGAAGGTAGATGTGATTTGGAAGATTGTCTCTAGATGGTGCTCTTTCTTCCTCTTAAGGTTAAGGCACTTCTCTTTCCGTTCAACACTGATATTTGAAAAAGCTTCTCTCTTCATGCATCAGGATGTTTGAAGTGGCATTCTCTCTACAGAGGCTTGGTGCTCATACTTTAGTAAATGGCACATCTTTACACGTTCCTTCACCCTGTAGCCCATGCCTCCATCTGCATTAGAGAAGATGTGAGTTTCAGATGCTTTTCGACGGAGGTCTTTCCTGAGGTTAAGTGCACCATAAATTCCTTATGCTGAGACACGCTCTTCTAAGAATGCTTCCAACTTCATGAAAGAAGACGTGTCTTGAAGGATGGATTCGGTACACTACTTTCTTGAAGCTACGTCTCTGCCACTTTCCTTATGCCTTCAGCACAACGTTGCAAACGTTTCCGTCTTCATGACAGAAGTTGTGGGTTGTAAGATGCTATCTGTCTAATGTTCTCACCTAGTATTAAGTGAATGGCATGATCCTTAATGTTCAGCGCTCAAGGAAGAAAACCCAGGTTGATTCATTCCTTAGGAGGTGGGTTTCATATTGTATGCTCTCTGCACAGATTCCGTTGTCAGAATTTAGGAGATGGCACTTTCGTTTCAGGCTCCCCCGCACTCTTCCCATAGCTTCCATCTTCACGACAGAAGTTGTGAGTTGAGACATGGTGTCGCAACAGTGTTCTTCTATAGAGTTAAGCAAAGCGCTTTCGGTTGATGTATTCACACAGACGTTTGCACATGCTTTCATTTTCAGGACAGAATCCTGTGAGATGCAAGATGCTTTCTCTCTGGTGTTCTTTCTTTGACTTCAGTCTAGGGCACTTTCCTTATGTTTTCTTATACCTCTGGCAAACGCTTTCATCTTCACGACCAAAGACGTGACCCGAAAGACGGCTTCGCTATAATGTTCTGTCTTAAAGATTGGTTCATGGCCCTTTCCTTATGCTTCCATTCACAATGTGAAACAGGCTTTCATCATCAAGACAGACGATGCGATTTGGACGACACTTTGCATACCCTGTTCCTACTGAGAGTTACGTCTATTTCAGTTTCCTCAAGGTTCAATGCACTTGTTTGGAACCGCGTGTATATTCATGGGTCACGATGTGAGAATGATGTTGCTCTTCTATCAAAAGTCTTGGTTCTCTCCATTACTTAGATTCAACCTCTCTTTATGTTTTCTCTCACACTTCTGCAATTACTTCCATCTTCCGTCCCGAAGCTGTGAGTTGGAAGATCTTTCAAAAGGGTGTTCTTCTTTAAGCATACAGCACGTTCCTTAGGTTTACATACACACTACTGAGAATTATACCATCTTTTTGAAGGTAGATGTGATTTGGAACTTTGTCTCTAGATGGTGCTCTTTCTTCCTCTTTAGGTTAAGGCACTTCTCTTTCCGTTCAACACTGATATTTGAAAAAGCTTCTCCCTTCATGGATCAGGATGTTTAAGTGGCCTTCTCTCTACAGAGCCTTGGTGCGCATAGTTTAGTAAATGGCACATCTTTACACGTTCCTTCACCCTATAGCCCATGCGTTCATCTGCATGAGAGAAAATGTGAGTTTCAGATGCTTTTCGATGGAGATCTTTCCTAAGGTTAAGCGCACCATAAATTCCTTATGCTGAGACATGCTCTTCTAAGAATGCTTCCAACTATATGGAAGAAGACGTGTCTTGAAGGATGGATTCGGTACACTACTTTCTTGAAGCTACGTCTCTGCCCCTTTCCTTGTGCTTTCAGCACAACCTTGCACATGTTTCCATCTTCATGACAGAAGTTGTGGGTTGTAACATGCTATCTATGCAGTGTTCTCACCTACTATTAAGTGGAGGGAACTTTCCCTAAGGTTCAGCGCACAAGGAAGAAAACCCAGGTTGATTCATTCTTCAGGAGGTGGGTTCGGTATTGTAGGCTCTCTGCACAGATTCGGTTGTCAGAATTTAGGAGACGGCACTTTCGTTTCAGGCTCCCCAGCACTCTTCCCATAGCTTCCATCTTCACGACAGAAGTTGTGAGTTGAGACATGGTGTCGCAACAGTGTTCTCCTATAGAGTTATGCAAAGCGCTTTCTGTTGATGTTTTCACACAGACTTTTGCACATGCTTCCGTTTTCAGGACAGAATCCTGTGAGATGCAAGATGCTTTCACTCTGGTGTTGTTTCTTTGAGTTCAGTCTATGGCACTTTCCTTATGTTTTCTTATGCCTCTTTCAAACGCTTTCATCTTCACGACCAAAGACGTGACCTGAAAGACGGCTTCGCTACAATGTTCTGTCTTAAAGTTTGGTTCATGGCCCTTTCCTTATGCTTCCATTCACAATGTGAAACAGGCTTTCATCATCAAGACAGACGATGCGATTTGGAAGACACGTTGCATACCCTGTTATTACTGAGAGTTACATCTATTTCAGTTTCCTTAAGGTTAAATGCACTTGTTTGGAACCGCGTGTATATTCATGGGTCACGATGTTAGAATGATGTTGCTCTTCTATCAAAAGTCTTGGTTCTCTCCATTACTTAGAATTAACCTCTCCTTATGTTTTCTCTCACACTTCTGCAATTACTTCCATCTTCCGTTTCGAAGCTGTGAGTTGGAAGACCTTTCAAAAGGGTGTTCTTCTTTAAGCATACAGCACGTTCCTCAGGTTTGCATACACACTACTGGGAATTACACCATCTTCTTGAAGGTAGATGTGATTGAGAAGGTTGTCTCTAGATGGTGCTCTTTCTTCCTCTTAAGCGTAAGACACTTCTCTTTCCGTTCAACACTGATATTTGAAAAAGCTTCTCTCTTCATGCATCAGGATGTTTGAAGTGGCATTCTCTCTACAGAGCCTTGGTGGTTATAGTTTAGTAAATGGCACATCTTTACACGTTCCTTCACCCTGTAGCCCATGCCTCCATCTGCATGATAGAAGATGTGAGTTTCAGATGCTTTTTGACGGAGGTCTTTCCTAAGGTTAAGTGCACCATAAATTCCTTATGCTGAGACACGCTCTTCTAAGAATGCTTCCAACTTCATGAAAGAAGACGTGTCTTGAAGGATGGAATCGGTACACTACTTTCTTGAAGCTACGTCTCTGCCACTTTCCTTATGCCTTCAGCACAACGTTGCAAACGTTTCCGTCTTCATGACAGAAGTTGTGGATTGTAAGATGCTATCTATCCAATGTTCTCACCTAGTATTAAGTGAATGGCATGATCGTTAAGGTTCAGCGCTCAAGGAAGAAAACCCAGGTTGATTCATTCCTTCGGAGGTGGGTTTCGTATTGTATGCTCTCTGCACAGATTCCGTTGTCAGAATTTAGGAGACGGCACTTTCGTTTCAGGCTCCCCCGCACTCTTCCCATAGCATCCATCTTCACGACAGAAGTTGTGAGTTGAGACATGGTGTCTCAACAGTGTTCTTCTATAGAGTTAAGCAAAGCGCTTTCGGTTGATGTATTCACACAGACGTTTGCACATGCTTTCATTTTCAGGACAGAATCCTGTGAGATGCAAGACGCTTTCTCTCTGGTGTTCTTTCTTCGACTTCAGTCTAGGGCACTTTCCTTATGTTTTCTTATACCTCTGGCAAACGCTTTCATCTTCACGACCAAAGACGTGACCTGAAAGACGGCTTCGCTACAATATTCTGTCTTAAAGTTTGGTTCATGGCCCTTTCCTTATGCTTCCATTCACAATGTGAAACAGGCTTTCATCATCAAGACAGACGATGCGATTTGGACGACACTTTGCATACCCTGTTCCTACTGAGAGTTACGTCTATTTCAGTTTCCTCAAGGTTCAATGCACTTGTTTGGAACCGCGTGTATATTCATGGGTCACGATGTGAGAATGATGTTGCTCTTCTATCAAAAGTCTTGGTTCTCTCCATTACTTAGAATTAACCTCTCCTTATGTTTTCTCTCACACTTCTGCAATTACTTCCATCTTCCGTCCCGAAGCTGTGAGTTGGAAGACCTTTCAAAAGGGTGTTCTTCTTTAAGCATACAGCACGTTCCTTAGGTTTACATACACACTACTGAGAATTATACCATCTTTTTGAAGGTAGACGTGATTTGGAACTTTGTCTCTAGATGGTGCTCTTTCTTCCTCTTAAGGTTAAGGCACTTCTCTTTCCGTTCAACACTGATATTTGAAAAAGCTTCTCCCTTCATGGATCAGGATGTTTTAAGTGGCCTTCTCTCTACAGAGCCTTGGTGCTCATAGTTTAGTAAATGGCACATCTTTACACGTTCCTTCACCCTATAGCCCATGCGTTCATCTGCATGAGAGAAAATGTGAGTTTCAGATGCTTTTCGATGGAGATCTTTCCTAAGGTTAAGCGCACCATAAATTCCTTATGCTGAGACATGCTCTTCTAAGAATGCTTCCAACTATATGGAAGAAGACGTGTCTTGAAGGATGGATTCGGTACACTACTTTCTTGAAGCTACGTCTCTGCCCCTTTCCTTGTGCTTTCAGCACAACCTTGCACATGTTTCCATCTTCATGACAGAAGTTGTGGGTTGTAACATGCTATCTATGCAGTGTTCTCACCTACTATTAAGTGGAGGGCACTTTCCCTAAGGTTCAGTGCACAAGGAAGAAAACCCAGGTTGATTCATTCTTCAGGAGGTGGGTTCTGTATTGTAGGCTCTCTGTACAGATTCGGTTGTCAGAATTTAGGAGACGGCACTTTCGTTTCAGGCTCCCCAGCACTCTTCCCATAGCTTCCATCTTCACGACAGAAGTTGTGAGTTGAGACATGGTGTCGCAACAGTGTTCTCCTATAGAGTTATGCAAAGCGCTTTCTGTTGATGTGTTCACACAGACTTTTGCACATGCTTCCGTTTTCAGGACAGAATCCTGTGAGATGCAAGATGCTTTCACTCTGGTGTTGTTTCTTTGAGTTCAGTCTATGGCACTTTCCTTATGTTTTCTTATGCCTCTGGCAAACGCTTTCATCTTCACGACCAAAGACGTGACCTGAAAGGCAGCTTCTCTACAATGTTCTGTCTTAAAGATTGGTTCATGGCCCTTTCCTTATGCTTCCATTCACAATGTGAAACAGGCTTTCATCATCAAGACAGACGATGCGATTTGGAAGACACTTTGCATACCCTGTTCTTACTGAGAGTTACGTCTATTTCAGTTTCCTTAAGGTTCAATGCACTTGTTTGGAACCGCGTGTATATTCATGGGTCACGATGTTAGAATGATGTTGCTCTTCTTTCAAAAGTCTTGGTCCTCTCCATTACTTAGATTCAACCTCTCCTTATGTTTTCTCTCACACTTCTGCAATTACTTCCATCTTCTGTCCCGAAGCTGTGAGTTGGAAGACCTTTCAAAAGGGTGTTCTTCTTTAAGCATACAGCACGTTCCTTAGGTTTGCATACACACTACTGGGAATTACACCATCTTCTTGAAGGTAGATGTGATTTGGAAGATTGTCTCTGGATGGTGCTCTTTCTTCCTCTTAAGCGTAAGGCACTTCTCTTTCCCTTCAACACTGATATTTGAAAAAGCTTCTCTCTTCATGCATCAGGATGTTTGAAGTGGCATTCTCTCTACAGAGGCTTGGTGCTCATAATTTAGTAAATGGCACATCTTTACACGTTCCCTCACCCTGTAGCCCATGCCTCCATCTGCATGAGAGAAGATGTGAGTTTCAGATGCTTTTCGATGGAGATCTTTCCTAAGGTTAAGTGCACCATAAAAGCCTTATGCTGAGACACGCTCTTCTAAGAATGCTTCCAACTTCATGCAAGAAGACATGTCTTGAAGGATGGATTCGGTACACTACTTTCTTGAAGCTACGTCTCTGCCCCTTTCCTTGTGCTTTCAGCACAACGTTGCACATGTTTCCATCTTCATGACAGAAGTTGTGGGTTGTAACATGCTATCTATGCAGTATTCTCACCTACTATTAAGTGGAGGGCACTTTCCCTAAGGTTCAGCGCACAAGGAAGAAAACCCAGGTTGATTCATTCTTCAGGAGGTGGGATCTGTATTGTAGGCTCTCTGTACAGAATCGGTTGTCAGAATTTAGGAGACGGCACTTTCGTTTCAGGCTCCCCAGCACTCTTCCCATAGCTTCCATCTTCACGACAGAAGTTGTGAGTTGAGACATGGTGTCGCAACAGTGTTCTCCTATAGAGTTATGCAAAGCGCTTTCTGTTGTGTTCACACAGACTTTTGCACATGCTTCCGTTTTCAGGACAGAATCCTGTGAGATGCAAGATGCTTTCACTCTGGTGTTGTTTCTTTGAGTTCAGTCTATGGCACTTTCCTTATGTTTTCTTAAGCCTCTGGCAAACGCTTTCATCTTCACGACCAACGACGTGACCTGAAAGACGGCTTCGCTAAAATGTTCTGTCTTAAAGATTGGTTCATGGCCCTTTCCTTATGCTTCCATTCACAATGTGAAACAGGCTTTCATCGTCAAGACAGACGATGCGATTTGGACGACACTTTGCATACCCTGTTCCTACTGAGAGTTACGTCTATTTCAGTTTCCTCAAGGTTCAATGCACTTGTTTGGAACCGCGTGTATATTCATGGGTCACGATGTGAGAATGATGTTGCTCTTCTATCAAAAGTCTTGGTTCTCTCCATTACTTAGAATTAACCTCTCCTTATGTTTTCTCTCACACTTCTCCAATTACTTCCATGTTCCGTCCCGAAGCTGTGAGTTGGAAGACCTTTCAAAAGGGTGTTCTTCTTTAAGCATACAGCACGTTCCTTAGGTTTACATACACACTACTGAGAATTATACCATCTTTTTGAAGGTAGATGTGATTTGGAACTTTGTCTCTAGATGGTGCTCTTTCTTCCTCTTAAGGTTAAGGCACTTCTCTTTCCGTTCAACACTGATATTTGAAAAAGCTTCTCCCTTCATGGATCAGGATGTTTTAAGTGGCCTTCTCTCTACAGAGCCTTGGTGCTCATAGTTTAGTAAATGGCACATCTTTACACGTTCCTTCACCCTATAGCCCATGCGTTCATCTGCATGAGAGAAAATGTGAGTTTCAGATGCTTTTCGATGGAGATCTTTCCTAAGGTTAAGCGCACCATAAATTCCTTATGCTGAGACATGCTCTTCTAAGAATGCTTCCAACTATATGGAAGAAGACGTGTCTTGAAGGATGGATTCGGTACACTACTTTCTTGAAGCTACGTCTCTGCCCCTTTCCTTGTGCTTTCAGCACAACCTTGCACATGTTTCCATCTTCATGACAGAAGTTGTGGGTTGTAACATGCTATCTATGCAGTGTTCTCACCTACTATTAAGTGGAGGGCACTTTCCCTAAGGTTCAGTGCACAAGGAAGAAAACCCAGGTTGATTTATTCTTCAGGAGGTGGGTTCTGTATTGTAGGCTCTCTGTACAGATTCGGTTGTCAGAATTTAGGAGATGGCACTTTCGTTTCAGGCTCCCCAGCACTCTTCCCATAGCTTCCATTTTCACGACAGAAGTTGTGATTTGAGACATGGTGTCGCAACAGTGTTCTTCTATAGAGTTATGCAAAGCGCTTTCTGTTGATGTGTTCACACAGACTTTGGCACATGCTTCCGTTTTCAGGACAGAATCCTGTGAGATGCAAGATGCTTTCACTCTGGTGTTCTTTCTTCGACTTCAGTCTATGGCACTTTCCTTATGTTTTCTTATGCCTCTGGCAAACGCTTTCATCTTCACGACCAAAGACGTGACCTGAAAGGCAGCTTCTCTACAATGTTCTGTCTTAGAGATTGGTTCATGGCCCTTTCCTTATGCTTCCATTCACAATGTGAAACAGGCTTTCATCATCAAGACAGACGATGCGATTTGGACGACACTTTGCATACCCTGTTCTTACTGAGAGTTACGTCTATTTCAGTTTCCTGAAGGTTCAATGCACTTGTTTGGAACCACGTGTATATTCATGGGTCACGATGTTAGAATGATGTTGCTCTTCTCTCAAAAGGCTTGGTTCTCTCCATTACTTAGATTCAACCTCTCCTTATGTTTTCTCTCACACTTCTGCAATTACTTCCATCTTCTGTCCCGAAGCTGTGAGTTGGAAGACCTTTCAAAAGGGTGTTCTTCTTTAAGCATACAGCACCTTCCTTAGGTTTGCATACACACTACTGGGAATTACACCATCTTCTTAAAGGTAGATGTGATTTGGAAGGTTGTCTCTAGATGGTGCTCTTTCTTCCTCTTAAGCGTAAGGCAGTTCTCTTTCCGTTCAACACTGATATTTGAAAAAGCTTCTCTCTTCATGCATCAGCATGTTTGAAGTGGCATTCTCTCTACAGAGGCTTGGTGCTCATACTTTAGTAAATGGCACATCTTTACACGTTCCTTCACCCTGTAACTCATGCCTCCATCTGCATGAGAGAAGATGTGAGTTTCAGATGCTTTTCGATGAAGGACATTCCTACGTTTAAGTGCACCATAAATTCCTATTGCTCAGACACGAAATTCTAAGAATGCTTCCAACTTCATGAAAGAAGACGTGTCTTGAAGGATGGATTCGGTACACTACTTTCTTGAAGCTACGTCTCCGCCACTTTCCTTATGCCTTCAGCACAACGTTGCAAACGTTTCCGTCTTCATGACAGAAGTTGTGGATTGTAAGATGCTGTCTAATGTTCTCACCTAGTATTAAGTGAATGGCATGATCCTTAAGGTTCAGCGCTCAAGGAAGAAAACCCAGGTTGATTCATTTCTTAGGAGGTGGGTTTCGTATTGTATGCTCTCTGTACAGATTCCGTTGTCAGAATTTAGAAGACGGCACTTTCGTTTCAGGCTCCCCCGCACTCTTCCCATAGCTTCCATCTTCACGACAGAAGTTGTGAGTTGAGACATGGTGTCTCAACAGTGTTCTTCTATAGAGTTAAGCAAGGCGCTTTCGGCTGATGTATTCACACAGACGTTTGCACATGCTTTCATTTTCAGGACAGAATCCTGTGAGATGCAAGATGCTTTCTCTCTGGTGTTCTTTCTTCGACTTCAGTCTAGGGCACTTTCCTTATGTTTTCTTATACCTCTGGCAAACGCTTTCATCTTCCCGACCAAAGACGTGACCTGAAAGACGGCTTCGCTACCATGTTCAGTCTTAAAGATTGGTTCATGGCCCTTTCCTTATGCTTCCATTCACAATGTGAAACAGGCTTTCATCATCAAGACAGACGATGCGATTTGGACGACACTTTGCATACCCTGTTCCTACTGAGAGTTACGTCTATTTCAGTTTCCTCAAGGTTCAATGCACTTGTTTGGAACCGCGTGTATATTCATGGGTCACGATGTGAGAATGATGTTGCTCTTCTATCAAAATCTTGGTTCTCTCCATTACTTAGAATTAACCTCTCCTTATGTTTTCTCTCACACTTTTGCAATTACTTCCATCTTCCGTCCCGAAGCTGTGATTTGGAAGACCTTTCAAAAGGGTGTTCTTCTTTAAGCATACAGCACGTTCCTTAGGTTTACATACACACTACTGAGAATTATACCATCTTTTTGAAGGTAGATGTGATTTGGAACTTTGTCTCTAGATGGTGCTCTTTCTTCCTCTTAAGGTTAAGGCACTTCTCTTTCCGTTCAACACTGATATTTGAAAAAGCTTCTCCCTTCATGGATCAGGATGTTTTAAGTGGCCTTCTCTCTACAGAGCCTTGGTGCTCATAGTTTAGTAAATGGCACATCTTTACACGTTCCTTCACCCTATAGCCCATGCGTTCATCTGCATGAGAGAAAATGTGATTTTCAGATGCTTTTCGATGGAGATCTTTCCTAAGGTTAAGCGCACCATAAATTCCTTATGCTGAGACATGCTCTTCTAAGAATGCTTCCAACTATATGGAAGAAGACGTGTCTTGAAGGATGGATTCGGTACACTACTTTCTTGAAGCTACGTCTCTGCCCCTTTCCTTGTGCTTTCAGCACAACCTTGCACATGTTTCCATCTTCATGACAGAAGTTGTGGGTTGTAACATGCTATCTATGCAGTGTTCTCACCTACTATTAAGTGGAGGGCACTTTCCCTAAGGTTCAGTGCACAAGGAAGAAAACCCAGGTTGATTCATTCTTCAGGAGGTGGGTTCTGTATTGTAGGCTCTCTGTACAGATTCGGTTGTCAGAATTTAGGAGACGGCACTTTCGTTTCAGGCTCCCCAGCACTCTTCCCATAGCTTCCATCTTCACGACAGAAGTTGTGAGTTGAGACATGGTGTCGCAACAGTGTTCTCCTATAGAGTTATGCAAAGCGCTTTCTGTTGATGTGTTCACACAGACTTTTGCACATGCTTCCGTTTTCAGGACAGAATCCTGTGAGATGCAAGATGCTTTCACTCTGGTGTTGTTTCTTTGAGTTCAGTCTATGGCACTTTCCTTATGTTTTCTTATGCCTCTGGCAAACGCTTTCATCTTCACGACCAAAGACGTGACCTGAAAGGCAGCTTCTCTACCATGTTCTGTCTTAAAGATTGGTTCATGGCCCTTTCCTTATGCTTCCATTCACAATGTGAAACAGGCTTTCATCATCAAGACAGACGATGCGATTTGGACGACACTTTGCATACCCTGTTCTTACTGAGAGTTACGTCTATTTCAGTTTCCTTAAGGTTCAATGCACTTGTTTGGAACCGCGTGTATATTCATGGGTCACGATGTTAGAATGATGTTGCTCTTCTTTCAAAAGTCTTGGTCCTCTCCATTACTTAGATTCAACCTCTCCTTATGTTTTCTCTCACACTTCTGCAATTACTTCCATCTTCTGTCCCGAAGCTGTGAGTTGGAAGACCTTTCAAAAGGGTGTTCTTCTTTAAGCATACAGCACGTTCCTTAGGTTTGCATACACACTACTGGGAATTACACCATCTTCTTGAAGGTAGATGTGATTTGGAAGATTGTCTCTGGATGGTGCTCTTTCTTCCTCTTAAGCGTAAGGCACTTCTCTTTCCCTTCAACACTGATATTCGAAAAAGCTTCTCTCTTCATGCATCAGGATGTTTGAAGTGGCATTCTCTCTACAGAGGCTTGGTGCTCATAATTTAGTAAACGGCACATCTTTACACGTTCCCTCACCCTGTAGCCCATGCCTCCATCTGCATGAGAGAAGATGTGAGTTTCAGATGCTTTTCGACGGAGGTCTTTCCTAAGGTTAAGTGCACCATAAAAGCCTTATGCTGAGACACGCTCTTCTAAGAATGCTTCCAACTTCATGAAAGAAGACATGTCTTGAAGGATGGATTCGGTACACTACTTTCTTGAAGCTACGTCTCTGCCCCTTTCCTTGTGCTTTCAGCACAACGTTGCACATGTTTCCATCTTCATGACAGAAGTTGTGGGTTGTAACATGCTATCTATGCAGTATTCTCACCTACTATTAAGTGGAGGGCACTTTCCCTAAGGTTCAGCGCACAAGGAAGAAAACCCAGGTTGATTCATTCTTCAGGAGGTGGGTTCTGTATTGTAGGCTCTCTGTACAGATTTGGTTGTCAGAATTTAGGAGACGGCACTTTCGTTTCAGGCTCCCCAGCACTCTTCCCATAGCTTCCATCTTCACGACAGAAGTTGTGAGTTGAGACATGGTGTCGCAACAGTGTTCTCCTATAGAGTTATGCAAAGCGCTTTCTGTTGTGTTCACACAGACTTTTGCACATGCTTCCGTTTTCAGGACAGAATCCTGTGAGATGCAAGATGCTTTAACTCTGGTGTTGTTTCTTTGAGTTCAGTCTATGGCACTTTCCTTATGTTTTCTTATGCCTCTGGCAAACGCTTTCATCTTCACGACCAAAGACGTGACCTGAAAGGCAGCTTCTCTACAATGTTCTGTCTTAAAGATTGGTTCATGGCCCTTTCCTTATGCTTCCATTCACAATGTGAAACAGGCTTTCATCATCAAGACAGACGATGCGATTTGGACGACACTTTGCATACCCTGTTCTTACTGAGAGTTACGTCTATTTCAGTTTCCTGAAGGTTCAATGCACTTGTTTGGAACCACGTGTATATTCATGGGTCACGATGTTAGAATGATGTTGCTCTTCTCTCAAAAGGCTTGGTTCTCTCCATTACTTAGATTCAACCTCTCCTTATGTTTTCTCTCACACTTCTGCAATTACTTCCATCTTCTGTCCCGAAGCTGTGAGTTGGAAGACCTTTCAAAAGGGTGTTCTTCTTTAAGCATACAGCACCTTCCTTAGGTTTGCATACACACTACTGGGAATTACACCATCTTCTTAAAGGTAGATGTGATTTGGAAGGTTGTCTCTAGATGGTGCTCTTTCTTCCTCTTAAGCGTAAGGCAGTTCTCTTTCCGTTCAACACTGATATTTGAAAAAGCTTCTCTCTTCATGCATCAGCATGTTTGAAGTGGCATTCTCTCTACAGAGGCTTGGTGCTCATACTTTAGTAAATGGCACATCTTTACACGTTCCTTCACCCTGTAACCCATGCCTCCGTCTGCATGAGAGAAGATGTGAGTTTCAGATGCTTTTCGATGAAGGACATTCCTACGGTTAAGTGCACCATAAATTCCTATTGCTCAGACACGAAATTCTAAGAATGCTTCCAACTTCATGAAAGAAGGCGTGTCTTGAAGGATGGATTCGGTACACTACTTTCTTGAAGCTACGTCTCCGCCACTTTCCTTATGCCTTCAGCACAACGTTGCAAACGTTTCCGTCTTCATGACAGAAGTTGTGGATTGTAAGATGCTATCTGTCTAATGTTCTCACCTAGTATTCAGTGAATGGCATGATCCTTAAGGTTCAGCGCTCAAGGAAGAAAACCCAGGTTGATTCATTTCTTAGGAGGTGGGTTACGTATTGTATGCTCTCTGTACAGATTCCGTTTTCAGAATTTAGGAGATGGCACTTTCGTTTCAGGCTCCCCCGCACTCTTCCCATAGCTTCCATCTTCACGACAGAAGTTGTGAGTTGAGACATGGGGTCTCAACAGTGTTCTTCTATAGAGTTAAGCAAAGCGCTTTCGGCTGATGTATTCACACAGACGTTTGCACATGCTTTCATTTTCAGGACAGAATCCTGTGAGATGCAAGATGCTTTCTCTCTGGTGTTCTTTCTTCGACTTCAGTCTAGGGCACTTTCCTTATGTTTTCTTATACCTCTGGCAAACGCTTTCATCTTCCCGACCAAAGACGTGACCTGAAAGACGGCTTCGCTACCATGTTCAGTCTTAAAGATTGGTTCATGGCCCTTTCCTTATGCTTCCATTCACAATGTGAAACAGGCTTTCATCATCAAGACAGACGATGCGATTTGGACGACACTTTGCATACCCTGTTCCTACTGAGAGTTACGTCTATTTCAGTTTCCTCAAGGTTCAATGCACTTGTTTGGAACCGCTTGTATATTCATGGGTCACGATTTGAGAATGATGTTGCTCTTCTATCAAAATCTTGGTTCTCTCCATTACTTAGAATTAACCTCTCCTTATGTTTTCTCTCACACTTTTGCAATTACTTCCATCTTCCGTCCCGAAGCTGTGATTTGGAAGACCTTTCAAAAGGGTGTTCTTCTTTAAGCATACAGCACGTTCCTTAGGTTTACATACACACTACTGAGAATTATACCATCTTTTTGAAGGTAGATGTGATTTGGAACTTTGTCTCTAGATGGTGCTCTTTCTTCCTCTTAAGGTTAAGGCACTTCTCTTTCCGTTCAACACTGATATTTGAAAAAGCTTCTCCCTTCATGGATCAGGATGTTTTAAGTGGCCTTCTCTCTACAGAGCCTTGGTGCTCATAGTTTAGTAAATGGCACATCTTTACACGTTCCTTCACCCTATAGCCCATGCGTTCATCTGCATGAGAGAAAATGTGATTTTCAGATGCTTTTCGATGGAGATCTTTCCTAAGGTTAAGCGCACCATAAATTCCTTATGCTGAGACATGCTCTTCTAAGAATGCTTCCAACTTCATGAAAGAAGACATGTCTTGAAGGATGGATTCGGTACACTACTTTCTTGAAGCTACGTCTCTGCCCCTTTCCTTGTGCTTTCAGCACATCCTTGCACATGTTTCCATCTTCATGACAGAAGTTGTGGGTTGTAACATGCTATCTATGCAGTATTCTCACCTACTATTAAGTGGAGGGCACTTTCCCTAAGGTTCAGCGCACAAGGAAGAAAACCCAGGTTGATTCATTCTTCAGGAGGTGGGTTCTGTATTGTAGGCTCTCTGTACAGATTCGGTTGTCAGAATTTAGGAGACGGCACTTTCGTTTCAGGCTCCCCAGCACTCTTCCCATAGCTTCCATCTTCACGACAGAAGTTGTGAGTTGAGACATGGTGTCGCAACAGTGTTCTCCTATAGAGTTATGCAAAGCGCTTTCTGTTGTGTTCACACAGACTTTTGCACATGCTTCCGTTTTCAGGACAGAATCCTGTGAGATGCAAGATGTTTTCACTCTGGTGTTGTTTCTTTGAGTTCAGTCTATGGCACTTTCCTTATGTTTTCTTATGCCTCTGGCAAACGCTTTCATCTTCACGACCAAAGACGTGACCTGAAAGGCAGCTTGTCTACAATGTTCTGTCTTAAAGATTGGTTCATGGCCCTTTCCTTATGCTTCCATTCACAATGTGAAACAGGCTTTCATCATCAAGACAGACGATGCGATTTGGACGACACTTTGCATACCCTGTTCTTACTGAGAGTTACGTCTATTTCAGTTTCCTGAAGGTTCAATGCACTTGTTTGGAACCACGTGTATATTCATGGGTCACGATGTTAAAATGATGTTGCTCTTCTCTCAAAAGGCTTGGTTCTCTCCATTACTTAGATTCAACCTCTCCTTATGTTTTCTCTCACACTTCTGCAATTACTTCCATCTTCTGTCCCGAAGCTGTGAGTTGGAAGACCTTTCAAAAGGGTGTTCTTCTTTAAGCATACAGCACCTTCCTTAGGTTTGCATACACACTACTGGGAATTACACCATCTTCTTAAAGGTAGATGTGATTTGGAAGGTTGTCTCTAGATGGTGCTCTTTCTTCCTCTTAAGCGTAAGGCAGTTCTCTTTCCGTTCAACACTGATATTTGAAAAAGCTTCTCTCTTCATGCATCAGCATGTTTGAAGTGGCATTCTCTCTACAGAGGCTTGGTGCTCATACTTTAGTAAATGGCACATCTTTACACGTTCCTTCACCCTGTAACCCATGCCTCCGTCTGCATGAGAGAAGATGTGAGTTTCAGATGCTTTTCGATGAAGGACATTCCTACGGTTAAGTGCACCATAAATTCCTTTTGCTCAGACACGAAATTCTAAGAATGCTTCCAACTTCATGAAAGAAGGCGTGTCTTGAAGGATGGATTCGGTACACTACTTTCTTGAAGCTACGTCTCCGCCACTTTCCTTATGCCTTCAGCACAACGTTGCAAACGTTTCCGTCTTCATGACAGAAGTTGTGGATTGTAAGATGCTATCTGTCTAATGTTCTCACCTAGTATTCAGTGAATGGCATGATCCTTAAGGTTCAGCGCTCAAGGAAGAAAACCCAGGTTGATTCATTTCTTAGGAGGTGGGTTTCGTATTGTATGCTCTCTGTACAGATTCCGTTTTCAGAATTTAGGAGACGGCACTTTCATTTCAGGCTCCCCCGCACTCTTCCCATAGCTTCCATCTTCACGACAGAAGTTGTGAGTTGAGACATGGTGTCTCAACTGTGTTCTTCTGTAGAGTTAAGCAAAGCGCTTTCGGCTGATGTATTCACACAGACGTTTGCACATGCTTTCATTTTCAGGACAGAATCCTGTGAGATGCAAGATGCTTTCTCTCTGGTGTTCTTTCTTCGACTTCAGTCTAGGGCACTTTCCTTATGTTTTCTTATACCTCTGGCAAACGCTTTCATCTTCCCGACCAAAGACGTGACCTGAAAGACGGCTTCGCTACCATGTTCAGTCTTAAAGATTGGTTCATGGCCCTTTCCTTATGCTTCCATTCACAATGTGAAACAGGCTTTCATCATCAAGACAGACGATGCGATTTGGACGACACTTTGCATACCCTGTTCCTACTGAGAGTTACGTCTATTTCAGTTTCCTCAAGGTTCAATGCACTTGTTTGGAACCGCTTGTATATTCATGGGTCACGATTTGAGAATGATGTTGCTCTTCTATCAAAATCTTGGTTCTCTCCATTACTTAGAATTAACCTCTCCTTATGTTTTCTCTCACACTTTTGCAATTACTTCCATCTTCCGTCCCGAAGCTGTGATTTGGAAGACCTTTCAAAAGGGTGTTCTTCTTTAAGCATACAGCACGTTCCTTAGGTTTACATACACACTACTGAGAATTATACCATCTTTTTGAAGGTAGATGTGATTTGGAACTTTGTCTCTAGATGGTGCTCTTTCTTCCTCTTAAGGTTAAGGCACTTCTCTTTCCGTTCAACACTGATATTTGAAAAAGCTTCTCCCTTCATGGATCAGGATGTTTTAAGTGGCCTTCTCTCTACAGAGCCTTGGTGCTCATAGTTTAGTAAATGGCACATCTTTACACGTTCCTTCACCCTATAGCCCATGCGTTCATCTGCATGAGAGAAAATGTGATTTTCAGATGCTTTTCGATGGAGATCTTTCCTAAGGTTAAGCGCACCATAAATTCCTTATGCTGAGACATGCTCTTCTAAGAATGCTTCCAACTTCATGAAAGAAGACATGTCTTGAAGGATGGATTCGGTACACTACTTTCTTGAAGCTACGTCTCTGCCCCTTTCCTTGTGCTTTCAGCACATCCTTGCACATGTTTCCATCTTCATGACAGAAGTTGTGGGTTGTAACATGCTATCTATGCAGTATTCTCACCTACTATTAAGTGGAGGGCACTTTCCCTAAGGTTCAGCGCACAAGGAAGAAAACCCAGGTTGATTCATTCTTCAGGAGGTGGGTTCTGTATTGTAGGCTCTCTGTACAGATTCGGTTGTCAGAATTTAGGAGACGGCACTTTCGTTTCAGGCTCCCCAGCACTCTTCCCATAGCTTCCATCTTCACGACAGAAGTTGTGAGTTGAGACATGGTGTCGCAACAGTGTTCTCCTATAGAGTTATGCAAAGCGCTTTCTGTTGATGTGTTCACACAGACTTTTGCACATGCTTCCGTTTTCAGGACAGAATCCTGTGAGATGCAAGATGCTTTCACTCTGGTGTTGTTTCTTTGAGTTCAGTCTATGGCACTTTCCTTATGTTTTCTTATGCGTCTGGCAAACGCTTTCATCTTCACGACCAAAGACGTGACCTGAAAGGCAGCTTCTCTACAATGTTCTGTCTTAAAGATTGGTTCATGGCCCTTTCCTTATGCTTCCATTCACAATGTGAAACAGGCTTTCATCATCAAGACAGACGATGCGATTTGGAAGACACGTTGCATACCCTGTTCTTACTGAGAGTTACGTCTATTTCAGTTTCCTTAAGGTTAAATTCACTTGTTTGGAACCGCGTGTATATTCATGGGTCACGATGTTAGAATGATGTTGCTCTTCTTTCAAAAGTCTTGGTTCTCTCCATTACTTAGATTCAACCTCTTCTTATGTTTTCTCTCACACTTCTGCAATTACTTCCATCTTCTGTCCCGAAGCTGTGAGTTGGAAGACCTTTCAAAAGGGTGTTCTTCTTTAAGCATACAGCACGTTCCTTAGGTTTGCATACACACTACTGGGAATTACACCATCTTCTTGAAGGTAGATGTGATTTGGAAGATTGTCTCTAGATGGTGCTCTTTCTTCCTCTTAAGTGTAAGGCACTTCTCTTTCCCTTCAACACTGATATTTGAAAAAGCTTCTCTCTTCATGCATCAGGATGTTTGAAGTGGCATTCTCTCTACAGAGGCTTGGTGCTCATAATTTAGTAAACGGCACATCTTTACACGTTCCTTCACCCTGTAGCCCATGCCTCCATCTGCATGAGAGAAGATGTGAGTTTCAGATGCTTTTCGACGGAGGTCTTTCCTAAGGTTAAGTGCACCATAAATTCCTTATGCTGAGACACGCTCTTCTAAGAATGCTTCCAACTTCATGAAAGAAGACGTGTCTTGAAGGATGGATTCGGTACACTACTTTCTTGAAGCTACGTCTCCGCCACTTTCCTTATGCCTTCAGCACAACGTTGCAAACGTTTCCGTCTTCATGACAGAAGTTGTGGATTGTAAGATGCTATCTGTCTAATGTTCTCACCTAGTATTCAGTGAATGGCATGATCCTTAAGGTTCAGCGCTCAAGGAAGAAAACCCAGGTTGATTCATTTCTTAGGAGGTGGGTTTCGTATTGTATGCTCTCTGTACAGATTCCGTTTTCAGAATTTAGGAGACGGCACTTTCGTTTCAGGCTCCCCCGCACTCTTCCCATAGCTTCCATCTTCACGACAGAAGTTGTGAGTTGAGACATGGGGTCTCAACAGTGTTCTTCTATAGAGTTAAGCAAAGCGCTTTCGGCTGATGTATTCACACAGACGTTTGCACATGCTTTCATTTTCAGGACAGAATCCTGTGAGATGCAAGATGCTTTCTCTCTGGTGTTCTTTCTTCGACTTCAGTCTAGGGCACTTTCCTTATGTTTTCTTATACCTCTGGCAAACGCTTTCATCTTCCCGACCAAAGACGTGACCTGAAAGACGGCTTCGCTACCATGTTCAGTCTTAAAGATTGGTTCATGGCCCTTTCCTTATGCTTCCATTCACAATGTGAAACAGGCTTTCATCATCAAGACAGACGATGCGATTTGGACGACACTTTGCATACCCTGTTCCTACTGAGAGTTACGTCTATTTCAGTTTCCTCAAGGTTCAATGCACTTGTTTGGAACCGCGTGTATATTCATGGGTCACGATGTGAGAATGATGTTGCTCTTCTATCAAAAGTCTTGGTTTTCTCCATTACTTAGAATTAACCTCTCCTTATGTTTTCTCTCACACTTCTGCAATTACTTCCATCTTCCGTCCCGAAGCTGTGAGTTGGAAGACCTTTCAAAAGGGTGTTCTTCTTTAAGCATACAGCACGTTCCTTAGGTTTACATACACACTACTGAGAATTATACCATCTTTTTGAAGGTAGACGTGATTTGGAACTTTGTCTCTAGATGGTGCTCTTTCTTCCTCTTAAGGTTAAGGCACTTCTCTTTCCGTTCAACACTGATATTTGAAAAAGCTTCTCCCTTCATGGATCAGGATGTTTTAAGTGGCCTTCTCTCTACAGAGCCTTGGTGCTCATAGTTTAGTAAATGGCACATCTTTACACGTTCCTTCACCCTATAGCCCATGCGTTCATCTGCATGAGAGAAAATGTGAGTTTCAGATGCTTTTCGATGGAGATCTTTCCTAAGGTTAAGCGCACCATAAATTCCTTATGCTGAGACATGCTCTTCTAAGAATGCTTCCAACTATATGGAAGAAGACGTGTCTTGAAGGATGGATTCGGTACACTACTTTCTTGAAGCTACGTCTCTGCCCCTTTCCTTGTGCTTTCAGCACAACCTTGCACATGTTTCCATCTTCATGACAGAAGTTGTGGGTTGTAACATGCTATCTATGCAGTGTTCTCACCTACTATTAAGTGGAGGGCACTTTCCCTAAGGTTCAGCGCACAAGGAAGAAAACCCAGGTTGATTCATTCTTCAGGAGGTGGGTTCGGTATTGTAGGCTCTCTGTACAGATTCGGTTGTCAGAATTTAGGAGACGGCACTTTCGTTTCAGGCTCCCCAGCACTCTTCCCATAGCTTCCATCTTCACGACAGAAGTTGTGAGTTGAGACATGGTGTCGCAACAGTGTTCTCCTATAGAGTTATGCAAAGCGCTTTCTGTTGATGTGTTCACACAGACTTTTGCACATGCTTCCGTTTTCAGGACAGAATCCTGTGAGATGCAAGATGCTTTCACTCTGGTGTTGTTTCTTTGAGTTCAGTCTATGGCACTTTCCTTATGTTTTCTTATGCGTCTGGCAAACGCTTTCATCTTCACGACCAAAGACGTGACCTGAAAGGCAGCTTCTCTACAATGTTCTGTCTTAAAGATTGGTTCATGGCCCTTTCCTTATGCTTCCATTCACAATGTGAAACAGGCTTTCATCATCAAGACAGACGATGCGATTTGGAAGACACGTTGCATACCCTGTTCTTACTGAGAGTTACGTCTATTTCAGTTTCCTTAAGGTTAAATTCACTTGTTTGGAACCGCGTGTATATTCATGGGTCACGATGTTAGAATGATGTTGCTCTTCTATCAAAAGTCTTGGTTCTCTCCATTACTTAGATTCAACCTCTTCTTATGTTTTCTCTCACACTTCTGCAATTACTTCCATCTTCTGTCCCGAAGCTGTGAGTTGGAAGACCTTTCAAAAGGGTGTTCTTCTTTAAGCATACAGCACGTTCCTTAGGTTTGCATACACACTACTGGGAATTACACCATCTTCTTGAAGGTAGATGTGATTTGGAAGATTGTCTCTAGATGGTGCTCTTTCTTCCTCTTAAGCGTAAGGCACTTCTCTTTCCCTTCAACACTGATATTTGAAAAAGCTTCTCTCTTCATGCATCAGGATGTTTGAAGTGGCATTCTCTCTACAGAGGCTTGGTGCTCATAATTTAGTAAACGGCACATCTTTACACGTTCCTTCACCCTGTAGCCCATGCCTCCATCTGCATGAGAGAAGATGTGAGTTTCAGATGCTTTTCGACGGAGGTCTTTCCTAAGGTTAAGTGCACCATAAATTCCTTATGCTGAGACACGCTCTTCTAAGAATGCTTCCAACTTCATGAAAGAAGACGTGTCTTGAAGGATGGATTCGGTACACTACTTTCTTGAAGCTACGTCTCCGCCACTTTCCTTATGCCTTCAGCACAACGTTGCAAACGTTTCCGTCTTCATGACAGAAGTTGTGGATTGTAAGATGCTATCTGTCTAATGTTCTCACCTAGTATTCAGTGAATGGCATGATCCTTAAGGTTCAGCGCTCAAGGAAGAAAACCCAGGTTGATTCATTTCTTAGGAGGTGGGTTTCGTATTGTATGCTCTCTGTACAGATTCCGTTTTCAGAATTTAGGAGACGGCACTTTCGTTTCAGGCTCCCCCGCACTCTTCCCATAGCTTCCATCTTCACGACAGAAGTTGTGAGTTGAGACATGGGGTCTCAACAGTGTTCTTCTATAGAGTTAAGCAAAGCGCTTTCGGCTGATGTATTCACACAGACGTTTGCACATGCTTTCATTTTCAGGACAGAATCCTGTGAGATGCAAGATGCTTTCTCTCTGGTGTTCTTTCTTCGACTTCAGTCTAGGGCACTTTCCTTATGTTTTCTTATACCTCTGGCAAACGCTTTCATCTTCCCGACCAAAGACGTGACCTGAAAGACGGCTTCGCTACCATGTTCAGTCTTAAAGATTGGTTCATGGCCCTTTCCTTATGCTTCCATTCACAATGTGAAACAGGCTTTCATCATCAAGACAGACGATGCGATTTGGACGACACTTTGCATACCCTGTTCCTACTGAGAGTTACGTCTATTTCAGTTTCCTCAAGGTTCAATGCACTTGTTTGGAACCGCGTGTATATTCATGGGTCACGATGTGAGAATGATGTTGCTCTTCTATCAAAAGTCTTGGTTTTCTCCATTACTTAGAATTAACCTCTCCTTATGTTTTCTCTCACACTTCTGCAATTACTTCCATCTTCCGTCCCGAAGCTGTGAGTTGGAAGACCTTTCAAAAGGGTGTTCTTCTTTAAGCATACAGCACGTTCCTTAGGTTTACATACACACTACTGAGAATTATACCATCTTTTTGAAGGTAGACGTGATTTGGAACTTTGTCTCTAGATGGTGCTCTTTCTTCCTCTTAAGGTTAAGGCACTTCTCTTTCCGTTCAACACTGATATTTGAAAAAGCTTCTCCCTTCATGGATCAGGATGTTTTAAGTGGCCTTCTCTCTACAGAGCCTTGGTGCTCATAGTTTAGTAAATGGCACATCTTTACACGTTCCTTCACCCTATAGCCCATGCGTTCATCTGCATGAGAGAAAATGTGAGTTTCAGATGCTTTTCGATGGAGATCTTTCCTAAGGTTAAGCGCACCATAAATTCCTTATGCTGAGACATGCTCTTCTAAGAATGCTTCCAACTATATGGAAGAAGACGTGTCTTGAAGGATGGATTCGGTACACTACTTTCTTGAAGCTACGTCTCTGCCCCTTTCCTTGTGCTTTCAGCACAACCTTGCACATGTTTCCATCTTCATGACAGAAGTTGTGGGTTGTAACATGCTATCTATGCAGTGTTCTCACCTACTATTAAGTGGAGGGCACTTTCCCTAAGGTTCAGCGCACAAGGAAGAAAACCCAGGTTGATTCATTCTTCAGGAGGTGGGTTCGGTATTGTAGGCTCTCTGTACAGATTCGGTTGTCAGAATTTAGGAGACGGCACTTTCGTTTCAGGCTCCCCAGCACTCTTCCCATAGCTTCCATCTTCACGACAGAAGTTGTGAGTTGAGACATGGTGTCGCAACAGTGTTCTCCTATAGAGTTATGCAAAGCGCTTTCTGTTGATGTGTTCACACAGACTTTTGCACATGCTTCCGTTTTCAGGACAGAATCCTGTGAGATGCAAGATGCTTTCACTCTGGTGTTGTTTCTTTGAGTTCAGTCTATGGCACTTTCCTTATGTTTTCTTATGCCTCTGGCAAACGCTTTCATCTTCACGACCAAAGACGTGACCTGAAAGGCAGCTTCTCTACAATGTTCTGTCTTAAAGATTGGTTCATGGCCCTTTCCTTATGCTTCCATTCACAATGTGAAACAGGCTTTCATCATCAAGACAGACGATGCGATTTGGAAGACACGTTGCATACCCTGTTCTTACTGAGAGTTACGTCTATTTCAGTTTCCTTAAGGTTAAATTCACTTGTTTGGAACCGCGTGTATATTCATGGGTCACGATGTTAGAATGATGTTGCTCTTCTTTCAAAAGTCTTGGTTCTCTCCATTACTTAGATTCAACCTCTTCTTATGTTTTCTCTCACACTTCTGCAATTACTTCCATCTTCTGTCCCGAAGCTGTGAGTTGGAAGACCTTTCAAAAGGGTGTTCTTCTTTAAGCATACAGCACGTTCCTTAGGTTTGCATACACACTACTGGGAATTACACCATCTTCTTGAAGGTAGATGTGATTTGGAAGATTGTCTCTAGATGGTGCTCTTTCTTCCTCTTAAGCGTAAGGCACTTCTCTTTCCCTTCAACACTGATATTTGAAAAAGCTTCTCTCTTCATGCATCAGGATGTTTGAAGTGGCATTCTCTCTACAGAGGCTTGGTGCTCATAATTTAGTAAACGGCACATCTTTACACGTTCCTTCACCCTGTAGCCCATGCCTCCATCTGCATGAGAGAAGATGTGAGTTTCAGATGCTTTTCGACGGAGGTCTTTCCTAAGGTTAAGTGCACCATAAATTCCTTATGCTGAGACACGCTCTTCTAAGAATGCTTCCAACTTCATGAAAGAAGACGTGTCTTGAAGGATGGATTCGGTACACTACTTTCTTGAAGCTACGTCTCCGCCACTTTCCTTATGCCTTCAGCACAACGTTGCAAACGTTTCCGTCTTCATGACAGAAGTTGTGGATTGTAAGATGCTATCTGTCTAATGTTCTCACCTAGTATTCAGTGAATGGCATGATCCTTAAGGTTCAGCGCTCAAGGAAGAAAACCCAGGTTGATTCATTTCTTAGGAGGTGGGTTTCGTATTGTATGCTCTCTGTACAGATTCCGTTTTCAGAATTTAGGAGACGGCACTTTCGTTTCAGGCTCCCCCGCACTCTTCCCATAGCTTCCATCTTCACGACAGAAGTTGTGAGTTGAGACATGGGGTCTCAACAGTGTTCTTCTATAGAGTTAAGCAAAGCGCTTTCGGCTGATGTATTCACACAGACGTTTGCACATGCTTTCATTTTCAGGACAGAATCCTGTGAGATGCAAGATGCTTTCTCTCTGGTGTTCTTTCTTCGACTTCAGTCTAGGGCACTTTCCTTATGTTTTCTTATACCTCTGGCAAACGCTTTCATCTTCCCGACCAAAGACGTGACCTGAAAGACGGCTTCGCTACCATGTTCAGTCTTAAAGATTGGTTCATGGCCCTTTCCTTATGCTTCCATTCACAATGTGAAACAGGCTTTCATCATCAAGACAGACGATGCGATTTGGACGACACTTTGCATACCCTGTTCCTACTGAGAGTTACGTCTATTTCAGTTTCCTCAAGGTTCAATGCACTTGTTTGGAACCGCTTGTATATTCATGGGTCACGATTTGAGAATGATGTTGCTCTTCTATCAAAATCTTGGTTCTCTCCATTACTTAGAATTAACCTCTCCTTATGTTTTCTCTCACACTTTTGCAATTACTTCCATCTTCCGTCCCGAAGCTGTGATTTGGAAGACCTTTCAAAAGGGTGTTCTTCTTTAAGCATACAGCACGTTCCTTAGGTTTACATACACACTACTGAGAATTATACCATCTTTTTGAAGGTAGATGTGATTTGGAACTTTGTCTCTAGATGGTGCTCTTTCTTCCTCTTAAGGTTAAGGCACTTCTCTTTCCGTTCAACACTGATATTTGAAAAAGCTTCTCCCTTCATGGATCAGGATGTTTTAAGTGGCCTTCTCTCTACAGAGCCTTGGTGCTCATAGTTTAGTAAATGGCACATCTTTACACGTTCCTTCACCCTATAGCCCATGCGTTCATCTGCATGAGAGAAAATGTGATTTTCAGATGCTTTTCGATGGAGATCTTTCCTAAGGTTAAGCACACCATAAATTCCTTATGCTGAGACATGCTCTTCTAAGAATGCTTCCAACTATATGGAAGAAGACGTGTCTTGAAGGATGGATTCGGTACACTACTTTCTTGAAGCTACGTCTCTGCCCCTTTCCTTGTGCTTTCAGCACAACCTTGCACATGTTTCCATCTTCATGACAGAAGTTGTGGGTTGTAACATGCTATCTATGCAGTGTTCTCACCTACTATTAAGTGGAGGGCACTTTCCCTAAGGTTCAGCGCACAAGGAAGAAAACCCAGGTTGATTCATTCTTCAGGAGGTGGGTTCTGTATTGTAGGCTCTCTGTACAGATTCGGTTGTCAGAATTTAGGAGACGGCACTTTCGTTTCAGGCTCCCCAGCACTCTTCCCATAGCTTCCATCTTCACGACAGAAGTTGTGAGTTGAGACATGGTGTCGCAACAGTGTTCTCCTATAGAGTTATGCAAAGCGCTTTCTGTTGATGTGTTCACACAGACTTTTGCACATGCTTCCGTTTTCAGGACAGAATCCTGTGAGATGCAAGATGCTTTCACTCTGGTGTTGTTTCTTTGAGTTCAGTCTATGGCACTTTCCTTATGTTTTCTTATGCCTCTGGCAAACGCTTTCATCTTCACGACCAAAGACGTGACCTGAAAGGCAGCTTCTCTACCATGTTCTGTCTTAAAGATTGGTTCATGGCCCTTTCCTTATGCTTCCATTCACAATGTGAAACAGGCTTTCATCATCAAGACAGACGATGCGATTTGGAAGACACGTTGCATACCCTGTTCTTACTGAGAGTTACGTCTATTTCAGTTTCCTTAAGGTTCAATGCACTTGTTTGGAACCGCGTGTATATTCATGGGTCACGATGTTAGAATGATGTTGCTCTTCTTTCAAAAGTCTTGGTCCTCTCCATTACTTAGATTCAACCTCTCCTTATGTTTTCTCTCACACTTCTGCAATTACTTCCATCTTCTGTCCCGAAGCTGTGAGTTGGAAGACCTTTCAAAAGGGTGTTCTTCTTTAAGCATACAGCACGTTCCTTAGGTTTGCATACACACTACTGGGAATTACACCATCTTCTTGAAGGTAGATGTGATTTGGAAGATTGTCTCTGGATGGTGCTCTTTCTTCCTCTTAAGCGTAAGGCACTTCTCTTTCCCTTCAACACTGATATTTGAAAAAGCTTCTCTCTTCATGCATCAGGATGTTTGAAGTGGCATTCTCTCTACAGAGGCTTGGTGCTCATAATTTAGTAAACGGCACATCTTTACACGTTCCCTCACCCTGTAGCCCATGCCTCCATCTGCATGAGAGAAGATGTGAGTTTCAGATGCTTTTCGACGGAGGTCTTTCCTAAGGTTAAGTGCACCATAAAAGCCTTATGCTGAGACACGCTCTTCTAAGAATGCTTCCAACTTCATGAAAGAAGACATGTCTTGAAGGATGGATTCGGTACACTACTTTCTTGAAGCTACGTCTCTGCCCCTTTCCTTGTGCTTTCAGCACAACGTTGCACATGTTTCCATCTTCATGACAGAAGTTGTGGGTTGTAACATGCTATCTATGCAGTATTCTCACCTACTATTAAGTGGAGGGCACTTTCCCTAAGGTTCAGCGCACAAGGAAGAAAACCCAGGTTGATTCATTCTTCAGGAGGTGGGTTCTGTATTGTAGGCTCTCTGTACAGATTCGGTTGTCAGAATTTAGGAGACGGCACTTTCGTTTCAGGCTCCCCAGCACTCTTCCCATAGCTTCCATCTTCACGACAGAAGTTGTGAGTTGAGACATGGTGTCGCAACAGTGTTCTCCTATAGAGTTATGCAAAGCGCTTTCTGTTGTGTTCACACAGACTTTTGCACATGCTTCCGTTTTCAGGACAGAATCCTGTGAGATGCAAGATGCTTTCACTCTGTTGTTGTTTCTTTGAGTTCAGTCTATGGCACTTTCCTTATGTTTTCTTATGCCTCTGGCAAACGCTTTCATCTTCACGACCAAAGACGTGACCTGAAAGGCAGCTTCTCTACAATGTTCTGTCTTAAAGATTGGTTCATGGCCCTTTCCTTATGCTTCCATTCACAATGTGAAACAGGCTTTCATCATCAAGACAGACGATGCGATTTGGACGACACTTTGCATACCCTGTTCTTACTGAGAGTTACGTCTATTTCAGTTTCCTGAAGGTTCAATGCACTTGTTTGGAACCACGTGTATATTCATGGGTCACGATGTTAGAATGATGTTGCTCTTCTCTCAAAAGGCTTGGTTCTCTCCATTACTTAGATTCAACCTCTCCTTATGTTTTCTCTCACACTTCTGCAATTACTTCCATCTTCTGTCCCGAAGCTGTGAGTTGGAAGACCTTTCAAAAGGGTGTTCTTCTTTAAGCATACAGCACCTTCCTTAGGTTTGCATACACACTACTGGGAATCACACCATCTTCTTAAAGGTAGATGTGATTTGGAAGGTTGTCTCTAGATGGTGCTCTTTCTTCCTCTTAAGCGTAAGGCAGTTCTCTTTCCGTTCAACACTGATATTTGAAAAAGCTTCTCTCTTCATGCATCAGCATGTTTGAAGTGGCATTCTCTCTACAGAGGCTTGGTGCTCATACTTTAGTAAATGGCACATCTTTACACGTTCCTTCACCCTGTAACCCATGCCTCCGTCTGCATGAGAGAAGATGTGAGTTTCAGATGCTTTTCGATGAAGGACATTCCTACGGTTAAGTGCACCATAAATTCCTATTGCTCAGACACGAAATTCTAAGAATGCTTCCAACTTCATGAAAGAAGGCGTGTCTTGAAGGATGGATTCGGTACACTACTTTCTTGAAGCTACGTCTCCGCCACTTTCCTTATGCCTTCAGCACAACGTTGCAAACGTTTCCGTCTTCATGACAGAAGTTGTGGATTGTAAGATGCTATCTGTCTAATGTTCTCACCTAGTATTCAGTGAATGGCATGATCCTTAAGGTTCAGCGCTCAAGGAAGAAAACCCAGGTTGATTCATTTCTTAGGAGGTGGGTTACGTATTGTATGCTCTCTGTACAGATTCCGTTTTCAGAATTTAGGAGACGGCACTTTCGTTTCAGGCTCCCCCGCACTCTTCCCATAGCTTCCATCTTCACGACAGAAGTTGTGAGTTGAGACATGGTGTCTCAACAGTGTTCTTCTATAGAGTTAAGCAAAGCGCTTTCGGCTGATGTATTCACACAGACGTTTGCACATGCTTTCATTTTCAGGACAGAATCCTGTGAGATGCAAGATGCTTTCTCTCTGGTGTTCTTTCTTCGACTTCAGTCTAGGGCACTTTCCTTATGTTTTCTTATACCTCTGGCAAACGCTTTCATCTTCCCGACCAAAGACGTGACCTGAAAGACGGCTTCGCTACCATGTTCAGTCTTAAAGATTGGTTCATGGCCCTTTCCTTATGCTTCCATTCACAATGTGAAACAGGCTTTCATCATCAAGACAGACGATGCGATTTGGACGACACTTTGCATACCCTGTTCCTACTGAGAGTTACGTCTATTTCAGTTTCCTCAAGGTTCAATGCACTTGTTTGGAACCGCTTGTATATTCATGGGTCACGATTTGAGAATGATGTTGCTCTTCTATCAAAATCTTGGTTCTCTCCATTACTTAGAATTAACCTCTCCTTATGTTTTCTCTCACACTTTTGCAATTACTTCCATCTTCCGTCCCGAAGCTGTGATTTGGAAGACCTTTCAAAAGGGTGTTCTTCTTTAAGCATACAGCACGTTCCTTAGGTTTACATACACACTACTGAGAATTATACCATCTTTTTGAAGGTAGATGTGATTTGGAACTTTGTCTCTAGATGGTGCTCTTTCTTCCTCTTAAGGTTAAGGCACTTCTCTTTCCGTTCAACACTGATATTTGAAAAAGCTTCTCCCTTCATGGATCAGGATGTTTTAAGTGGCCTTCTCTCTACAGAGCCTTGGTGCTCATAGTTTAGTAAATGGCACATCTTTACACGTTCCTTCACCCTATAGCCCATGCGTTCATCTGCATGAGAGAAAATGTGAGTTTCAGATGCTTTTCGATGGAGATCTTTCCTAAGGTTAAGCGCACCATAAATTCCTTATGCTGAGACATGCTCTTCTAAGAATGCTTCCAACTATATGGAAGAAGACGTGTCTTGAAGGATGGATTCGGTACACTACTTTCTTGAAGCTACGTCTCTGCCCCTTTCCTTGTGCTTTCAGCACAACTTGCACATGTTTCCATCTTCATGACAGAAGTTGTGGGTTGTAACATGCTATCTATGCAGTGTTCTCACCTACTATTAAGTGGAGGGCACTTTCCCTAAGGTTCAGCGCACAAGGAAGAAAACCCAGGTTGATTTATTCTTCAGGAGGTGGGTTCTGTATTGTAGGCTCTCTGTACAGATTCGGTTGTCAGAATTTAGGAGATGGCACTTTCGTTTCAGGCTCCCCAGCACTCTTCCCATAGCTTCCATCTTCACGACAGAAGTTGTGAGTTGAGACATGGTGTCGCAACAGTGTTCTTCTATAGAGTTATGCAAAGCGCTTTCTGTTGATGTGTTCACACAGACTTTGGCACATGCTTCCGTTTTCAGGACAGAATCCTGTGAGATGCAAGATGCTTTCACTCTGGTGTTGTTTCTTTGAGTTCAGTCTATGGCACTTTCCTTATGTTTTCTTATGCCTCTGGCAAACGCTTTCATCTTCACGACCAAAGACGTGACCTGAAAGGCAGCTTCTCTACAATGTTCTGTCTTAGAGATTGGTTCATGGCCCTTTCCTTATGCTTCCATTCACAATGTGAAACAGGCTTTCATCATCAAGACAGACGATGCGATTTGGAAGACACTTAGCATACCCTGTTCTTACTGAGAGTTACGTCTATTTCAGTTTCCTTAAGGTTCAACGCACTTGTTTGGAACCGCGTGTATATTCATGGGTCACGAGGTTAGAATGATGTTGCTCTTCCTTCAAAAGTCTTGGTTCTCTCCATTACTTAGAATTAACCTCTCCTTATGTTTTCTCTCACACTTCTGCAATTACTTCCATCTTCTGTCCCGAAGCTGTGAGTTGGAAGACCTTTCAAAAGGGTGTTCTTCTTTAAGCATACAGCACGTTCCTCAGGTTTGCATACACACTACTGGGAATTACACCATCTTCTTGAAGTTAGATGTGATTGAGAAGGTTGTCTCTAGATGGTGCTCTTTCTTCCTCTTAAGCGTAAGACACTTCTCTTTCCGTTCAACACTGATATTTGAAAAAGCTTCTCTCTTCATGCATCAGGATGTTTGAAGTGGCATTCTCTCTACAGAGCCTTGGTGGTTATAGTTTAGTAAATGGCACATCTTTACACGTTCCTTCACCCTGTAGCCCATGCCTCCATCTGCATGATAGAAGATGTGAGTTTCAGATGCTTTTTGACGGAGGTCTTTCCTAAGGTTAAGTGCACCATAAATTCCTTATGCTGAGACACGCTCTTCTAAGAATGCTTCCAACTTCATGAAAGAAGACGTGTCTTGAAGGATGGATTCGGTACACTACTTTCTTGAAGCTACGTCTCCGCCACTTTCCTTATGCCTTCAGCACAACGTTGCAAACGTTTCCGTCTTCATGACAGAAGTTGTGGATTGTAAGATGCTATCTATCCAATGTTCTCACCTAGTATTAAGTGAATGGCATGATCGTTAAGGTTCAGCGCTCAAGGAAGAAAACCCAGGTTGATTCATTCCTTCGGAGGTGGGTTTCGTATTGTATGCTCTCTGCACAGATTCCGTTGTCAGAATTTAGGAGACGGCACTTTCGTTTCAGGCTCCCCCGCACTCTTCCCATAGCTTCCATCTTCACGACAGAAGTTGTGAGTTGAGACATGGTGTCTCAACAGTGTTCTTCTATAGAGTTAAGCAAAGCGCTTTCGGTTGATGTATTCACACAGACGTTTGCACATGCTTTCATTTTCAGGACAGAATCCTGTGAGATGCAAGACGCTTTCTCTCTGGTGTTCTTTCTTCGACTTCAGTCTAGGGCACTTTCCTTATGTTTTCTTATACCTCTGGCAAACGCTTTCATCTTCACGACCAAAGACGTGACCTGAAAGACGGCTTCGCTACAATATTCTGTCTTAAAGTTTGGTTCATGGCCCTTTCCTTATGCTTCCATTCACAATGTGAAACAGGCTTTCATCATCAAGACAGACGATGCGATTTGGACGACACTTTGCATACCCTGTTCCTACTGAGAGTTACGTCTATTTCAGTTTCCTCAAGGTTCAATGCACTTGTTTGGAACCGCGTGTATATTCATGGGTCACGATGTGAGAATGATGTTGCTCTTCTATCAAAAGTCTTGGTTCTCTCCATTACTTAGAATTAACCTCTCCTTATGTTTTCTCTCACACTTCTGCAATTACTTCCATCTTCCGTCCCGAAGCTGTGAGTTGGAAGACCTTTCAAAAGGGTGTTCTTCTTTAAGCATACAGCACGTTCCTTAGGTTTACATACACACTACTGAGAATTATACCATCTTTTTGAAGGTAGACGTGATTTGGAACTTTGTCTCTAGATGGTGCTCTTTCTTCCTCTTAAGGTTAAGGCACTTCTCTTTCCGTTCAACACTGATATTTGAAAAAGCTTCTCCCTTCATGGATCAGGATGTTTTAAGTGGCCTTCTCTCTACAGAGCCTTGGTGCTCATAGTTTAGTAAATGGCACATCTTTACACGTTCCTTCACCCTATAGCCCATGCGTTCATCTGCATGAGAGAAAATGTGAGTTTCAGATGCTTTTCGATGGAGATCTTTCCTAAGGTTAAGCGCACCATAAATTCCTTATGCTGAGACATGCTCTTCTAAGAATGCTTCCAACTATATGGAAGAAGACGTGTCTTGAAGGATGGATTCGGTACACTACTTTCTTGAAGCTACGTCTCTGCCCCTTTCCTTGTGCTTTCAGCGCAACCTTGCACATGTTTCCATCTTCATGACAGAAGTTGTGGGTTGTAACATGCTATCTATGCAGTGTTCTCACCTACTATTAAGTGGAGGGCACTTTCCCTGAGGTTCAGCGCACAAGGAAGAAAACCCAGGTTGATTCATTCTTCAGGAGGTGGGTTCGGTATTGTAGGCTCTCTGCACAGATTCGGTTGTCAGAATTTAGGAGACGGCACTTTCGTTTCAGGCTCCCCAGCACTCTTCCCATAGCTTCCATCTTCACGACAGAAGTTGTGAGTTGAGACATGGTGTCGCAACAGTGTTCTCCTATACAGTTATGCAAAGCGCTTTCTGTTGATGTGTTCACACAGACTTTTGCACATGCTTCCGTTTTCAGGACAGAATCCTGTGAGATGCAAGATGCTTTCACTCTGGTGTTGTTTCTTTGAGTTCAGTCTATGGCACTTTCCTTATGTTTTCTTATGCCTCTGGCAAACGCTTTCATCTTCACGACCAAAGACGTGACCTGAAAGGCAGCTTCTCTACAATGTTCTGTCTTAAAGATTGGTTCATGGCCCTTTCCTTATGCTTCCATTCACAATGTGAAACAGGCTTTCATCATCAAGACAGACGATGCGATTTGGAAGACACGTTGCATACCCTGTTCTTACTGAGAGTTACGTCTATTTCAGTTTCCTTAAGGTTAAATGCACTTGTTTGGAACCGCGTGTATATTCATGGGTCACGATGTTAGAATGATGTTGCTCTTCTTTCAAAAGTCTTGGTTCTCTCCATTACTTAGATTCAACCTCTTCTTATGTTTTCTCTCACACTTCTGCAATTACTTCCATCTTCTGTCCCGAAGCTGTGAGTTGGAAGACCTTTCAAAAGGGTGTTCTTCTTTAAGCATACAGCACGTTCCTTAGGTTTGCATACACACTACTGGGAATTACACCATCTTCTTGAAGGTAGATGTGATTTGGAAGATTGTCTCTAGATGGTGCTCTTTCTTCCTCTTAAGCGTAAGGCACTTCTCTTTCCCTTCAACACTGATATTTGAAAAAGCTTCTCTCTTCATGCATCAGGATGTTTGAAGTGGCATTCTCTCTACAGAGGCTTGGTGCTCAAAATTTAGTAAACGGCACATCTTTACACGTTCCTTCACCCTGTAGCCCATGCCTCCATCTGCATGAGAGAAGATGTGAGTTTCAGATGCTTTTCGACGGAGGTCTTTCCTAAGGTTAAGTGCACCATAAATTCCTTATGCTGAGACACGCTCTTCTAAGAATGCTTCCAACTTCATGAAAGAAGACGTGTCTTGAAGGATGGATTCGGTACACTACTTTCTTGAAGCTACGTCTCTGCCACTTTCCTTATGCCTTCAGCACAATGTTGCAAACGTTTCTGTCTTCATGACAGAAGTTCTGGGTTGTAAGATGCTATCTATCCAATGTTCTCACCTACTATTACGTCGAAGGCACTTTCCTTAAAGTTCAGCGCACAAGGAAGAAAACCCAGGTTGATTCATTCCTTAGGAGGTGGGTTCGGTATTGTATGCTCTCTGCACAGATTCGGTTGTCAGAATTTAGGAGACGGCACTTTCTTTTCAGGCTCCCCGGCACTCTTCCCATAGCTTCCATCTTCACGACAGAAGTTGTGAGTTGAGACATGGTGTCTCAATAGTGTTCTTCTATAGAGTTAAGCAAACCGCATTCTGTTGATGTGTTCACACAGACGTTTGCACATGCTTTCATTTTCAGGACAAAATCCTGTGAGATGCAAGATGCTTTCTCTCTGGTGTTCTTTCTTCGACTTCAGTCTATGGCACTTTCCTTATGTTTTCTTATACCTCTGGCAAACGGTTTCATGTCCACGACCAAAGACGTGACCTGAAAGACGGCTTCGCTACAATGTTCTGTCTTAAAGTTTGGTTCATGGCCCTTTCCTTATGCTTCCATTCACAATGTGAAACAGGCTTTCATCATCAAGACAGACGCGATTTGGAAGACACTTTGCATACCCTGTTATTACTGAGAGTTACATCTATTTCAGTTTCCTTAAGGTTCAATGCACTTGTTTGGAACCGCGTGTATATTCATGGGTCACGATGTTAGAATGATGTTGCTCTTCTATCAAAAGTCTTGGTTCTCTCCATTACTTAGAATTAACCTCTCCTTATGTTTTCTCTCACACTTCTGCAATTACTTCCATCTTCCGTCTCGAAGCTGTGAGTTGGAAGACCTTTCAAAAGGGTGTTCTTTAAGCATACAGCACGTTCCTCAGGTTTGCATACACACTACTGGGAATTACACCATCTTCTTGAAGGTAGATGTGATTTGGAAGGTTGTCTCTAGATGGTGCTCTTTCTTCCTCTTAAGCGTAAGGCACTTCTCTTTCCGTTCAACACTGATATTTGAACAAGCTTCTCTCTTCATGCATCAGGATGTCTGAAGTGGCATTCTCTCTACAGAGGCTTGGTGCTCATAGTTTAGTAAACGGCACATCTTTACACGTTCCTTCACCCTGTAGCCCATGCTTCCATCTGCATCAGAGAAGATGTGAGTTTCAGATGCTTTTCGATGGAGATCTTTCCTAAGGTTAGGTGCACCATAAAAGCCTTATGCTGAGACACGCTCTTCTAAGAATGCTTCCAACTTCATGAAAGAAGACGTGTCTTGAAGGATGGAATCGGTACACTACTTTCTTGAAGCTACGTCTCTGCCACTTTCCTTATGCCTTCAGCACAACGTTGCAAACGTTTCCGTCTTCATGACAGAAGTTGTGGATTGTAAGATGCTATCTATCCAATGTTCTCACCTAGTATTAAGTGAATGGCATGATCGTTAAGGTTCAGCGCTCAAGGAAGAAAACCCAGGTTGATTCATTCCTTCGGAGGTGGGTTTCGTATTGTATGCTCTCTGCACAGATTCCGTTGTCAGAATTTAGGAGACGGCACTTTCGTTTCAGGCTCCCCCGCACTCTTCCCATAGCTTCCATCTTCACGACAGAAGTTGTGAGTTGAGACATGGTGTCTCAACAGTGTTCTTCTATAGAGTTAAGCAAAGCGCTTTCGGTTGATGTATTCACACAGACGTTTGCACATGCTTTCATTTTCAGGACAGAATCCTGTGAGATGCAAGACGCTTTCTCTCTGGTGTTCTTTCTTCGACTTCAGTCTAGGGCACTTTCCTTATGTTTTCTTATACCTCTGGCAAACGCTTTCATCTTCACGACCAAAGACGTGACCTGAAAGACGGCTTCGCTACAATATTCTGTCTTAAAGATTGGTTCATGGCCCTTTCCTTATACTTCCATTCACAATGTGAAACAGGCTTTCATCATCAAGACAGACGATGCGATTTGGACGACACTTTGCATACCCTGTTCCTACTGAGAGTTACGTCTATTTCAGTTTCCTCAAGGTTCAATGCACTTGTTTGGAACCGCGTGTATATTCATGGGTCACGATGTGAGAATGATGTTGCTCTTCTATCAAAAGTCTTGGTTTTCTCCATTACTTAGAATTAACCTCTCCTTATGTTTTCTCTCACACTTCTGCAATTACTTCCATCTTCCGTCCCGAAGCTGTGAGTTGGAAGACCTTTCAAAAGGGTGTTCTTCTTTAAGCATACAGCACGTTCCTTAGGTTTACATACACACTACTGAGAATTATACCATCTTTTTGAAGGTAGACGTGATTTGGAACTTTGTCTCTAGATGGTGCTCTTTCTTCCTCTTAAGGTTAAGGCACTTCTCTTTCCGTTCAACACTGATATTTGAAAAAGCTTCTCCCTTCATGGATCAGGATGTTTTAAGTGGCCTTCTCTCTACAGAGCCTTGGTGCTCATAGTTTAGTAAATGGCACATCTTTACACGTTCCTTCACCCTATAGCCCATGCGTTCATCTGCATGAGAGAAAATGTGAGTTTCAGATGCTTTTCGATGGAGATCTTTCCTAAGGTTAAGCGCACCATAAATTCCTTATGCTGAGACATGCTCTTCTAAGAATGCTTCCAACTATATGGAAGAAGACGTGTCTTGAAGGATGGATTCGGTACACTACTTTCTTGAAGCTACGTCTCTGCCCCTTTCCTTGTGCTTTCAGCACAACCTTGCACATGTTTCCATCTTCATGACAGAAGTTGTGGGTTGTAACATGCTATCTATGCAGTGTTCTCACCTACTATTAAGTGGAGGGCACTTTCCCTAAGGTTCGGCGCACAAGGAAGAAAACCCAGGTTGATTCATTCTTCAGGAGGTGGGTTCTGTATTGTAGGCTCTCTGTACAGATTCGGTTGTCAGAATTTAGGAGACGGCACTTTCGTTTCAGGCTCCCCAGCACTCTTCCCATAGCTTCCATCTTCACGACAGAAGTTGTGAGTTGAGACATGGTGTCGCAACAGTGTTCTCCTATAGAGTTATGCAAAGCGCTTTCTGTTGTGTTCACACAGACTTTTGCACATGCTTCCGTTTTCAGGACAGAATCCTGTGAGATGCAAGATGCTTTCACTCTGGTGTTGTTTCTTTGAGTTCAGTCTATGGCACTTTCCTTATGTTTTCTTATGCCTCTGGCAAACGCTTTCATCTTCACGACCAAAGACGTGACCTGAAAGGCAGCTTCTCTACAATGTTCTGTCTTAAAGATTGGTTCATGGCCCTTTCCTTATGCTTCCATTCACAATGTGAAACAGGCTTTCATCATCAAGACAGACGATGCGATTTGGACGACACTTTGCATACCCTGTTCTTACTGAGAGTTACGTCTATTTCAGTTTCCTGAAGGTTCAATGCACTTGTTTGGAACCACGTGTATATTCATGGGTCACGATGTTAGAATGATGTTGCTCTTCTCTCAAAAGGCTTGGTTCTCTCCATTACTTAGATTCAACCTCTCCTTATGTTTTCTCTCACACTTCTGCAATTACTTCCATCTTCTGTCCCGAAGCTGTGAGTTGGAAGACCTTTCAAAAGGGTGTTCTTCTTTAAGCATACAGCACCTTCCTTAGGTTTGCATACACACTACTGGGAATTACACCATCTTCTTAAAGGTAGATGTGATTTGGAAGGTTGTCTCTAGATGGTGCTCTTTCTTCCTCTTAAGCGTAAGGCAGTTCTCTTTCCGTTCAACACTGATATTTGAAAAAGCTTCTCTCTTCATGCATCAGCATGTTTGAAGTGGCATTCTCTCTACAGAGGCTTGGTGCTCATACTTTAGTAAATGGCACATCTTTACACGTTCCTTCACCCTGTAACCCATGCCTCCGTCTGCATGAGAGAAGATGTGAGTTTCAGATGCTTTTCGATGAAGGACATTCCTACGGTTAAGTGCACCATAAATTCCTATTGCTCAGACACGAAATTCTAAGAATGCTTCCAACTTCATGAAAGAAGGCGTGTCTTGAAGGATGGATTCGGTACACTACTTTCTTGAAGCTACGTCTCCGCCACTTTCCTTATGCCTTCAGCACAACGTTGCAAACGTTTCCGTCTTCATGACAGAAGTTGTGGATTGTAAGATGCTATCTGTCTAATGTTCTCACCTAGTATTCAGTGAATGGCATGATCCTTAAGGTTCAGCGCTCAAGGAAGAAAACCCAGGTTGATTCATTTCTTAGGAGGTGGGTTTCGTATTGTATGCTCTCTGTACAGATTCCGTTTTCAGAATTTAGGAGACGGCACTTTCGTTTCAGGCTCCCCCGCACTCTTCCCATAGCTTCCATCTTCACGACAGAAGTTGTGAGTTGAGACATGGGGTCTCAACAGTGTTCTTCTATAGAGTTAAGCAAAGCGCTTTCGGCTGATGTATTCACACAGACGTTTGCACATGCTTTCATTTTCAGGACAGAATCCTGTGAGATGCAAGATGCTTTCTCTCTGGTGTTCTTTCTTCGACTTCAGTCTAGGGCACTTTCCTTATGTTTTCTTATACCTCTGGCAAACGCTTTCATCTTCCCGACCAAAGACGTGACCTGAAAGGCAGCTTCTCTACAATGTTCTGTCTTAAAGATTGGTTCATGGCCCTTTCCTTATGCTTCCATTCACAATGTGAAACAGGCTTTCATCATCAAGACAGACGATGCGATTTGGAAGACACGTTGCATACCCTGTTCTTACTGAGAGTTACGTCTATTTCAGTTTCCTTAAGGTTAAATTCACTTGTTTGGAACCGCGTGTATATTCATGGGTCACGATGTTAGAATGATGTTGCTCTTCTTTCAAAAGTCTTGGTTCTCTCCATTACTTAGATTCAACCTCTTCTTATGTTTTCTCTCACACTTCTGCAATTACTTCCATCTTCTGTCCCGAAGCTGTGAGTTGGAAGACCTTTCAAAAGGGTGTTCTTCTTTAAGCATACAGCACGTTCCTTAGGTTTGCATACACACTACTGGGAATTACACCATCTTCTTGAAGGTAGATGTGATTTGGAAGATTGTCTCTAGATGGTGCTCTTTCTTCCTCTTAAGCGTAAGGCACTTCTCTTTCCCTTCAACACTGATATTTGAAAAAGCTTCTCTCTTCATGCATCAGGATGTTTGAAGTGGCATTCTCTCTACAGAGGCTTGGTGCTCATAATTTAGTAAACGGCACATCTTTACACGTTCCTTCACCCTGTAGCCCATGCCTCCATCTGCATGAGAGAAGATGTGAGTTTCAGATGCTTTTCGACGGAGGTCTTTCCTAAGGTTAAGTGCACCATAAATTCCTTATGCTGAGACACGCTCTTCTAAGAATGCTTCCAACTTCATGAAAGAAGACGTGTCTTGAAGGATGGATTCGGTACACTACTTTCTTGAAGCTACGTCTCCGCCACTTTCCTTATGCCTTCAGCACAACGTTGCAAACGTTTCCGTCTTCATGACAGAAGTTGTGGATTGTAAGATGCTATCTGTCTAATGTTCTCACCTAGTATTCAGTGAATGGCATGATCCTTAAGGTTCAGCGCTCAAGGAAGAAAACCCAGGTTGATTCATTTCTTAGGAGGTGGGTTTCGTATTGTATGCTCTCTGTACAGATTCCGTTTTCAGAATTTAGGAGACGGCACTTTCGTTTCAGGCTCCCCCGCACTCTTCCCATAGCTTCCATCTTCACGACAGAAGTTGTGAGTTGAGACATGGGGTCTCAACAGTGTTCTTCTATAGAGTTAAGCAAAGCGCTTTCGGCTGATGTATTCACACAGACGTTTGCACATGCTTTCATTTTCAGGACAGAATCCTGTGAGATGCAAGATGCTTTCTCTCTGGTGTTCTTTCTTCGACTTCAGTCTAGGGCACTTTCCTTATGTTTTCTTATACCTCTGGCAAACGCTTTCATCTTCCCGACCAAAGACGTGACCTGAAAGACGGCTTCGCTACCATGTTCAGTCTTAAAGATTGGTTCATGGCCCTTTCCTTATGCTTCCATTCACAATGTGAAACAGGCTTTCATCATCAAGACAGACGATGCGATTTGGACGACACTTTGCATACCCTGTTCCTACTGAGAGTTACGTCTATTTCAGTTTCCTCAAGGTTCAATGCACTTGTTTGGAACCGCTTGTATATTCATGGGTCACGATTTGAGAATGATGTTGCTCTTCTATCAAAATCTTGGTTCTCTCCATTACTTAGAATTAACCTCTCCTTATGTTTTCTCTCACACTTTTGCAATTACTTCCATCTTCCGTCCCGAAGCTGTGATTTGGAAGACCTTTCAAAAGGGTGTTCTTCTTTAAGCATACAGCACGTTCCTTAGGTTTACATACACACTACTGAGAATTATACCATCTTTTTGAAGGTAGATGTGATTTGGAACTTTGTCTCTAGATGGTGCTCTTTCTTCCTCTTAAGGTTAAGGCACTTCTCTTTCCGTTCAACACTGATATTTGAAAAAGCTTCTCCCTTCATGGATCAGGATGTTTTAAGTGGCCTTCTCTCTACAGAGCCTTGGTGCTCATAGTTTAGTAAATGGCACATCTTTACACGTTCCTTCACCCTATAGCACATGCGTTCATCTGCATGAGAGAAAATGTGATTTTCAGATGCTTTTCGATGGAGATCTTTCCTAAGGTTAAGCGCACCATAAATTCCTTATGCTGAGACATGCTCTTCTAAGAATGCTTCCAACTTCATGAAAGAAGACATGTCTTGAAGGATGGATTCGGTACACTACTTTCTTGAAGCTACGTCTCTGCCCCTTTCCTTGTGCTTTCAGCACAACTTGCACATGTTTCCATCTTCATGACAGAAGTTGTGGGTTGTAACATGCTATCTATGCAGTATTCTCACCTACTATTAAGTGGAGGGCACTTTCCCTAAGGTTCAGCGCACAAGGAAGAAAACCCAGGTTGATTCATTCTTCAGGAGGTGGGATCTGTATTGTAGGCTCTCTGTACAGATTCGGTTGTCAGAATTTAGGAGACGGCACTTTCGTTTCAGGCTCCCCAGCACTCTTCCCATAGCTTCCATCTTCACGACAGAAGTTGTGAGTTGAGACATGGTGTCGCAACAGTGTTCTCCTATAGAGTTATGCAAAGCGCTTTCTGTTGTGTTCACACAGACTTTTGCACATGCTTCCGTTTTCAGGACAGAATCCTGTGAGATGCAAGATGCTTTCACTCTGGTGTTGTTTCTTTGAGTTCAGTCTATGGCACTTTCCTTATGTTTTCTTAAGCCTCTGGCAAACGCTTTCATCTTCACGACCAACGACGTGACCTGAAAGACGGCTTCGCTAAAATGTTCTGTCTTAAAGATTGGTTCATGGCCCTTTCCTTATGCTTCCATTCACAATGTGAAACAGGCTTTCATCGTCAAGACAGACGATGCGATTTGGACGACACTTTGCATACCCTGTTCCTACTGAGAGTTACGTCTATTTCAGTTTCCTCAAGGTTCAATGCACTTGTTTGGAACCGCGTGTATATTCATGGGTCACGATGTGAGAATGATGTTGCTCTTCTATCAAAAGTCTTGGTTCTCTCCATTACTTAGAATTAACCTCTCCTTATGTTTTCTCTCACACTTCTGCAATTACTTCCATGTTCCGTCCCGAAGCTGTGAGTTGGAAGACCTTTCAAAAGGGTGTTCTTCTTTAAGCATACAGCACGTTCCTTAGGTTTACATACACACTACTGAGAATTATACCATCTTTTTGAAGGTAGATGTGATTTTGAACTTTGTCTCTAGATGGTGCTCTTTCTTCCTCTTAAGGTTAAGGCACTTCTCTTTCCGTTCAACACTGATATTTGAAAAAGCTTCTCCCTTCATGGATCAGGATGTTTTAAGTGGCCTTCTCTCTACAGAGCCTTGGTGCTCATAGTTTAGTAAATGGCACATCTTTACACGTTCCTTCACCCTATAGCCCATGCGTTCATCTGCATGAGAGAAAATGTGAGTTTCAGATGCTTTTCGATGGAGATCTTTCCTAAGGTTAAGCGCACCATAAATTCCTTATGCTGAGACATGCTCTTCTAAGAATGCTTCCAACTATATGGAAGAAGACGTGTCTTGAAGGATGGATTCGGTACACTACTTTCTTGAAGCTACGTCTCTGCCCCTTTCCTTGTGCTTTCAGCACAACCTTGCACATGTTTCCATCTTCATGACAGAAGTTGTGGGTTGTAACATGCTATCTATGCAGTGTTCTCACCTACTATTAAGTGGAGGGCACTTTCCCTAAGGTTCAGTGCACAAGGAAGAAAACCCAGGTTGATTCATTCTTCAGGAGGTGGGTTCTGTATTGTAGGCTCTCTGTACAGATTCGGTTGTCAGAATTTAGGAGACGGCACTTTCGTTTCAGGCTCCCCAGCACTCTTCCCATAGCTTCCATCTTCACGACAGAAGTTGTGAGTTGAGACATGGTGTCGCAACAGTGTTCTCCTATAGAGTTATGCAAAGCGCTTTCTGTTGATGTGTTCACACAGACTTTTGCACATGCTTCCGTTTTCAGGACAGAATCCTGTGAGATGCAAGATGCTTTCACTCTGGTGTTGTTTCTTTGAGTTCAGTCTATGGCACTTTCCTTATGTTTTCTTATGCCTCTGGCAAACGCTTTCATCTTCACGACCAAAGACGTGACCTGAAAGGCAGCTTCTCTACAATGTTCTGTCTTAAAGATTGGTTCATGGCCCTTTCCTTATGCTTCCATTCACAATGTGAAACAGGCTTTCATCATCAAGACAGACGATGCGATTTGGAAGACACTTTGCATACCCTGTTCTTACTGAGTGTTACGTCTATTTCAGTTTCCTTAAGGTTCAATGCACTTGTTTGGAACCGCGTGTATATTCATGGGTCACGATGTTAGAATGATGTTGCTCTTCTTTCAAAAGTCTTGGTCCTCTCCATTACTTAGATTCAACCTCTCCTTATGTTTTCTCTCACACTTCTGCAATTACTTCCATCTTCTGTCCCGAAGCTGTGAGTTGGAAGACCTTTCAAAAGGGTGTTCTTCTTTAAGCATACAGCACGTTCCTTAGGTTTGCATACACACTACTGGGAATTACACCATCTTCTTGAAGGTAGATGTGATTTGGAAGATTGTCTCTGGATGGTGCTCTTTCTTCCTCTTAAGCGTAAGGCACTTCTCTTTCCCTTCAACACTGATATTTGAAAAAGCTTCTCTCTTCATGCATCAGGATGTTTGAAGTGGCATTCTCTCTACAGAGGCTTGGTGCTCATAATTTAGTAAACGGCACATCTTTACACGTTCCCTCACCCTGTAGCCCATGCCTCCATCTGCATGAGAGAAGATGTGAGTTTCAGATGCTTTTCGACGGAGGTCTTTCCTAAGGTTAAGTGCACCATAAAAGCCTTATGCTGAGACACGCTCTTCTAAGAATGCTTCCAACTTCATGAAAGAAGACATGTCTTGAAGGATGGATTCGGTACACTACTTTCTTGAAGCTACGTCTCTGCCCCTTTCCTTGTGCTTTCAGCACAACGTTGCACATGTTTCCATCTTCATGACAGAAGTTGTGGGTTGTGACATGCTATCTATGCAGTATTCTCACCTACTATTAAGTGGAGGGCACTTTCCCTAAGGTTCAGCGCACAAGGAAGAAAACCCAGGTTGATTCATTCTTCAGGAGGTGGGTTCTGTATTGTAGGCTCTCTGTACAGATTCGGTTGTCAGAATTTAGGAGACGGCACTTTCGTTTCAGGCTCCCCAGCACTCTTCCCATAGCTTCCATCTTCACGACAGAAGTTGTGAGTTGAGACATGGTGTCGCAACAGTGTTCTCCTATAGAGTTATGCAAAGCGCTTTCTGTTGTGTTCACACAGACTTTTGCACATGCTTCCGTTTTCAGGACAGAATCCTGTGAGATGCAAGATGCTTTCACTCTGGTGTTGTTTCTTTGAGTTCAGTCTATGGCACTTTCCTTATGTTTTCTTAAGCCTCTGGCAAACGCTTTCATCTTCACGACCAAAGACGTGACCTGAAAGACGGCTTCGCTAAAATGTTCTGTCTTAAAGATTGGTTCATGGCCCTTTCCTTATGCTTCCATTCACAATGTGAAACAGGCTTTCATCGTCAAGACAGACGATGCGATTTGGACGACACTTTGCATACCCTGTTCTTACTGAGAGTTACGTCTATTTCAGTTTCCTCAAGGTTCAATGCACTTGTTTGGAACCGCGTGTATATTCATGGGTCACGATGTGAGAATGATGTTGCTCTTCTATCAAAAGTCTTGGTTCTCTCCATTACTTAGAATTAACCTCTCCTTATGTTTTCTCTCACACTTCTGCAATTACTTCCATCTTCCGTCCCGAAGCTGTGAGTTGGAAGACCTTTCAAAAGGGTGTTCTTCTTTAAGCATACAGCACGTTCCTTAGGTTTACATACACACTACTGAGAATTATACCATCTTTTTGAAGGTAGATGTGATTTGGAACTTTGTCTCTAGATGGTGCTCTTTCTTCCTCTTAAGGTTAAGGCACTTCTCTTTCCGTTCAACACTGATATTTGAAAAAGCTTCTCCCTTCATGGATCAGGATGTTTTAAGTGGCCTTCTCTCTACAGAGCCTTGGTGCTCATAGTTTAGTAAATGGCACATCTTTACACGTTCCTTCACCCTATAGCCCATGCGTTCATCTGCATGAGAGAAAATGTGAGTTTCAGATGCTTTTCGATGGAGATCTTTCCTAAGGTTAAGCGCACCATAAATTCCTTATGCTGAGACATGCTCTTCTAAGAATGCTTCCAACTATATGGAAGAAGACGTGTCTTGAAGGATGGATTCGGTACACTACTTTCTTGAAGCTACGTCTCTGCCCCTTTCCTTGTGCTTTCAGCACAACCTTGCACATGTTTCCATCTTCATGACAGAAGTTGTGGGTTGTAACATGCTATCTATGCAGTGTTCTCACCTACTATTAAGTGGAGGGCACTTTCCCTAAGGTTCAGCGCACAAGGAAGAAAACCCAGGTTGATTTATTCTTCAGGAGGTGGGTTCTGTATTGTAGGCTCTCTGTACAGATTCGGTTGTCAGAATTTAGGAGACGGCACTTTCGTTTCAGGCTCCCCAGCACTCTTCCCATAGCTTCCATCTTCACGACAGAAGTTGTGAGTTGAGACATGGTGTCGCAACAGTGTTCTCCTATAGAGTTATGCAAAGCGCTTTCTGTTGATGTGTTCACACAGACTTTGGAACATGCTTCCGTTTTCAGGACAGAATCCTGTGAGATGCAAGATGCTTTCACTCTGGTGTTGTTTCTTTGAGTTCAGTCTATGGCACTTTCCTTATGTTTTCTTATGCCTCTGGCAAACGCTTTCATCTTCACGACCAAAGACGTGACCTGAAAGGCAGCTTGTCTACAATGTTCTGTCTTAAAGATTGGTTCATGGCCCTTTCCTTATGCTTCCATTCACAATGTGAAACAGGCTTTCATCATCAAGACAGACGATGCGATTTGGACGACACTTTGCATACCCTGTTCTTACTGAGAGTTACGTCTATTTCAGTTTCCTGAAGGTTCAATGCACTTGTTTGGAACCGCGTGTATATTCATGGGTCACGATGTTAGAATGATGTTGCTCTTCTCTCAAAAGGCTTGGTTCTCTCCATTACTTAGATTCAACCTCTCCTTATGTTTTCTCTCACACTTCTGCAATTACTTCCATCTTCTGTCCCGAAGCTGTGAGTTGGAAGACCTTTCAAAAGGGTGTTCTTCTTTAAGCATACAGCACCTTCCTTAGGTTTGCATACACACTACTGGGAATTACACCATCTTCTTAAAGGTAGATGTGATTTGGAAGGTTGTCTCTAGATGGTGCTCTTTCTTCCTCTTAAGCGTAAGGCAGTTCTCTTTCCGTTCAACACTGATATTTGAAAAAGCTTCTCTCTTCATGCATCAGCATGTTTGAAGTGGCATTCTCTCTACAGAGGCTTGGTGCTCATACTTTAGTAAATGGCACATCTTTACACGTTCCTTCACCCTGTAACCCATGCCTCCGTCTGCATGAGAGAAGATGTGAGTTTCAGATGCTTTTCGATGAAGGACATTCCTACGGTTAAGTGCACCATAAATTCCTATTGCTCAGACACGAAATTCTAAGAATGCTTCCAACTTCATGAAAGAAGGCGTGTCTTGAAGGATGGATTCGGTACACTACTTTCTTGAAGCTACGTCTCCGCCACTTTCCTTATGCCTTCAGCACAACGTTGCAAACGTTTCCGTCTTCATGACAGAAGTTGTGGATTGTAAGATGCTATCTGTCTAATGTTCTCACCTAGTATTCAGTGAATGGCATGATCCTTAATGTTCAGCGCTCAAGGAAGAAAACCCAGGTTGATTCATTCCTTAGGAGGTGGGTTTCATATTGTATGCTCTCTGCACAGATTCCGTTGTCAGAATTTAGGAGACGGCACTTTCGTTTCAGGCTCCCCCGCACTCTTCCCATAGCTTCCATCTTCACGACAGAAGTTGTGAGTTGAGACATGGTGTCGCAACAGTGTTCTTCTATAGAGTTAAGCAAAGCGCTTTCGGTTGATGTATTCACACAGACATTTGCACATGCTTTCATTTTCAGGACAGAATCCTGTGAGATGCAAGATGCTTTCTCTCTGGTGTTCTTTCTTTGACTTCAGTCTAGGGCACTTTCCTTATGTTTTCTTATACCTCTGGCAAACGCTTTCATCTTCACGACCAAAGACGTGACCCGAAAGACGGCTTCGCTATAATGTTCTGTCTTAAAGATTGGTTCATGGCCCTTTCCGTATGCTTCCATTCACAATGTGAAACAGGCTTTCATCATCAAGACAGACGATGCGATTTGGACGACACTTTGCATACCCTGTTCCTACTGAGAGTTACGTCTATTTCAGTTTCCTCAAGGTTCAATGCACTTGTTTGGAACCGCGTGTATATTCATGGGTCACGATGTGAGAATGATGTTGCTCTTCTATCAAAAGTCTTGGTTCTCTCCATTACTTAGATTCAACCTCTCCTTATGTTTTCTCTCACACTTCTGCAATTACTTCCATCTTCCTTCCCGAAGCTGTGAGTTGGAAGATCTTTCAAAAGGGTGTTCTTCTTTAAGCATACAGCACGTTCCTTAGGTTTACATACACACTACTGAGAATTATACCATCGTTTTGAAGGTAGATGTGATTTGGAATTTTGTCTCTAGATGGTGCTCTTTCTTCCTCTTAAGGTTAAGGCACTTCTCTTTCCGTTCAACACTGATATTTGAAAAAGCTTCTCCCTTCATGGATCAGGATGTTTAAGTGGCCTTCTCTCTACAGAGCCTTGGTGCGCATAGTTTAGTAAATGGCACATCTTTACACGTTCCTTCACCCTATAGCCCATGCGTTCATCTGCATGAGAGAAAATGTGAGTTTCAGATGCTTTTCGATGGAGATCTTTCCTAAGGTTAAGCGCACCATAAATTCCTTATGCTGAGACATGCTCTTCTAAGAATGCTTCCAACTATATGGAAGAAGACGTGTCTTGAAGGATGGATTCGGTACACTACTTTCTTGAAGCTACGTCTCTGCCCCTTTCCTTGTGCTTTCAGCACAACTTGCACATGTTTCCATCTTCATGACAGAAGTTGTGGGTTGTAACATGCTATCTATGCAGTGTTCTCACCTACTATTAAGTGGAGGGCACTTTCCCTAAGGTTCAGCGCACAAGGAAGAAAACCCAGGTTGATTCATTCTTCAGGAGGTGGGTTCTGTATTGTAGGCTCTCTGTACAGATTCGGTTGTCAGAATTTAGGAGACGGCACTTTCGTTTCAGGCTCCCCAGCACTCTTCCCATAGCTTCCATCTTCACGACAGAAGTTGTGAGTTGAGACATGGTGTCGCAACAGTGTTCTCCTATAGAGTTATGCAAAGCGCTTTCTGTTGATGTGTTCACACAGACTTTGGCACATGCTTCCGTTTTCAGGACAGAATCCTGTGAGATGCAAGATGCTTTCACTCTGGTGTTGTTTCTTTGAGTTCAGTCTATGGCACTTTCCTTATGTTTTCTTATGCCTCTGGCAAACGCTTTCATCTTCACGACCAAAGACGTGACCTGAAAGGCAGCTTCTCTACAATGTTCTGTCTTAGAGATTGGTTCATGGCCCTTTCCTTATGCTTCCATTCACAATGTGAAACAGGCTTTCATCATCAAGACAGACGATGCGATTTGGACGACACTTTGCATACCCTGTTCTTACTGAGAGTTACGTCTATTTCAGTTTCCTTAAGGTTCAATGCACTTGTTTGGAACCGCGTGTATATTCATGGGTCACGATGTTAGAATGATGTTGCTCTTCTTTCAAAAGTCTTGGTCCTCTCCATTACTTAGATTCAACCTCTCCTTATGTTTTCTCTCACACTTCTGCAATTACTTCCATCTTCTGTCCCGAAGCTGTGAGTTGGAAGACCTTTCAAAAGGGTGTTCTTCTTTAAGCATACAGCACGTTCCTTAGGTTTGCATACACACTACTGGGAATTACACCATCTTCTTGAAGGTAGATGTGATTTGGAAGATTGTCTCTGGATGGTGCTCTTTCTTCCTCTTAAGCGTAAGGCACTTCTCTTTCCCTTCAACACTGATATTTGAAAAAGCTTCTCTCTTCATGCATCAGGATGTTTGAAGTGGCATTCTCTCTACAGAGGCTTGGTGCTCATAATTTAGTAAACGGCACATCTTTACACGTTCCCTCACCCTGTAGCCCATGCCTCCATCTGCATGAGAGAAGATGTGAGTTTCAGATGCTTTTCGACGGAGGTCTTTCCTAAGGTTAAGTGCACCATAAAAGCCTTATGCTGAGACATGCTCTTCTAAGAATGCTTCCAACTTCATGAAAGAAGACATGTCTTGAAGGATGGATTCGGTACACTACTTTCTTGAAGCTACGTCTCTGCCCCTTTCCTTGTGCTTTCAGCACAACGTTGCACATGTTTCCATCTTCATGACAGAAGTTGTGGGTTGTAACATGCTATCTATGCAGTATTCTCACCTACTATTAAGTGGAGGGCACTTTCCCTAAGGTTCAGCGCACAAGGAAGAAAACCCAGGTTGATTCATTCTTCAGGAGGTGGGATCTGTATTGTAGGCTCTCTGTACAGATTCGGTTGTCAGAATTTAGGAGACGGCACTTTCGTTTCAGGCTCCCCAGCACTCTTCCCATAGCTTCCATCTTCACGACAGAAGTTGTGAGTTGAGACATGGTGTCGCAACAGTGTTCTCCTATAGAGTTATGCAAAGCGCTTTCTGTTGTGTTCACACAGACTTTTGCACATGCTTCCGTTTTCAGGACAGAATCCTGTGAGATGCAAGATGCTTTCACTCTGGTGTTGTTTCTTTGAGTTCAGTCTATGGCACTTTCCTTATGTTTTCTTAAGCCTCTGGCAAACGCTTTCATCTTCACGACCAACGACGTGACCTGAAAGACGGCTTCGCTACAATGTTCTGTTTTAAAGATTGGTTCATGGCCCTTTCCTTATGCTTCCATTCACAATGTGAAACAGGCTTTCATCGTCAAGACAGACGATGCGATTTGGACGACACTTTGCATACCCTGTTCCTACTGAGAGTTACGTCTATTTCAGTTTCCTCAAGGTTCAATGCACTTGTTTGGAACCGCGTGTATATTCATGGGTCACGATGTGAGAATGATGTTGCTCTTCTATCAAAAGTCTTGGTTCTCTCCATTACTTAGAATTAACCTCTCCTTATGTTTTCTCTCACACTTCTGCAATTACTTCCATGTTCCGTCCCGAAGCTGTGAGTTGGAAGACCTTTCAAAAGGGTGTTCTTCTTTAAGCATACAGCACGTTCCTTAGGTTTACATACACACTACTGAGAATTATACCATCTTTTTGAAGGTAGATGTGATTTGGAAGGTTGTCTCTAGATGGTGCTCTTTCTTCCTCTTAAGGTTAAGGCACTTCTCTTTCCGTTCAACACTGATATTTGAAAAAGCTTCTCCCTTCATGGATCAGGATGTTTTAAGTGGCCTTCTCTCTACAGAGCCTTGGTGCTCATAGTTTAGTAAATGGCACATCTTTACACGTTCCTTCACCCTATAGCCCATGCGTTCATCTGCATGAGAGAAAATGTGAGTTTCAGATGCTTTTCGATGGAGATCTTTCCTAAGGTTAAGCGCACCATAAATTCCTTATGCTGAGACATGCTCTTCTAAGAATGCTTCCAACTATATGGAAGAAGACGTGTCTTGAAGGATGGATTCGGTACACTACTTTCTTGAAGCTACGTCTCTGCCCCTTTCCTTGTGCTTTCAGCACAACCTTGCACATGTTTCCATCTTCATGACAGAAGTTGTGGGTTGTAACATGCTATCTATGCAGTGTTCTCACCTACTATTAAGTGGAGGGCACTTTCCCTAAGGTTCAGCGCACAAGGAAGAAAACCCAGGTTGATTTATTCTTCAGGAGGTGGGTTCTGTATTGTAGGCTCTCTGTACAGATTCCGTTGTCAGAATTTAGGAGACGGCACTTTCGTTTCAGGCTCCCCCGCACTCTTCCCATAGCTTCCATCTTCACGACAGAAGTTGTGAGTTGAGACATGGTGTCGCAACAGTGTTCTTCTATAGAGTTAAGCAAAGCGCTTTCGGTTGATGTATTCACACAGACGTTTGCACATGCTTTCATTTTCAGGACAGAATCCTGTGAGATGCAAGATGCTTTCTCTCTGGTGTTCTTTCTTTGACTTCAGTCTAGGGCACTTTCCTTATGTTTTCTTATACCTCTGGCAAACGCTTTCATCTTCACGACCAAAGACGTGACCCGAAAGACGGCTTCGCTATAATGTTCTGTCTTAAAGATTGGTTCATGGCCCTTTCCTTATGCTTCCATTCACAATGTGAAACAGGCTTTCATCATCAAGACAGACGATGCGATTTGGACGACACTTTGCATACCCTGTTCCTACTGAGAGTTACGTCTATTTCAGTTTCCTCAAGGTTCAATGCACTTGTTTGGAACCGCGTGTATATTCATGGGTCACGATGTGAGAATGATGTTGCTCTTCTCTCAAAAGTCTTGGTTCTCTCCATTACTTAGATTCAACCTCTCCTTATGTTTTCTCTCACACTTCTGCAATTACTTCCATCTTCCGTCCCGAAGCTGTGAGTTGGAAGACCTTTCAAAAGGGTGTTCTTCTTTAAGCATACAGCACGTTCCTTAGGTTTACATACACACTACTGAGAATTATACCATCGTTTTGAAGGTAGATGTGATTTGGAATTTTGTCTCTAGATGGTGCTCTTTCTTCCTCTTTAGGTTAAGGCACTTCTCTTTCCGTTCAACACTGATATTTGAAAAAGCTTCTCCCTTCATGGATCAGGATGTTTAAGTGGCCTTCTCTCTACAGAGCCTTGGTGCGCATAGTTTAGTAAATGGCACATCTTTACACGTTCCTTCACCCTATAGCCCATGCGTTCATCTGCATGAGAGAAAATGTGAGTTTCAGATGCTTTTCGATGGAGATCTTTCCTAAGGTTAAGCGCACCATAAATTCCTTATGCTGAGACATGCTCTTCTAAGAATGCTTCCAACTATATGGAAGAAGACGTGTCTTGAAGGATGGATTCGGTACACTACTTTCTTGAAGCTACGTCTCTGCCCCTTTCCTTGTGCTTTCAGCACAACCTTGCACATGTTTCCATCTTCATGACAGAAGTTGTGGGTTGTAACATGCTATCTATGCAGTGTTCTCACCTACTATTAAGTGGAGGGAACTTTCCCTAAGGTTCAGCGCACAAGGAAGAAAACCCAGGTTGATTCATTCTTCAGGAGGTGGGTTCGGTATTGTAGGCTCTCTGCACAGATTCGGTTGTCAGAATTTAGGAGACGGCACTTTCGTTTCAGGCTCCCCAGCACTCTTCCCATAGCTTCCATCTTCACGACAGAAGTTGTGAGTTGAGACATGGTGTCGCAACAGTGTTCTCCTATAGAGTTATGCAAAGCGCTTTCTGTTGATGTGTTCACACAGACTTTGGCACATGCTTCCGTTTTCAGGACAGAATCCTGTGAGATGCAAGATGCTTTCACTCTGGTGTTGTTTCTTTGAGTTCAGTCTATGGCACTTTCCTTATGTTTTCTTATGCCTCTGGCAAACGCTTTCATCTTCACGACCAAAGACGTGACCTGAAAGGCAGCTTCTCTACAATGTTCTGTCTTAAAGATTGGTTCATGGCCCTTTCCTTATGCTTCCATTCACAATGTGAAACAGGCTTTCATCATCAAGACAGACGATGCGATTTGGAAGACACGTTGCATACCCTGTTCTTACTGAGAGTTACGTCTATTTCAGTTTCCTTAAGGTTAAATGCACTTGTTTGGAACCGCGTGTATATTCATGGGTCACGATGTTAGAATGATGTTGCTCTTCTTTCAAAAGTCTTGGTTCTCTCCATTACTTAGATTCAACCTCTTCTTATGTTTTCTCTCACACTTCTGAAATTACTTCCATCTTCTGTCCCGAAGCTGTGAGTTGGAAGACCTTTCAAAAGGGTGTTCTTCTTTAAGCATACAGCACGTTCCTTAGGTTTGCATACACACTACTGGGAATTACACCATCTTCTTGAAGGTAGATGTGATTTGGAAGATTGTCTCTAGATGGTGCTCTTTCTTCCTCTTAAGCGTAAGGCACTTCTCTTTCCCTTCAACACTGATATTTGAAAAAGCTTCTCTCTTCATGCATCAGCATGTTTGAAGTGGCATTCTCTCTACAGAGGCTTGGTGCTCATAATTTAGTAAACGGCACATCTTTACACGTTCCTTCACCCTGTAGCCCATGCCTCCATCTGCATGAGAGATGTGAGTTTCAGATGCTTTTCGACGGAGGTCTTTCCTAAGGTTAAGTGCACCATAAATTCCTTATGCTGAGACACGCTCTTCTAAGAATGCTTCCAACTTCATGAAAGAAGACGTGTCTTGAAGGATGGATTCGGTACACTACTTTCTTGAAGCTACGTCTCTGCCACTTTCCTTATGCCTTCAGCACAACGTTGCAAACGTTTCTGTCTTCATGACAGAAGTTCTGGGTTGTAAGATGCTATCTATCCAATGTTCTCACCTACTATTACGTCGAAGGCACTTTCCTTAAAGTTCAGCGCACAAGGAAGAAAACCCAGGTTGATTCATTCCTTAGGAGGTGGGTTCGGTATTGTATGCTCTCTGCACAGATTCGGTTGTCAGAATTTAGGAGACGGCACTTTCTTTTCAGGCTCCCCGGCACTCTTCCCATAGCTTCCATCTTCACGACAGAAGTTGTGAGTTGAGACATGGTGTCTCAATAGTGTTCTTCTATAGAGTTAAGCAAACCGCATTCTGTTGATGTGTTCACACAGACGTTTGCACATGCTTTCATTTTCAGGACAAAATCCTGTGAGATGCAAGATGCTTTCTCTCTGGTGTTCTTTCTTCGACTTCAGTCTATGGCACTTTCCTTATGTTTTCTTATACCTCTGGCAAACGGTTTCATGTCCACGACCAAAGACGTGACCTGAAAGACGGCTTCGCTACAATGTTCTGTCTTAAAGTTTGGTTCATGGCCCTTTCCTTATGCTTCCATTCACAATGTGAAACAGGCTTTCATCATCAAGACAGACGCGATTTGGAAGACACTTTGCATACCCTGTTATTACTGAGAGTTACATCTATTTCAGTTTCCTTAAGGTTCAATGCACTTGTTTGGAACCGCGTGTATATTCATGGGTCACGATGTTAGAATGATGTTGCTCTTCTATCAAAAGTCTTGGTTCTCTCCATTACTTAGAATTAACCTCTCCTTATGTTTTCTCTCACACTTCTGCAATTACTTACATCTTCCGTCTCGAAGCTGTGAGTTGGAAGACCTTTCAAAAGGGTGTTCTTTAAGCATACAGCACGTTCCTCAGGTTTGCATACACACTACTGGGAATTACACCATCTTCTTGAAGGTAGATGTGATTTGGAAGGTTGTCTCTAGATGGTGCTCTTTCTTCCTCTTAAGCGTAAGGCACTTCTCTTTCCGTTCAACACTGATATTTGAACAAGCTTCTCTCTTCATGCATCAGGATGTCTGAAGTGGCATTCTCTCTACAGAGGCTTGGTGCTCATAGTTTAGTAAACGGCACATCTTTACACGTTCCTTCACCCTGTAGCCCATGCTTCCATCTGCATCAGAGAAGATGTGAGTTTCAGATGCTTTTCGATGGAGATCTTTCCTAAGGTTAGGTGCACCATAAAAGCCTTATGCTGAGACACGCTCTTCTAAGAATGCTTCCAACTTCATGAAAGAAGACGTGTCTTGAAGGATGGAATCGGAACACTACTTTCTTGAAGCTACGTCTCTGCCACTTTCCTTATGCCTTCAGCACAACGTTGCAAACGTTTCCGTCTTCATGACAGAAGTTGTGGATTGTAAGATGCTATCTATCCAATGTTCTCACCTAGTATTAAGTGAATGGCATGATCGTTAAGGTTCAGCGCTCAAGGAAGAAAACCCAGGTTGATTCATTCCTTCGGAGGTGGGTTTCGTATTGTATGCTCTCTGCACAGATTCCGTTGTCAGAATTTAGGAGACGGCACTTTCGTTTCAGGCTCCCCCGCACTCTTCCCATAGCTTCCATCTTCACGACAGAAGTTGTGAGTTGAGACATGGTGTCTCAACAGTGTTCTTCTATAGAGTTAAGCAAAGCGCTTTCGGTTGATGTATTCACACAGACGTTTGCACATGCTTTCATTTTCAGGACAGAATCCTGTGAGATGCAAGACGCTTTCTCTCTGGTGTTCTTTCTTCGACTTCAGTCTAGGGCACTTTCCTTATGTTTTCTTATACCTCTGGCAAACGCTTTCATCTTCACGACCAAAGACGTGACCTGAAAGACGGCTTCGCTACAATATTCTGTCTTAAAGATTGGTTCATGGCCCTTTCCTTATGCTTCCATTCACAATGTGAAACAGGCTTTCATCATCAAGACAGACGATGCGATTTGGAAGACACGTTGCATACCCTGTTCTTACTGAGAGTTACGTCTATTTCAGTTTCCTCAAGGTTCAATGCACTTGTTTGGAACCGCGTGTATATTCATGGGTCACGATGTTAGAATGATGTTGCTCTTCTTTCAAAAGTCTTGGTTCTCTCCATTACTTAGATTCAACCTCTTCTTATGTTTTCTCTCACACTTCTGCAATTACTTCCATCTTCTGTCCCGAAGCTGTGAGTTGGAAGACCTTTCAAAAGGGTGTTCTTCTTTAAGCATACAGCACGTTCCTTAGGTTTGCATACACACTACTGGGAATTACACCATCTTCTTGAAGGTAGATGTGATTTGGAAGATTGTCTCTAGATGGTGCTCTTTCTTCCTCTTAAGCATAAGGCACTTCTCTTTCCCTTCAACACTGATATTTGAAAAAGCTTCTCTCTTCATGCATCAGGATGTTTGAAGTGGCATTCTCTCTACAGAGGCTTGGTGCTCATAATTTAGTAAACGGCACATCTTTACACGTTCCTTCACCCTGTAGACCATGCCTCCATCTGCATGAGAGAAGATGTGAGTTTCAGATGCTTTTCGACGGAGGTCTTTCCTAAGGTTAAGTGCACCATAAATTCCTTATGCTGAGACACGCTCTTCTAAGAATGCTTCCAACTTCATGAAAGAAGACGTGTCTTGAAGGATGGATTCGGTACACTACTTTCTTGAAGCTACGTCTCTGCCACTTTCCTTATGCCTTCAGCACAACGTTGCAAACGTTTCTGTCTTCATGACAGAAGTTCTGGGCTGTAAGATGCTATCTATCCAATGTTCTCACCTACTATTACGTCGAAGGCACTTTCCTTAAAGTTCAGCGCACAAGGAAGAAAACCCAGGTTGATTCATTCCTTAGGAGGTGGGTTTCGTATTGTATGCTCTCTGTACAGATTCCGTTGTCAGAATTTAGGAGACGGCACTTTCTTTTCAGGCTCCCCCGCACTCTTCCCATAGCTTCCATCTTCACGACAGAAGTTGTGAGTTGAGACATGGGGTCTCAACAGTGTTCTTCTATAGAGTTAAGCAAAGCGCTTTCGGCTGATGTATTCACACAGACGTTTGCACATGCTTTCATTTTCAGGACAGAATCCTGTGAGATGCAAGATGCTTTCTCTCTGGTGTTCTTTCTTCGACTTCAGTCTAGGGCACTTTCCTTATGTTTTCTTATACCTCTGGCAAACGCTTTCATCTTCCCGACCAAAGACGTGACCTGAAAGACGGCTTCGCTACCATGTTCAGTCTTAAAGATTGGTTCATGGCCCTTTCCTTATGCTTCCATTCACAATGTGAAACAGGCTTTCATCATCAAGACAGACGATGCGATTTGGACGACACTTTGCATACCCTGTTCCTACTGAGAGTTACGTCTATTTCAGTTTCCTCAAGGTTCAATGCACTTGTTTGGAACCGCTTGTATATTCATGGGTCACGATTTGAGAATGATGTTGCTCTTCTATCAAAATCTTGGTTCTCTCCATTACTTAGATTCAACCTCTCCTTATGTTTTCTCTCACACTTTTGCAATTACTTCCATCTTCCGTCCCGAAGCTGTGATTTGGAAGACCTTTCAAAAGGGTGTTCTTCTTTAAGCATACAGCACGTTCCTTAGGTTTACATACACACTACTGAGAATTATACCATCTTTTTGAAGGTAGATGTGATTTGGAACTTTGTCTCTAGATGGTGCTCTTTCTTCCTCTTAAGCGTAAGGCACTTCTCTTTCCCTTCAACACTGATATTTGAAAAAGCTTCTCCCTTCATGGATCAGGATGTTTTAAGTGGCCTTCTCTCTACAGAGCCTTGGTGCTCATAGTTTAGTAAATGGCACATCTTTACACGTTCCTTCACCCTATAGCCCATGCGTTCATCTGCATGAGAGAAAATGTGAGTTTCAGATGCTTTTCGATGGAGATCTTTCCTAAGGTTAAGCGCACCATAAATTCCTTATGCTGAGACATGCTCTTCTAAGAATGCTTCCAACTATATGGAAGAAGACGTGTCTTGAAGGATGGATTCGGTACACTACTTTCTTGAAGCTACGTCTCTGCCCCTTTCCTTGTGCTTTCAGCACAACCTTGCACATGTTTCCATCTTCATGACAGAAGTTGTGGGTTGTAACATGCTATCTATGCAGTGTTCTCACCTACTATTAAGTGGAGGGCACTTTCCCTAAGGTTCAGCGCACAAGGAAGAAAACCCAGGTTGATTTATTCTTCAGGAGGTGGGTTCTGTATTGTAGGCTCTCTGTACAGATTCGGTTGTCAGAATTTAGGAGACGGCACTTTCGTTTCAGGCTCCCCAGCACTCTTCCCATAGCTTCCATCTTCACGACAGAAGTTGTGAGTTGAGACATGGTGTCGCAACAGTGTTCTCCTATAGAGTTATGCAAAGCGCTTTCTGTTGATGTGTTCACACAGACTTTGGCACATGCTTCCGTTTTCAGGACAGAATCCTGTGAGATGCAAGATGCTTTCACTCTGGTGTTGTTTCTTTGAGTTCAGTCTATGGCACTTTCCTTATGTTTTCTTATGCCTCTGGCAAACGCTTTCATCTTCACGACCAAAGACGTGACCTGAAAGGCAGCTTCTCTACAATGTTCTGTCTTAGAGATTGGTTCATGGCCCTTTCCTTATGCTTCCATTCACAATGTGAAACAGGCTTTCATCATCAAGACAGACGATGCGATTTGGAAGACACTTTGCATACCCTGTTCTTACTGAGAGTTACGTCTATTTCAGTTTCCTTAAGGTTCAACGCACTTGTTTGGAACCGCGTGTATATTCATGGGTCACGATGTTAGAATGATGTTGCTCTTCTTTCAAAAGTCTTGGTCCTCTCCATTACTTAGATTCAACCTCTCCTTATGTTTTCTCTCACACTTCTGCAATTACTTCCATCTTCTGTCCCGAAGCTGTGAGTTGGAAGACCTTTCAAAAGGGTGTTCTTCTTTAAGCATACAGCACGTTCCTTAGGTTTGCATACACACTACTGGGAATTACACCATCTTCTTGAAGGTAGATGTGATTTGGAAGATTGTCTCTGGATGGTGCTCTTTCTTCCTCTTAAGCGTAAGGCACTTCTCTTTCCCTTCAACACTGATATTTGAAAAAGCTTCTCTCTTCATGCATCAGGATGTTTGAAGTGGCATTCTCTCTACAGAGGCTTGGTGCTCATAATTTAGTAAACGGCACATCTTTACACGTTCCTTCACCCTGTAGCCCATGCCTCCATCTGCATGAGAGAAGATGTGAGTTTCAGATGCTTTTCGACGGAGGTCTTTCCTAAGGTTAAGTGCACCATAAAAGCCTTATGCTGAGACACGCTCTTCTAAGAATGCTTCCAACTTCATGAAAGAAGACATGTCTTGAAGGATGGATTCGGTACACTACTTTCTTGAAGCTACGTCTCTGCCCCTTTCCTTGTGCTTTCAGCACAACGTTGCACATGTTTCCATCTTCATGACAGAAGTTGTGGGTTGTAACATGCTATCTATGCAGTATTCTCACCTACTATTAAGTGGAGGGCACTTTCCCTAAGGTTCAGCGCACAAGGAAGAAAACCCAGGTTGATTCATTCTTCAGGAGGTGGGTTCGGTATTGTAGGCTCTCTGCACAGATTCGGTTGTCAGAATTTAGGAGACGGCACTTTCGTTTCAGGCTCCCCAGCACTCTTCCCATAGCTTCCATCTTCACGACAGAAGTTGTGAGTTGAGACATGGTGTCGCAACAGTGTTCTCCTATAGAGTTATGCAAAGCGCTTTCTGTTGTGTTCACACAGACTTTTGCACATGCTTCCGTTTTCAGGACAGAATCCTGTGAGATGCAAGATGCTTTCACTCTGGTGTTGTTTCTTTGAGTTCAGTCTATGGCACTTTCCTTATGTTTTCTTATGCCTCTGGCAAACGCTTTCATCTTCACGACCAAAGACGTGACCTGAAAGGCAGCTTGTCTACAATGTTCTGTCTTAAAGATTGGTTCATGGCCCTTTCCTTATGCTTCCATTCACAATGTGAAACAGGCTTTCATCATCAAGACAGACGATGCGATTTGGACGACACTTTGCATACCCTGTTCTTACTGAGAGTTACGTCTATTTCAGTTTCCTGAAGGTTCAATGCACTTGTTTGGAACCACGTGTATATTCATGGGTCACGATGTTAAAATGATGTTGCTCTTCTCTCAAAAGGCTTGGTTCTCTCCATTACTTAGATTCAACCTCTTCTTATGTTTTCTCTCACACTTCTGCAATTACTTCCATCTTCTGTCCCGAAGCTGTGAGTTGGAAGACCTTTCAAAAGGGTGTTCTTCTTTAAGCATACAGCACGTTCCTTAGGTTTGCATACACACTACTGGGAATTACACCATCTTCTTGAAGGTAGATGTGATTTGGAAGATTGTCTCTAGATGGTGCTCTTTCTTCCTCTTAAGCATAAGGCACTTCTCTTTCCCTTCAACACTGATATTTGAAAAAGCTTCTCTCTTCATGCATCAGGATGTTTGAAGTGGCATTCTCTCTACAGAGGCTTGGTGCTCATAATTTAGTAAACGGCACATCTTTACACGTTCCTTCACCCTGTAGCCCATGCCTCCATCTGCATGAGAGAAGATGTGAGTTTCAGATGCTTTTCGACGGAGGTCTTTCCTAAGGTTAAGTGCACCATAAATTCCTTATGCTGAGACACGCTCTTCTAAGAATGCTTCCAACTTCATGAAAGAAGACGTGTCTTGAAATCTGGATTCGGTACACTACTTTCTTGAAGCTACGGCTCTGCCACTTTCCTTATGCCTTCAGCACAACGTTGCAAACGTTTCTGTCTTCATGACAGAAGTTCTGGGCTGTAAGATGCTATCTATCCAATGTTCTCACCTACTATTACGTCGAAGGCACTTTCCTTAAAGTTCAGCGCACAAGGAAGAAAACCCAGGTTGATTCATTCCTTAGGAGGTGGGTTTCGTATTGTATGCTCTCTGTACAGATTCCGTTGTCAGAATTTAGGAGACGGCACTTTCTTTTCAGGCTCCCCGGCACTCTTCCCATAGCTTCCATCTTCACCACAGAAGTTGTGAGTTGAGACATGGTGTCTCAATAGTGTTCTTCTATAGAGTTAAGCAAACCGCATTCTGTTGATGTGTTCACACAGACGTTTGCACATGCTTTCATTTTCAGGACAGAATCCTGTGAGATGCAAGATGCTTTCTCTCTGGTGTTCTTTCTTCGACTTCAGTCTATGGCACTTTCCTTATGTTTTCTTATACCTCTGGCAAACGGTTTCATGTCCACGACCAAAGACGTGACCTGAAAGACGGCTTCGCTACAATGTTCTGTCTTAAAGTTTGGTTCATGGCCCTTTCCTTATGCTTCCATTCACAATGTGAAACAGGCTTTCATCATCAAGACAGACGCGATTTGGAAGACACTTTGCATACCCTGTTATTACTGAGAGTTACATCTATTTCAGTTTCCTTAAGGTTCAATGCACTTGTTTGGAACCGCGTGTATATTCATGGGTCACGATGTTACAATGATGTTGCTCTTCTATCAAAAGTCTTGGTTCTCTCCATTACTTAGAATTAACCTCTCCTTATGTTTTCTCTCACACTTCTGCAATTACTTCCATCTTCCGTCTCGAAGCTGTGAGTTGGAAGACCTTTCAAAAGGGTGTTCTTTAAGCATACAGCACGTTCCTCAGGTTTGCATACACACTACTGGGAATTACACCATCTTCTTGAAGGTAGATGTGATTTGGAAGGTTGTCTCTAGATGGTGCTCTTTCTTCCTCTTAAGCGTAAGGCACTTCTCTTTCCGTTCAACACTGATATTTGAACAAGCTTCTCTCTTCATGCATCAGGATGTGTGAAGTGGCATTCTCTCTACAGAGGCTTGGTGCTCATAGTTTAGTAAACGGCACATCTTTACACGTTCCTTCACCCTGTAGCCCATGCTTCCATCTGCATCAGAGAAGATGTGAGTTTCAGATGCTTTTCGATGGAGATCTTTCCTAAGGTTAGGTGCACCATAAAAGCCTTATGCTGAGACACGCTCTTCTAAGAATGCTTCCAACTTCATGAAAGAAGACGTGTCTTGAAGGATGGATTCGGTACACTACTTTCTTGAAGCTACGTCTCTGCCACTTTCCTTATGCCTTCTGCACAACGTTGCAAACGTTTCTGTCTTCATGACAGAAGTTCTGGGCTGTAAGATGCTATCTATCCAATGTTCTCACCTACTATTACGTCGAAGGCACTTTCCTTAAAGTTCAGCGCACAAGGAAGAAAACCCAGGTTGATTCATTCCTTAGGAGGTGGGTTCGGTATTGTATACTCTCTGCACAGATTCGGTTGTCAGAATTTAGGAGACGGCACTTTCTTTTCAGGCTCCCCGGCACTCTTCCCATAGCTTCCATCTTCACGACAGAAGTTGTGAGTTGAAACATGGTGTCTCAACAGTGTTCTTCTATAGAGTTAAGCAAACCGCATTCTGTTGATGTGTTCACACAGACGTTTGCACATGCTTTCATTTTCAGGACAGAATCCTGTGAGATGCAAGATGCTTTCTCTCTGGTGTTCTTTCTTCGACTTCAGTCTATGGCACTTTCCTTATGTTTTCTTATACCTCTGGCAAACGGTTTCATGTCCACGACCAAAGACGTGACCTGAAAGACGGCTTCGCTACAATGTTCTGTCTTAAAGTTTGGTTCATGGCCCTTTCCTTATGCTTCCATTCACAATGTGAAACAGGCTTTCATCATCAAGACAGACGCGATTTGGAAGACACTTTGCATACCCTGTTATTACTGAGAGTTACATCTATTTCAGTTTCCTTAAGGTTCAATGCACTTGTTTGGAACCGCGTGTATATTCATGGGTCACGATGTTACAATGATGTTGCTCTTCTATCAAAAGTCTTGGTTCTCTCCATTACTTAGAATTAACCTCTCCTTATGTTTTCTCTCACACTTCTGCAATTACTTCCATCTTCCGTCTCGAAGCTGTGAGTTGGAAGACCTTTCATAAGGGTGTTCTTTAAGCATACAGCACGTTCCTCAGGTTTGCATACACACTACTGGGAATTACACCATCTTCTTGAAGGTAGATGTGATTTGGAAGGTTGTCTCTAGATGGTGCTCTTTCTTCCTCTTAAGCGTAGGGCACTTCTCTTTCTGTTCAACACTGATATTTGAACAAGCTTCTCTCTTCATGCATCAGGATGTCTGAAGTGGCATTCTCTCTACAGAGGCTTGGTGCTCATAGTTTAGTAAACGGCACATCTTTACACGTTCCTTCACCCTGTAGCCCATGCTTCCATCTGCATCAGAGAAGATGTGAGTTTCAGATGCTTTTCGATGGAGATCTTTCCTAAGGTTAGGTGCACCATAAAAGCCTTATGCTGAGACACGCTCTTCTAAGAATGCTTCCAACTTCATGAAAGAAGACGTGTCTTGAAGGATGGAATCGGTACACTACTTTCTTGAAGCTACGTCTCTGCCACTTTCCTTATGCCTTCAGCACAACGTTGCAAACGTTTCCGTCTTCATGACAGAAGTTGTGGATTGTAAGATGCTATCTATCCAATGTTCTCACCTAGTATTAAGTGAATGGCATGATCGTTAAGGTTCAGCGCTCAAGGAAGAAAACCCAGGTTGATTCATTCCTTCGGAGGTGGGTTTCGTATTGTATGCTCTCTGCATAGATTCCGTTGTCAGAATTTAGGAGACGGCACTTTCGTTTCAGGCTCCCCCGCACTCTTCCCATAGCTTCCATTTCTCGACAGAAGTTGTGAGTTGAGACATGGTGTCTCAACAGTGTTCTTCTATAGAGTTAAGCAAAGCGCTTTCTGTTGATGTGTTCACAGACGTTTGCACATGGTTTCATTTTCAGGACAGAATCCTGTGAGATGCAAGATGTTTTCTCTCTGGTGTTCTTTCTTCGACTTCAGTCTATGGCACTTTCCTTATGTTTTCTTATACCTCTGGCAAACGCTTTCATCTTCACGAGCAAAGACGTGACCTGAAAGGCAGCTTCTCTACCATGTTCTGTCTTAAAGATTGGTTCATGGCCCTTTCCTTATGCTTCCATTCACAATGTGAAACAGGCTTTCATCATCAAGACAGACGATGCGATTTGGACGACAGTTTGCATACCCTGTTCCTACTGAGAGTTACGTCTATTTCAGTTTCCTTAAGGTTCAATGCACATGTTTGGAACCACGTGTATATTCATGGGTCACGATGTTAGAATGATGTTGCTCTTCTCTCAAAAGTCTTGGTTCTCTCCATTACTTAGAGTCAACCTCTCCTTATGTTTTCTCTCACACTTCTGCAATTACTTCCATCTTCTGTCCCGAAGCTGTGAGTTGGAAGACCTTTCAAAAGGGTGTTCTTCTTTAAGCATACAGCACCTTCCTTAGGTTTGCATACACACTACTGGGAATTACACCATCTTCTTGAAGGTAGATGTGATTTGGAACTTTGTCTCTAGATGGTGCTCTTTCTTCCTCTTAAGGTTAAGGCACTTCTCTTTCCGTTCAACACTGATATTTGAAAAAGCTTCTCTCTTCATGCATCAGCATGTCTGAAGTGGCATTCTCTCTACAGAGGCTTGGTGCTCATAGTTTAGTAAACGGCACATCTTTACACGTTCCTTCACCCTGTAGCCCATGCTTCCATCTGCATGAGAGAAGATGTGAGTTTCAGATGCTTTTCGATGGAGATCTTTCCTAAGGTTAAGTGCACCATAAAAGCCTTATGCTGAGACACGCTCTTCTAAGAATGCTTCCAACTTCATGAAAGAAGACATGTCTTGAAGTATGGATTCGGTACACTACTTTCTTGAAGCTACGTCTCTGCCACTTTCCTTATGCCTTCAGCACAACGTTGCAAACGTTTCCGTCTTCATGACAGAAGTTGTGTGTTGTAACATGCTATCTATCTAATGTTCTCACCTACTATTAAGTGAATATCACGATCCTTAAGGTTCAGCGCACAAGGAAGAAAACCCAGGTTGATTCATTCCTTAGGAGGTGGCTTCGGTATTGTATGCTCTCTGCACAGATTCAGTTGTCAGAATTTATGAGATGGCACTTTCTTTTCAGGCTCCCCCGTACTCTTCCCATAGCTTCCATCTTCTCGACAGAAGTTGTGAGTTGAGACATGGTGTCTCAACAGTGTTCTTCTATAGAGTTAAGCAAAGCGCTTTCTGTTGATGTGTTCACAGACGTTTGCACATGATTTCATTTTCAGGACAGAATCCTGTGAGATGCAAGATGCTTTCTCTCTGGTGTTCTTTCTTCGACTTCAGTCTATGGCACTTTCCTTATGTTTTCTTATACCTCTGGCAAACGCTTTCATCTTCACGACCAAAGACGTGACCTGAAAGGCAGCTTCTCTACCATGTTCTGTCTTAAAGATTGGTTCATGGCCCTTTCCTTATGCTTCCATTCACAATGTGAAACAGGCTTTCATCATCAAGACAGACGATGCGATTTGGACGACACTTTGCATACCCTGTTCTTACTGAGAGTTACGTCTATTTCAGTTTCCTTAAGGTTCAATGCACTTGTTTGGAACCACGTGTATATTCATGGGTCACGATGTGAGAATGATGTTGCTCTTCTCTCAAAAGTCTTGGTTCTCTCCATTACTTAGATTCAACCTCTCCTTATGTTTTCTCTCACACTTCTGCAATTACTTCCATCTTCTGTCCCGAAGCTGTGAGTTGGAAGACCTTTCAAAAGGGTGTTCATCTTTAAGCATACAGCACGTTCCTTAGGTTTGCATACACACTACTGGGAATTACACCATCTTCTTGAAGGTAGATGTGATTTGGAAGGTTGTCTCTAGATGGTGCTCTTTCTTCCTCTTAAGCGTAAGGCAGTTCTCTTTCCGTTCAACACTGATATTTGAAAAAGCTTCTCTCTTCATGCATCAGCATGTTTGAAGTGGCATTCTCTCTACAGAGGCTTGGTGCTCATACTTTAGTAAATGGCACATCTTTACACGTTCCTTCACCATGTAACCCATGCCTCCGTCTGCATGAGAGAAGATGTGAGTTTCAGATGCTTTTCGATGAAGGACATTCCTACGGTTAAGTGCACCATAAATTCCTATTGCTTAGACACGAAATTCTAAGAATGCTTCCAACTTCATGAAAGAAGGCGTGTCTTGAAGGATGGATTCGGTACACTACTTTCTTGAAGCTACATCTCTGCCACTTTCCTTATGCCTTCAGCACAACGTTGCAAACGTTTCCGTCTTCATGACAGAAGTTGTGGATTGTAAGATGCTATCTTTCTAATGTTCTCATGTAGTATTAAGTGAATGGCATGATCCTTAAAGTTCAGCGCTCAAGGAAGAAAACCCAGGTTGATTCATTCCTTCGGAGGTGGGTTTCGTATCGTATGCTCTCTGCACAGATTCCGTTGTCAGAATTTAGGAGACGGCACTTTCGTTTCAGGCTCCCCCGCACTCTTCCCATAGCTTCCATCTTCACGACAGAAGTTGTGAGTTGAGACATGTTGTCTCAACAGTGTTCTTCTATAGAGTTAAGCAAAGCGCTTTCGGTTGATGTATTCACACAGACGTTTGCACATGCTTTCATTTTCAGGACAGAATCCTGTGAGATGCAAGATGCTTTCTCTCTGGTGTTCTTTCTTCGACTTCAGTCTAGGGCACTTTCCTTATGTTTTCTTATACCTCTGGCAAACGCTTTCATCTTCACGACCACAGACGTGACCTGAAAGACGGCTTCGCTACCATGTTCAGTCTTAAAGATTGGTTCATGGCCCTTTCCTTATGCTTCCATTCACAATGTGAAACAGGCTTTCATCATCAAGACAGACGATGCGATTTGGACGACACTTTGCATACCCTGTTCCTACTGAGAGTTACGTCTATTTCAGTTTCCTCAAGGTTCAATGCACTTGTTTGGAACCGCGTGTATATTCATGGGTCACGATGTTACAATGATGTTGCTCTTCTATCAAAAGTCTTGGTTCTCTCCATTACTTAGAATTAACCTCTCCTTATGTTTTCTCTCACACTTCTGCAATTACTTCCATCTTCCGTCCCGAAGCTGTGAGTTGGAAGACCTTTCAAAAGGGTGTTCTTCTTTAAGCATACAGCACGTTCCTTAGGTTTACATACACACTACTGAGAATTATACCATCTTTTTGAAGGTAGATGTGATTTGGAACTTTGTCTCTAGATGGTGCTCTTTCTTCCTCTTAAGGTTAAGGCACTTCTCTTTCCGTTCAACACTGATATTTGAAAAAGCTTCTCCCTTCATGGATCAGGATGTTTTAAGTGGCCTTCTCTCTACAGAGCCTTGGTGCTCATAGTTTAGTAAATGGCACATCTTTACACGTTCCTTCACCCTATAGCCCATGCGTTCATCTGCATGAGAGGAAATGTGAGTTTCAGATGCTTTTCGATCGAGATCTTTCCTAAGGTTAAGCGCACCATAAATTCCTTATGCTGAGACATGCTCTTCTAAGAATGCTTCCAACTATATGGAAGAAGACGTGTCTTGAAGGATGGATTCGGTACACTACTTTCTTGAAGCTACGTCTCTGCCCCTTTCCTTGTGCTTTCAGCACAACCTTGCACATGTTTCCATCTTCATGACAGAAGTTGTGGGTTGTAACATGCTATCTATGCAGTGTTCTCACCTACTATTAAGTGGAGGGCACTTTCCCTAAGGTTCAGCGCACAAGGAAGAAAACCCAGGTTGATTCATTCCTTAGGAGGTGGGTTCGGTATTGTATGCTCTCTTCACAGATTCGGTTGTCAGAATTTAGGAGACGGCACTTTCTTTTCAGGCTCCCCGGCACTCTTCCCATAGCTTCCATCTTCACGACAGAAGTTGTGAGTGAGACATGGTGTCTCAACAGTGTTCTTCTATAGAGTTAAGCAAACCGCATTCTGTTGATGTGTTCACACAGACGTTTGCACATGCTTTCATTTTCAGGACAGAATCCTGTGAGATGCAAGATGCTTTCTCTCTGGTGTTCTTTCTTCGACTTCAGTCTAGGGCACTTTCCTTATGTTTTCTTATACCTCTGGCAAACGCTTTCATCTTCCCGACCAAAGACGTGACCTGAAAGACGGCTTCGCTACAATGTTCTGTCTTAAAGATTGGTTCATGGCCCTTTCCTTATGCTTCCATTCACAATGTGAAACAGGCTTTCATCATCAAGACAGACGATGCGATTTGGACGACACTTTGCATACCCTGTTCCTACTGAGAGTTACGTCTATTTCAGTTTCCTCAAGGTTCAATGCACTTGTTTGGAACCGCGTGTATATTCATGGGTCACGATGTGAGAATGATGTTGCTCTTCTATCAAAAGTCTTGGTTCTCTCCATTACTTAGAATTAACCTCTCCTTATGTTTTCTCTCACACTTCTGCAATTACTTCCATCTTCCGTCCCGAAGCTGTGAGTTGGAAGACCTTTCAAAAGGGTGTTCTTCTTTAAGCATACAGCACGTTCCTTAGGTTTACATACACACTACTGAGAATTATACCATCTTTTTGAAGGTAGATGTGATTTGGAACTTTGTCTCTAGATGGTGCTCTTTCTTCCTCTTAAGGTTAAGGCACTTCTCTTTCCGTTCAACACTGATATTTGAAAAAGCTTCTCCCTTCATGGATCAGGATGTTTTAAGTGGCCTTCTCTCTACAGAGCCTTGGTGCTCATAGTTTAGTAAATGGCACATCTTTACACGTTCCTTCACCCTATAGCCCATGCGTTCATCTGCATGAGAGAAAATGTGAGTTTCAGATGCTTTTCGATGGAGATCTTTCCTAAGGTTAAGCGCACCATAAATTCCTTATGCTGAGACATGCTCTTCTAAGAATGCTTCCAACTATATGGAAGAAGACGTGTCTTGAAGGATGGATTCGGTACACTACTTTCTTGAAGCTACGTCTCTGCCCCTTTCCTTGTGCTTTCAGCACAACCTTGCACATGTTTCCATCATCATGACAGAAGTTTTGGGTTGTAACATGCTATCTATGCAGTGTTCTCACCTACTATTAAGTGGAGGGCACTTTCCCTAAGGTTCAGCGCACAAGGAAGAAAACCCAGGTTGATTCATTCTTCAGGAGGTGGGTTCGGTATTGTAGGCTTTCTGTACAGATTCGGTTGTCAGAATTTAGGAGACGGCACTTTCGTTTCAGGCTCCCCAGCACTCTTCCCATAGCTTCCATCTTCACGACAGAAGTTGTGAGTTGAGACATGGTGTCGCAACAGTGTTCTCCTATAGAGTTATGCAAAGCGCTTTCTGTTGATGTGTTCACACAGACTTTTGCACATGCTTCTGTATTCAGGACAGAATCCTGTGAGATGCAAGATGCTTTCACTCTGGTGTTGTTTCTTTGAGTTCAGTCTATGGCACTTTCCTTATGTTTTCTTATGCCTCTGGCAAACGCTTTCATCTTCACGACCAAAGACGTGGCCTGAAAGGCAGCTTCTCTACAATGTTCTGTCTTAAAGATTGGTTCATGGCCCTTTCCTTATGCTTCCATTCACAATGTGAAACAGGCTTTCATCATCAAGACAGACGATGCGATTTGGAAGACACTTTGCATACCCTGTTCTTACTGAGAGTTACGTCTATTTCAGTTTCCTTAAGGTTCAATGCACTTGTTTGGAACCGCGTGTATATTCATGAGTCACGATGTGAGAATGATGTTGCTCTTCTCTCAAAAGTCTTGGTTCTCTCCATTACTTAGATTCAACCTCTCCTTATGTTTTCTCTCACACTTCTGCAATTACTTCCATCTTCCGTCCCGAAGCTGTGAGTTGGAAGACCTTTCAAAAGGGTGTTCTTCTTTAAGCATACAGCACGTTCCTCAGGTTTGCATACACACTACTGGGAATTACACCATCTTCTTGAAGGTAGATGTGATTTGGAAGGTTGTCTCTAGATGGTGCTCTTTCTTCCTCTTAAGCGTAAGGCACTTCTCTTTCCGTTCAACACTGATATTTGAAAAAGCTTCTCTCTTCATGCCTCAGGATGTTTGTAGTGGCATTATCTCTACAGAGCCTTGGTGCTCATAGTTTAGTAAACGGCACATCTTTACACGTTCCTTCACCCTGTAGCCCATGCCTCCATCTGCATGAGAGAAGATGTGAGTTTCAGATGCTTTTCGATGGAGGTCTTTCCTAAGGTTAAGTGCACCATAAATTCCTTATGCTGAGACACGCTCTTCTAAGAATGCTTCCAACTTCATGAAAGAAGACGTGTCTTGAAGGATGGATTCGGTACACTACTTTCTTGAAGCTACGTCTCTTCCACTTTCCTTATGCCTTCAGCACAACGTTGCAAACGTTTCCGTCTTCATGACAGAAGCTGTGGATTGTAAGATGCTATCTATACAATGTTCTCACCTACTATTACGTCGAAGGCACTTTCCTTAAACTTCAGCGCACAAGGAAGAAAACCCAGGTTGATTCATTCCTGAGGAGGTGGGTTCGGTATTTATGCTCTCTGCACAGATTCGGTTGTCAGAATTTAGGAGACGGCACTTTCTATTCAGGCTCCCCGGCACTCTTCCCATAGCTTCCATCTTCACGACAGAAGTTGTGAGTTGAGACATGGTGTCTCAACAGTGTTCTTCTATAGAGTTATCAAAGCGCTTTCGGTTGATGTGTTCACACAGACGTTTGCACATGCTTTCATTTTCAGGACAGAATCCTGTGAGATGCAAGATGCTTTCTCTCTGGTGTTCTTTCTTCGACTTCAGTCTATGGCACTTTCCTTATGTTTTCTTATACCTCTGGCAAACGGTTTCATGTCCACGACAAAGACGTGACCTGAAAGACGGCTTCGCTACAATGTTCTGTCTTAAAGATTGGTTCATGGCCCTTTCCTTATGCTTCCATTCACAATGTGAAACAGGCTTTCATCATCAAGACAGACGATGCGATTTGGACGACACTTTGCATACCCTGTTCCTACTGAGAGTTACGTCTATTTCAGTTTCCTCAAGGTTCAATGCACTTGTTTGGAACCGCGTGTATATTCATGGGTCACGATGTTACAATGATGTTGCTCTTCTCTCAAAAGTCTTGGTTCTCTCCATTACTTAGATTCAACCTCTCCTTATGTTTTCTCTCACACTTCTGCAATTACTTCCATCTTCCGTCCCGAAGCTGTGAGTTGGAAGACCTTTCAAAAGGGTGTTCTTCTTTAAGCATACAGCACCTTCCTTAGGTTTGCATTCACACTACTGGGAATTACACCATCTTCTTGAAGGTAGATGTGATTTGGAAGGTTGTCTCTAGATGGTGCTCTCTCTTCCTCTTAAGCGTAAGGCACTTCTCTTTCCGTTCAACACTGATATTTGAAAAAGCTTCTCTCTTCATGCATCAGGATGTCTGAAGTGGCATTCTCTCTACAGAGGCTTGGTGCTCATAATTTAGTAAACGGCACATCTTTACACGTTCCTTCACCCTATAGCCCATGCGTTCATCTGCATGAGAGAAAATGTGAGTTTCAGATGCTTTTCGATGGAGATCCTTCCTAAGGTTAAGCGCACCATAAATTCCTTATGCTGAGACATGCTCTTCTAAGAATGCTTCCAACTATATGGAAGAAGACGTGTCTTGAAGGATGGATTCGGTACACTACTTTCTTGAAGCTACGTCTCTGCCCCTTTCCTTGTGCTTTCAGCACAACGTTGCACATGTTTCCATCTTCATGACAGAAGTTGTGGGTTGTAACATGCTATCTATGCAGTGTTCTCACCTACTATTAAGTGGAGGGCACTTTCCCTAAGGTTCAGCGCACAAGGAAGAAAACCCAGGTTGATTCATTCTTCAGGAGGTGGGTTCGGTATTGTATGCTCTCTGCACAGATTCGGTTGTCAGAATTTAGGAGACGGCACTTTCGTTTCAGGCTCCCCAGCACTCTTCCCATAGCTTCCATCTTCTCGACAGAAGTTGTGAGTTGAGACATGGTGTCGCAACAGTGTTCTTCTATAGAGTTATGCAAAGCGATTTCTGTTGATGTGTTCACACAGACTTTTGCACATGCTTCCGTTTTCAGGACAGAATCCTGTGAGATGCAAGATGCTTTCACTCTGGTGTTCTTTCTTTGACTTCAGTCTATGACACTTTCCTTATGTTTTCTTATACCTCTGGCAAAGGCTTTCATGTTCACGACCAAAGACGTGACCTGAAAGGCAGCTTCTCTACAATGTTCTGTCTTAAAGATTGGTTCATGGCTCTTTCCTTATGCTTCCATTCACAATGTGAAACAGGCTTTCATCATCAAGACAGACGCGATTTGGAAGACACTTTGCATACCCTGTTATTACTGAGAGTTACATCTATTTCAGTTTCCTTAAGGTTCAATGCACTTGTTTGGAACCGCGTGTATATTCATGGGTCACGATGTTACAATGATGTTGCTCTTCTATCAAAAGTCTTGGTTCTCTCCATTACTTAGAATTAACCTTTCCTTATGTTTTCTCTCACACTTCTGCAATTACTTCCATCTTCCGTCTCGAAGCTGTGAGTTGGAAGACCTTTCAAAAGGGTGTTCTTCTTTAAGCATACAGCACCTTCCTTAGGTTTGCATACACACTAATGGGAATTACACCATCTTCTTGAAGGTAGATGTGATTTGGAAGGTTGTCTCTAGATGGTGCTCTTTCTTCCTCTTAAGCGTAAGGCACTTCTCTTTCCGTTCAACACTGATATTTGAAAAAGCTTCTCCATGCATCAGGATGTCTGAAGTGGCATTCTCTCTACAGAGGCTTGGTGCTCATAGTTTAGTAAACGGCACATCTTTACACGTTCCTTCACCCTGTAGCCCATGCTTCCATCTGCATGAGAGAAGATGTGAGTTTCAGATGCTTTTCGATGGAGGTCTTTCCTAAGGTTAAGTGCACCCTAAAAGCCTTATGCTGAGACACGCTCTTCTAAGAATGCTTCCAACTTCATGAAAGAAGACATGTCTTGAAGTATGGATTCGGTACACTACTTTCTTGAAGGTACGTCTCTGACACTTTCCTTATGCCTTCAGCTCAACGTTGCAAACGTTTCCGTCTTCATGACAGAAGTTGTGTGTTGTAACATGCTATCTATCTAATGTTCTCACCTACTATTAAGTGAATGGCACGATCCTTAAGGTTCAGCGCACAAGGAAGAAAACCCAGGTTGATTCATTCCTTAGGAGGTGGGTTCGGTATTGTATGCTCTCTGCACAGATTCAGTTGTCAGAATTTAGGAGACGGCACTTTCGTTTCAGGCTCCCCCGCACTCTTCCCATAGCTTCCATCTTCACGACAGAAGTTGTGAGTTGAGACATGGTGTCTCAACAGTGTTCTTCTATAGAGTTAAGCAAAGCGCTTTCGGTTGATGTATTCACACAGACGTTTGCACATGCTTTCATTTTCAGGACAGAATCCTGTGAGATGCAAGATGCTTTCTCTCTGGTGTTCTTTCTTTGACTTCAGTCTAGGGCACTTTCCTTATGTTTTCTTATACCTCTGGCAAAAGCTTTCATCTTCACGACCAAAGACGTGACTTGAAAGACGGCTTCGCTACTATGTTCAGTCTTAAAGATTGGTTCATGGCCCTTTCCTTATGCTTCCATTCACAATGTGAAACAGGCTTTCATCATCAAGACAGACGATGCGATTTGGACGACACTTTGCATACCCTGTTCCTACTGAGAGTTACGTCTATTTCAGTTTCCTCAAGGTTCAATGCACTTGTTTGGAACCGCGTGTATATTCATGGGTCACGATGTGAGAATGATGTTTCTCTTCTATCAAAAGTCTTGGTTCTCTCCATTATTTAGAATTCACCTCTCCTTATGTTTTCTCTCACACTTCTGCAATTACTTCCATCTTCCGTCCCGAAGCTGTGAGTTGGAAGACCTTTCAAAAGGGTGTTCTTCTTTAAGCATACAGCACGTTCCTTAGGTTTACATACACACTACTGAGAATTATACCATCGTTTTGAAGGTAGATGTGATTTGGAACTTTGTCTCTAGATGGTGCTCTTTCTTCCTCTTAAGTTTAAGGCACTTCTCTTTCCGTTCAACACTGATATTTGAAAAAGCTTCTCCCGTCATGGATCAGGATGTTTTAAGTGGCCTTCTCTCTACAGAGCCTTGGTGCTCATAGTTTAGTAAATGGCACATCTTTACACGTTCCTTCACCCTATAGCCCATGCGTTCATCTGCATGAGAGAAAATGTGAGTTTCAGATGCTTTTCGATGGAGATCTTTCCTAAGGTTAAGCGCACCATAAATTCCTTATGCTGAGACATGCTCTTCTAAGAATGCTTCCAACTATATGGAAGAAGACGTGTCTTGAAGGATGGATTCGGTACACTACTTTCTTGAAGCTACGTCTCTGCCCCTTTCCTTGTGCTTTCAGCACAACCTTGCACATGTTTGCATCTTCATGACAGAAGTTGTGGGTTGTTACATGCTATCTATGCAGTGTTCTCACCTACTATTAAGTGGAGGGCACTTTCCCTAAGGTTCAGCGCACAAGGAAGAAAACCCAGGTTGATTCATTCTTCGGGAGGTGGGTTCGGTATTGTATGCTCTCTGCACAGATTCGGTTGTCAGAATTTAGGAGTCGGCACTTTCGTTTCAGGCTCCCCAGCACTCTTCCCATAGCTTCCATCTTCACGACAGAAGTTGTGAGTTGAGACATGGTGTCTCAACAGTGTTCTTCTATAGAGTTAAGCAAAGCGCTTTCGGTTGATGTATTCACACAGACGTTTGCACATGCTTTCATTTTCAGGACAGAATCCTGTGAGATGCAAGATGCTTTCTCTCTGGTGTTCTTTCTTCGACTTCAGTCTAGGGCACTTTCCTTATGTTTTCTTATACGTCTGGGAAACGCTTTCATCTTCACGACCAAAGATGTGACCTGAAAGACGGCTTCTCTACCATGTTCTGTCTTAAAAATTGGTTCATGGCCCTTTCCTTATGCTTCCATTCACAATGTGAAACAGGCTTTCATCATCAAGACAGACGATGCGATTTGGACGACACTTTGCATACCCTGTTCTTACTGAGAGTTACGTCTATTTCAGTTTCCTTAAGGTTCAATGCACTTGTTTGGAACCACGTGTATATTCATGGGTCATGATGTTAGAATGATGTTGCTCTTCTCTCAAAAGTCTTGGTTCTCTCCATTACTTAGATTCAACCTCTCCTTATGTTTTCTCTCACACTTCTGCAATTACTTCCATCTTCTGTCCCGAAGCTGTGAGTTGGAAGACCTTTCAAAAGGGTGTTCTTCTTTAAGCATACAGCACGTTCCTTAGGTTTGCATTCACACTACTGGGTATTACACCATCTTCTTGAAGGTAGATGTGATTTGGAAGATTGTCTCTAGATGGTGCTCTTTCTTCCTCTTAAGCGTAAGGCACTTCTCTTTCCCTTCAACACTGATATTTGAAAAAGCTTCTCTCTTCATGCATCAGGATGTTTGAAGTGGCATTCTCTCTACAGAGGCTTGGTGCTCATAATTTAGTAAACGGCACATCTTTACACGTTCCTTCACCCTGTAGCCCATGCCTCCATCTGCATGAGAGAAGATGTGAGTTTCAGATGCTTTTCGACGGAGGTCTTTCCTAAGATTAAGTGCACCATAAATTCCTTATGCTGAGACACGCTCTTCTAAGAATGCTTCCAACTTCATGAAAGAAGACGTGTCTTGAAGGATGGATTCGGTACACTACTTTCTTGAAGCTACGTCTCTGCCACTTTCCTTATGCCTTCAGCACAACGTTGCAAACGTTTCTGTCTTCATGACAGAAGTTCTGGGTCGTAAGATGCTATCTGTCTAATGTTCTCACCTACTATTAAGTGAATGGCATGATCCTTAAGGTTCAGCGCACAAGGAAGAAAACCCAGGTTGATTCATTCCTTAGGAGGTGGGTTCGGTATTGTATGCTCTCTGCACAGATTCGGTTGTCAGAATTTAGGAGACGGCACTTTCGTTTCAGGCTCCCCCGCACTCTTCCCATAGCTTCCATCTTCACGACAGAAGTTGTGAGTTGAGACATGGTGTCTCAACAGTGTTCTTCTATAGAGTAAAGCAAAGCGCTTTCGGTTGATGTATTCACACAGACGTTTGCACATGCTTTCATTTTCAGGACAGAATCCTGTGAGATGCAAGATGCTTTCTCTCTGGTGTTCTTTCTTCGACTTCAGTCTAGGGCACTTTCCTTATGTTTTCTTATACCTCTGGCAAACGCTTTCATCTTCACGACCAAAGACGTGACCTGAAAGACGGCTTCGCTACAATGTTCAGTCTTAAAGATTGGTTCATGGCCCTTTCCTTATGCTTCCATTCACAATGTGAAACAGGCTTTCATCATCAAGACAGATGATGCGATTTGGACGACACTTTGCATACCCTGTTCCTACTGAGAGTTACGTCTATTTCAGTTTCCTCAATGTTCAATGCTCTTGTTTGGAACCGCGTGTATATTCATGGGTCACGATGTGAGAATGATGTTGCTCTTCTATCAAAAGTCTTGGTTCTCTCCATTATTTAGAATTAACCTCTCCTTATGTTTTCTCTCACACTTCTGCAATTACTTCCATCTTCCGTCCCGAAGCTGTGAGTTGGACGACCTTTCAAAAGGGTGTTCTTCTTTAAGCATACAGCACGTTCCTTAGGTTTACATACACACTACTGAGAATTATACCATCGTTTTGAAGGTAGATGTGATTTGGAACTTTGTCTCTAGATGGTGATCTTTCTTCCTCTTAAGGTTAAGGCACTTCTCTTTCCGTTCAACACTGATATTTGAAAAAGCTTCTCCCTTCATGGATCAGGATGTTTTAAGTGGCCTTCTCTCTACAGAGCCTTGGTGCTCATAGTTTAGTAAATGGCACATCTTTACACGTTCCTTCACCCTATAGCCCATGCGTTCATCTGCATGAGAGAAAATGTGAGTTTCAGATGCTTTTCGATGGAGATCTTTCCTAAGGTTAAGCGCACCATAAATTCCTTATGCTGAGACATGCTCTTCTAAGAATGCTTCCAACTATATGGAAGAAGACGTGTCTTGAAGGATGGATTCGGTACACTACTTTCTTGAAGCTACGTCTCTGCCCCTTTCCTTGTGCTTTCAGCACAACGTTGCACATGTTTCCATCTTCATGACAGAAGTTGTGGGTTGTAACATGCTATCTATGCAGTGTTCTCACCTACTATTAAGTGGAGGGCACTTTCCCTAAGGTTCAGCGCACAAGGAAGAAAACCCAGGTTGATTCATTCTTCAGGAGGTGGGTTCGGTATTGTATGCTCTCTGCACAGATTCGGTTGTCAGAATTTAGGAGACGGCACTTTCGTTTTAGGCTCCCCCGCACTCTTCCCATTGCTTCCATCTTCACGACAGAAGTTGTGAGTTGAGACATGGTGTCTCAACAGTGTTCTTCTATAGAGTTAAGCAAAGCGCTTTCTGTTGATGTATTCACACAGACGTTTGCACATGCTTTCATTTTCAGGACAGAATCCTGTGAGATGCAAGATGCTTTCTCTCTGGTGTTCTTTCTTCGACTTCAGTCTAGGGCACTTTCCTTATGTTTTCTTATACGTCTGGGAAACGCTTTCACCTTCACGACCAAAGACGTGACCTGAAAGACGGCTTCTCTACCATATTCTGTCTTAAAGATTGGTTCATGGCCCTTTCCTTATGCTTCCATTCACAATGTGAAACAGGCTTTCATCATCAAGACAGACGATGCGATTTGGACGACACTTTGCATACCCTGTTTTTACTGAGAGTTACGTCTATTTCAGTTTCCTTAAGGTTCAATGCACTTGTTTGGAACCACGTGTATATTCATGGGTCACGATGTTAGAATGATGTTGCTCTTCTCTCAAAAGTCTTGGTTCTCTCCATTACTTAGATTCAACCTCTCCTTATGTTTTCTCTCACACTTCTGCAATTACTTCCATCTTCTGTCCCGAAGCTGTGAGTTGGAAGACCTTTCAAAAGGGTGTTCTTCTTTAAGCATACAGCACGTTCCTTAGGTTTGCATACACACTACTGGGAATTACACCATCTTCTTGAAGGTAGATGTGATTTGGAAGATTGTCTCTAGATCGTGCTCTTTCTTCCTCTTAAGCGTAAGGCACTTCTATTTCCCTTCAACACTGATATTTGAAAAAGCTTCTCTCTTCATGCATCAGGATGTTTGAAGTCGCATTCTCTCTACAGAGGCTTGGTGCTCATAATTTAGTAAACGGCACATCTTTACACCTTCCTTCACCCTGTAGCCCATGCCTCCATCTGCATGAGAGAAGATGTGAGTTTCAGATGCTTTTCGACGGAGGTCTTTCCTAAGGTTAAGTGCACCATAAATTCCTTATGCTGAGACACGCTCTTCTAAGAATGCTTCCAACTTCATGAAAGAAGACGTGTCTTGAAGGATGGATTCGGTACACTACTTTCTTGAAGCTACGTCTCTGCCACTTTCCTTATGCCTTCAGCACAACGTTGCAAACGTTTCCGTCTTCATGACAGAAGTTGTGGGTTGTAAGATGCTATCTATCTAATGTTCTCACCTAGTATTAAGTGAATGCCATGATCCTTAAGGTTCAGCGCACAAGGAAGAAAACCCAGGTTGATTCATTCCTTAGGAGGTGGGTTCGGTACTGTATGCTCTCTGCACAGATTCTGTTGTCAGAATTTAGGAGACGGCACTTTCTTTTCAGGCTCCCCCGCACTCTTCCCATAGCTTCCATCTTCACGACAGAAGTTTTGAGTTGAGACATGGTGTCGCAACAGTGCTCTTCTATAGAGTTATGCAAAGCACTTTCTCTTGATGTGTTCACACAGACTTTTGCACATGCTTCCGTTTTCAGGAGAGAATCCTGTGAGATGCAAGATGCTTTCTCTCTGATGTTCTTTCTTCGACTTCAGTCTATGGCACTTTCCTTATGTTTTCTTATACCTCTGGCAAACGCTTTCATCTTCACGACCAAAGACGTGACCTGAGAGGCGGCTTCGCTACAATGTTCTGTCTTAAAAATTGGTTCATGGCCCTTTCCTTATGCTTCCATTCACAATGTGAAACAGGCTTTCATCATCAAGACAGACGATGCGATTTGGAAGACACTTTGCATACCCTATTCTTACTGAGAGTTACGTCTTTCAGTTTCCTTAAGGTTCAATACACTTATTGGGAACCGCGTGTATATTCATGGATCACGATGTTAGAATGATGTTGCTCTTCTATCAAAAGTCTTGTTTCTCTCCATTACTTAGAATTAACCTCTCCTTATGTTTTCGCTCACACTTCTGCAATTACTTCCATCTTCCGTCCCAAAGCTATGAGTTGGAAGACCTTTCAAAAGGGTGTTCTTCATTAAGCATACAGCACGTTCCTTAGGTTTGCATACACACTAATGGAAAGTACACCATCTTCTCGAAGGTAGATGTGACTTGGTAGGTTGTCTCTAGATGGTGCTTTTTCTTCCTCTTAAGCGTAAGGCACTTCTCTTTCCGTTCAACACTGATATTTGAAAAAGCTTCTCTCTTCATTCATCAGGATGTTTGAAGTGGCATTCTCTCTACAGAGGCTTGGTGCTCATAGTTTAGTAAATAGCACATCTTTACACGTTCCTTCACCCTGTAGCCCATGCCTCCATCTGCATGAGAGAAGATGTGAGTTTCAGATGCTTTTCGATGGAGATCTTTCCTAAGGTTAAGCGCACCATAAATTCCTTATGCTGAGACATGCTCTTCTAAGAATACTTCCAACTTCATGGAAGAAGAAGTGTCTTGAAGGATGGATTCGGTACACTACATTCTTGAACCTACGTCTCTGCCACTTTCCTTGTGCTTTCAGCTCAATGTTGCACATGTTTCCATCTTCATGACAGAAGTTGTGGGTTTTAACATGCTATCTAAGAAGTGTTCTCACCTACTATTAAGTGGAGGGCACTTTCCCAAAGGTTCAGCGCACAAGGAAGAAAACCCAGGTTCATTCATTCTTCAGGAGGTGGGTTTGGTACTGTATGCTCTCTGCACAGATTCGGTTGTCAGAATTTAGGAGATGGCACTTTCGTTTCAGGCTCCCCCGCACTCTTCCCATAGCTTCCATCTTCACGACAGAAGTTGTGAGTTGAGACATGGTGTTTCAACAGTGTTCTTCTATAGAGTTAACCAAAGCGCTTTCTGTTCATGTATTCACACAGACGTTTCCACATGCTTTCATTTTCAGGACAGAATCCTGTGAGATGCAAGATGCTTTCTCTCTGGTGTTCTTTCTTCGACTTCAGTCTATGGCACTTTCCTTATGTTTTCTTATACCTCTGGCAAACGCTTTCATGTTCACGACCAAAGACGTGACCTGAAAGGCGGTTTCGCTACAATGTTCTGTCTTAAAGATTGGTTCATGGCCCTTTCCTTATGCTTCCATTCACAATGTGAAACAGGATTTCATCATCAAGACAGACGATGCGATTTGGAAGACGCTTTGCATACCCTGTTCTTACTGAGAGTTACGTCTATTTCAGTTTCCTTAAGGTTCAATGCACTTGTTTGGAACCGCGTGTATATTCATGGATCACGGTGTTAGAATGATGTTGCTCTTCTCTCAAAAGTCTTGGTTTTCTCCATTACTTAGATTCAACCTCTCCTTATGTTTTCTCTCACACTTCTGCAATTACTTTCATCTTCCGTCCCGAAGCTGTGAGTTGGAAGAACTTTCAAAAGGGTGTTCTTCTTTAAGCATACAGCACGTTCCTCAGGGATGCATACACACTACTGGTAATTACACCATCTTCTTGAAGGTAGATGTGATTTGGAAGGTTGTCTCTAGATGGTGCTCTTTCTTCCTCTTAAGCGTAAGGCACTTCTCTTTCTGTTCAACACTGATATTTGAAAAAGCTTCTCTCTTCATGCATCAGGATGTTTGAAGTGGCATTCTCTCTACAGAGACTTGGTGCTCATAGTTTAGTAAACGGCACATTTTTACACGTTCCTTCACCCTGTAGCCCATGCCTCCATCTTCATGAGAGAAAATGTGAGTTTCAGATGCTTTTCGATGGAGATCTTTCCTAAGGTTAAGCGCAACATAAATTCCTTATGCTGAGACATGCTCTTCTAAGAATGCTTTCAACTTCATGGAAGAAGAAGTGTCTTGAGGGATGGATTCGGTACGCTACTTTCTTGAAGCTACGTCTCTGCCACTTTCCTTATGGTTTCAGCTCAACGTTGCACATGATTCCATCTTCATGACAGAAGTTGTGGGTTGTAACATGCTATCTATGCAGTGTTCTCACCTACTATTAAGTGCAGGGCACTTTCCCTGAGCTTCAGCGCACAAGGAAGAAAACCCAGGTTGATTCATTCTTCAGGAGGTGGGTTCGGTACTCCATGCTCTCTGCACAGATTCGGTTGTCAGAATTTAGGAAATGGCACTTTCTTTTCAGTCTCCCCTGCACTCTTCCCATAGCTTCCATCTTCACGACAGAAGTTGTGAGTTGAGACATGGTGTTTCAACAGTGTTCTTCTATAGAGTTAAGCAAAGCGCTTTCTGTTGATGTGTTCACACAGACGTTTGCACATGCTTTCATTTTCAGGACAGAATCCTGTGAGATGCAAGATGCTTTCTCTCTGGTGTTCTTTCTTTGACTTCTGTCTATGGCACTTTCCTTATGTTTTCTTATACCTCTGGCAAACGCTTTCATCTTCACGACCAAAGACGTGACCTGAAAGGCAGCTTCTCTACAATGTTCTGTCTTAAAGATTGGTTCATGGTCCTTATGCTTCCATTCACAATATAAAACAGGCTTTCATCATCAGGACAGACGATGCGATTTGGAAGACACTTTGCATACCCTGTTCTTCCTGAGAGTTATGTCTATTTCAGTTTCCTTAAGGGTCAATACACTTATTGGGAACCGCGTGTATATTCATGGATCACGATGTTAGAATGATGTTGCTCTTCTATCAAAAGTCTTGGTTCTTTCCATTACTTAGAATTAACCTCTCCTTATGTTTTCTCTCACACTTCTGCAATTACTTTCATCTTCCGTCCCGAAGCTGTGAGTTGGAAGACCTTTCAAAAGGGTGTTCTTCTGTAAGCATACAGCACGTTCCTTAGGTTTGCATACACACTACTGGGAATTAAACACCATTTCTTGAAGGTAGATGTGATTTGGAAGGTTGTCTCTAGATGGTGCTCTTTCTTCCTCTTAAGCGTAAGGCACTTCTCTTTCTGTTCAACACTGATATTTGAAAAAGCTGCTCTCTTCATGCATCAGGATGTTTGAAGTGGCATTCTCTCTACAGAGACTTGGTGCTCATAGTTTAGTAAACGGCACATTTTTACACGTTCCTTCACCCTGTAGCGCATGCCTCCATCTGCATAAGAGAAGATGTGAGTTTCAGATGCTTTTCGATGGAGATCTTTCCTAAGGTTAAGTGCACCATAAATTCCTTATGCTGAGACACGCTCTTCTAAGAATGCTTCCAACTTCATGGAAGAAGACGTGTCTTGAGGGATGGATTCGGTACACTACTTTCTTGAATCTACGTCTCTGCCACTTTCCTTATGCCTCAGCACAACGTTGCAAACGTTTCCGTCTTCATGACAGAAGTTGTGGGTTGTAAGATGCTATCTATCTAATGTTCTCACCTACTATTAAGTGAATGGCACGATCCTTAAGTTTCAGTGCACAAGGAAGAAAACGCAGGTTGATTCATTCCTTAGGAGGTGGGTTCGGTATTGTATGCTCTCTGCACAGATTCGGTTGTCAGAATTTAGGAGACGGCACTTTCTCTTCAGGCTCCGCCGCACTCTTCCCATAGCTTCCATCTTCACGACAGAAGTTGTGAGTTGAGACATGGTGTCTCAACAGTGTTCTTCTATAGAGTTAAGCAAAGCGCTTTCTGTTGATGTGTTCACACAGACGGTTGCACATGCTTTCATTTTCAGGACAGAATCCTGTGAGATGCAAGATGCTTTCTCTCTGGTGTTTTTTCTTCGACTTCAGTCTATGGCACTTTCCTTATGTTTTCTTATACCTCTAGCAAAAGCTTTCATGTTCACGACCAAAGACGTGACCGGAAAGAAGGCTTCGCTACAATGTTGTGTCTTAAAGATTGGTTCATGGCCCTTTCCTTATGCTTCCATTCACAATGTGAAACAGGCTTTCATCATCAAGACAGACGATGCGATTTGGAAGACACTTTGCATACCCTGTTCTTACTGAGAGTTACGTCTATTTCAGTTTCCTTAAGGTTCAATACACTTATTGGGAACTGCGTGTATATTCATGGATCACGATGTTAGAATGATGTTGCTCTTCTATCAAAAGTCTTGGTTCTCTCCATTACTTAGTATTAACCTCTCCTTATGTTTTCTCTCAATTTCTGCAATTACTTCCATCTTCCGTCCCGAAGCTTTGAGTTGGAAGACCTTTCAAAAGGGTGTTCTTCTTTCAGCATACAGCACGTTCCTTAGGTTTGCATACACACTCCTGGGAATTAAACACCATCTTCTTGAAGGTAGATGTGATTTGGAAGGTTGTCTCTAGATGGTGCTCTTTCTTCCTCTTAAGCAAAAGGCACTTCTCTTTCCGTTCAACACTGATATTTGAAAAAGTTTCTCTCTTCATGCATCAGGATGTTGGAAGTGGCATTCTCTCTACAGAGGCTTGGTGCTCATAGTTTAGTAAACGGCACATCTTTACACGTTCCTTCACCCTGTAGCCCATGCCTCTATCTGCATGAGAGAAGATGTGAGTTTCAGATGCTTTTCGATGGAGATCTTTCCTAAGGTTAAGTGCACCATAAATTCCTTATGCTGAGACACGCTCTTCTAAGAATGCTTCCAACTTCATGGAAGGAGACGTGTCTTGAAGGATGGATTCGGTACACTACTTTCTTGAAGCTACGTCTCTTCCACTTTCCTTATGCTTTCAGCACAACGTTGCACATGTTTCCGTCTTCATGACAGAAGTTGTGGGTTGTAACATGCTATCTATGCAGTGTTCTCACCTACTATTAAGTGGAGGGCACTTTCCCTAAGGTTCAGCGCACAAGGAAGAAAACCCAGGTTGATTCATTCTTCAGGAGGTGGGTTCGGTATTGTATGCTCTCTGTACAGATTCGGTTGTCAGAATTTAGGAGACGGCACTTTCTTTTCAGGCTCCCCCGCCCCCTTCCCATAGCTTCCATCTTCACGACAGAAGTTGTGAGTTGAGACATGGTGTCTCAACAGTGTTCTTCTATAGAGTTAAGCAAAGCGCTTTCTGTTGATGTGTTCACACAGACGTTTGCACATGCTTTCATTTTCAGGACAGAATCCTGTGAGATGCAAGATGCTTTCTCTCTGGTGTTCTTTCTTTGACTTCTGTCTATGGTGCTTTCCTTATGTTTTCTTATACCTCTGGGAAATGCATTCATCTTCACGACCAAAAACGTGACCTGAAAGGCAGCTTCTCTACAATGTTCTGTCTTAAAGATTGGTTCATGGTCCTTTCCTTATGCTTCCATTCACAATGTGAAACAGGCTTTCATCATCAAGACAGACCATGCGATTTGGAAGAAACTTTGCATACCCTGTTCTTACTGAGAGTTACCTCTATTTCAGTTTCCGTAAGGTTCAATGCACTTGTTTGGAACCGCATGTATATTCATGGGTCACGATGTTAGAATGATGTTGCTCTTCTATCAAAAGTCTTGGTTCTCTCCATTACTTAGATTCAACCTCTCCTTATGTTTTCTCTCACACTTCTGCAATTACTTCCATCTTCCGTCCCGAAGCTGTGAGTTGGAAGACCTTTCAAAAGGGTGTTCTTCTTTAAGCATACAGCACGTTCCTCAGGGTTGCATACACACTACTGGGAATTAAACACCATTTCTTGAAGGTAGATGTGATTTGGAAGGTTGTCTCTAGATGGTGCTCTTTCTTCCTCTTAAGCGTAAGGCACTTCTCTTTCCGTTCAACACTGATATTTGAAAAAGCTTCTCTCTTCATGCATCAGGATGTCTGAAGTGGAATTCTCTCTACAGAGCCTTGGTGCTCATAGTTTAGTAAATCGCACATCTTTACACGTTCCTTCACCTTGTAGCCCATGCCTCCATCTGCATGAGAGAAGATGTGAGTTTCAGATGCTTTTCGATGGAGATCTTTCCTAAGGTTAAGTGCACCACAAATTCCTTATGCTGAGACACGCTCTTCTAAGAATGCTTCCAACTTCATGAAAGAAGACGTGTCTTGAAGGATGGATTCGGTACATTTCTTTCTTGAAGCTACGTCTCTGCCACTTTCCTTATGCCTTCAGCACAACGTTTCAAACGTTTCTGTCTTCATGACAGAATTGTGGGTTGTAAGATGCTTTCTATCCAATGTTCTCACCTACTATTACGTCGATGGCACTTTCCTTAAGGTTCAGCGCACAAGGAAGAAAACCCAGGTTGATTCATTACTCAGGAGGTGGGTTCGGTATTGTATGCTCTATGCAGAGAATCGGTTGTCAGAATTTAGGAGACGGCACTTTATTTTCAGCCTCCCCCGCACTCTTCCCATAGCTTCCATCGTCAAGACAGAAGTTGTGAGTTGAGACATGGTGTCGCAACAGTGTTGTTCTATAGAGTTATGCAAAGCGCTTTCTGTTGATGTGTTCACAAAGACTTTTGCACATGCTTCCGTTTTCAGGACAGAATCCTGTGAGATGCAAGATGCTTTCTCTCTGGTGTTCCTTCTTCGACTTCAGCCTATGTCACTTTCCTTATGTTTTCTTATACCTCTGGCAAACGCTTTCATCTTCACGACCAAGACGTGACCTGAAAGGCGTCTTCGCTACAATGTTCTGTCTTAAAGATTGGTTCATGGCCCTTTCCTTATGCTTCCATTCACAATGTGAAACAGGCTTTCATCTTCAAGACAGACGATGCGATTTGGAAGACATTTTGCATACCCTGTTCTTACTGAGAGTTACGTCTATTTCAGTTTCCTTAAGGTTCAATGCACTTGTTTGGAACTGCGTGTATATTCATGGGTCACGATGTTAGAATGATGTGCTCTTCTCTCAAAAGTCTTGGTTCTCTCCATTACTTAGATTCAACCTCTCCTTATGTTTTCTCTCACACTTCTGCAATTACTTCCATATTCCGTCCCGAAGCTGTGTGTTGGAAGACATTTCAAAAGGGTGTTCTTCTTTAAGCATACAGCACGTTCCTTAGGTTTGCATACACACTACTGGGAATTACACCATCTTCTTGAAGGTAGATGTGATTTGGAGGGTTGTCTCTAGCTGGTGTTCTTTCTTCCTCTTAAGCGTAAGGCACTTCTCTTTCTGTTCAACAGTGATATTTGAAAAAGCTTCTCTCTTCATGCATCAGGATGTCTGAAGTGGCATTCTCTCTACAGAGGCTTGGTGCTCATAGTTTAGTAAACGGCACATCTTTACACGTTCCTTCACCCTGTAGCCCATGCCTCCATCTGCATGAGAGAAGATGTGAGTTTCAGATGCTTTTCGGCGGAGGTCTTTCCTAAGGTTAAGTGCACCATAAATTCCTTATGCTGAGACACGCTCTTCTAAGAATGCTTCCAACTTCATGAAAGAAGACGTGTCTTGAAGGATGGATTCGGTACACTACTTTCTTGAAGCTACGTCTCTGCCACTTTCCTTATGCCTTCAGCACAACGTTGCAAACGTTTCCGTCCTCATGACAGAAGTTGTGGGTTGTAAGATGCTATGTATCTAATGTTCTCACCTACTATTAAGTGAATGGCACGATCCTTAAGGTTCAGCGCACAAGGAAGAAAACCCAGGTTGATTCATTCCTTAGGAGGTGGGTTCGGTATTGTATGCTCTCTGCACAGATTCAGTTGTCAGTATTTAGGAGATCACACTTTCTTTTCAGGCTCCCCCGCACTCTTCCCATAGCTTCCATCTTCACGACAGAAGTTGTGAGTTGAGACATGGTGTCGCAACAGTGTTCTTCTATAGAGTTATACAAAATGCTTTCTGTTGATGTGTTCACACAGACTTTTGGATATGTTTCCGTTTTCAAGACAGAATCCTGTGAGATGCAAGATGCTTTCTCTGTGGTGTTCTTTCTTTGACTTCTGTCTATGGTGCTTTCCTTATGTTTTCTTATAACTCTGGCAAACCCTTTCATCTTCACGACCAAAGACGTGACCTGAAAGGCAGCTTCTCTACAATGTTCTGTCTTAAAGATTGGTTCATGGCCCTTTCCTTATGCTTCCATTCACAATGTGAAACAGGCTTTCATCATCAAGACAGACGATGCGATTTGGAAGACACTTTGCATACCCTGTTCTTACTGAGAGTTACGTCTATTTCAGTTTCCTTAAGGTTCAATGCACTTGTTTCGAACCGCATGTATATTCATGGGTCACGATGTTAGAATGATGTTGCTCTTCTATCAAAAGTCTTGGTTCTCTCCATTACTTAGATTCAACCTCTCCTTATGTTTTCTCTCACACTTCTGAAATTACTTCCATCTTCCGTCCCGAAGCTGTGAGTTGGAAGACGTTTCAAAAGGGTGTTCTTCTTAAAGCATACAGCACGTTCCTCAGCGTTGCATACACACTACTGGGAATTACACCATCTTCGTGAAGGTAGATGTGATTTGGAAGGTTGGCTCTAGATGGTGCTCTTTCTTCCTCTTAAGCGTAAGGCACTTCTCTTTCCGATCAACACTGATATTTGAAAAAGCTTCTCTCTTCATGCATCAGGATGTCTGAAGTGGCATTCTCTCTACAGAGGCTTGGTGCAAATAGTTTAGTAAACGGCACATCTTTACACGTCCCTTCACCCTGTAGCCCATGCCTCCATCTGCATGAGAGAAGATGTGAGTTTCAGATGCTTTTCGAAGGAGATCTTTCCTAAGGTTAAGTGCACCATAAATTCCTTATGCTGAGACACGCTCTTCTAAGAATGCTTCCAACTTCATGGAAGAAGACGTGTCTTGAAGGATGGATAAGGTACACTACTTTCTTGAAGCTACGTCTCTTCCACTTTCCTTATGCCTTCAGCACAACGTTGCAAACGTTTCCGTCTTCATGACAGAAGTTGTGGGTTTTAAGATGCTATGTATCTAATGTTCTCACCTAGTATTAAGTGGAGGGCACTTTCCTTAAGGTTCAGCGCTCAGGGAAGAAAACCCAGGTTGATTCATTCCTCAGGAGGTGGGTTCGTTATTGTATGCTCTCTGCACAGATTCGGTTGTCAGAATTTAGGAGACGGCACTTTCTTTTCAGGCTCCCCCGCACTCTTCCCATAGCTTCCATCTTCACGACAGAAGTTGTGAGTTGAGACATGGTGTCTCAACAGTGTTCTTCTATAGAGTTAAGCAAAGCGCTTTCTATTGATGTGTTCACACAGACGTTTGCACGTGCTTTCATTTTCAGGACAGAATCCTGTGAGACGCAAGATGCTTTCTCTCTGGTGTTCTTTCTTCGACTTCAGTCTATGGCACTTTCCTTATGTTTTCTTATACCTCTGGCAAATGCTTTCATGTTCACGACCAAAGACGTGACCTGAAAGATGGCTTCGCTGCAATATTCTGTCTTAAAGATTGGTTCATGGCCCTTTCCTTATGCTTCCATTCACAATGTGAAACAGGCTTTCATCATCAAGACAGATGATGCGATTTGGAGGACAATTTGCATACCCTGTTCTTACTGAGACTTACGTCTATTTCAGTTTCCTTAAGGTTCAATGCACTTGTTTGTAACCGCGTGTATATTCATGGGTCACGGTGTTAGAATGATGTTGCTCTTCACTCAAAAGTCTTGGTCCTCTCCATTACTTAGATTCAACCTCTCCTTATGTTTTCTCTCACACTTCTGCAATTACTTCCATCTTCCGTCCCTAAGCTGTGAGTTGGAAGACCTTTCAAAAGGGTGTTCTTCTATAAGCATACAGCACGTTCCTCAGGTTTGCATAGACACTACTGGGAATTACACCATCTTCTAAAGGTAGATGTGATTTGGAAGGTTGTCTCTAGATGGTGCTCTTTCTTCCTATTAAGCGTAAGGCACTTCTCTTTTCGTTCAACACTGATATTTGAAAAAGCTTCTCTCTTCATGCATCAGGATGTCTGAAGTGGCATTCTCTCTACAGAGGCTTGGTGCTCATAGTTTAGTAAACGGCACATCTTTACACGTTCCTTCACCCTGTAGCCCATACCTCCATCTGCATGAGAGAAGATGTGAGTTTCAGATGATTTTCGATGGAGATCTTTCCTAAGGTTAAGTGCACCATAAATTCCTTATGCTGAGACACGCTCTTCTAAGAATGCTTCCAACTTCATGAAAGAAGACGTGTCTTGAAGGATGGATTCGGTACACTACTTTCTTGAAGCTACGTCTCTGCCACTTTCCTTATGCCTTCAGCACAACGTTGCAAACGTTTCCGTCTTCATGACAGAAGTTGTGGGTTGTAAGATGCTATGTATCTAGTGTGCTCACCTACTATTAAGTGAATGGCACGAATCTTAAGGTTCAGCGCACAAGGAAGAAAACCCAGGTTGATTCATTCCTTAGGAGGTGGGTTCGGTATTGTATGCTCTCTGCACAGATTCGGTTGTCAGAATTTAGGAGACGGCACTTTCTTTTCAGGCTCCTTCGCCCTCTTCCCATAGCTTCCATCTTCACGACAGAAGTTGTGAGTTGAGACATGGTGTCTCAACAGTGTTCTTCTATAGAGTTAAGCAAAGCGCTTTCTGTTGATGTGTTCACACAGATGTTTGCTCATGTTTCCATTTTCAGGACAGAATCTTGTGAGATGCAAGATGCTTTCTCTCTGGTGTTCTTTCTTCGACTTCAGTCTATGGCACTTTCCTTATGTTTTCTTATACCTTTGGCAAACGCTTTCATGTTCACGACCAAAGACGTGACCTGAAAGACGGCTTCGTTACA